>NW_006921904.1:219279-229746 GCF_000298275.1 Orycteropus afer afer
TCATTTCTTCCATTTGCTTTAGCTATTCTCTGCTCAAGGGCAAGGTTCAGAGTCTCTTCTGTCATCCACTTTGGTCTTCTCTTCTTTTCTTGTCTTTTTAATATTCTTTGCTTTCAGTAAAAATCCTTCTGACATCAGAAATGATCATTCTCATTCCATGTCCTCTTCTGAATCCAGCTTGAATTTCTGTAAGATTCCTGTCAATATACTGCTGCAACCATTTTTGAATTATTTTCAGCAAAATTTTGCTTACATGTGATAATGATATTGTTAGATAATTTCTACAATCTGCTGTATCCCCTTTCTGCGGAAAGGGCACAAATATCTATCTCTTCCAGTCAGTTGGCCAAGCAGCTGTCTTCTAAATTACAGGGAATAAACCAACACTAAATCTGCTTGTTGAAATACGTCATTAGGTATTCCCTCAATTTCTGGAACCTTGTTTTTTGCCAGTTCCTTCAGTTCATCTTTGACTTCTTTCTTCAATACCATTGGTTCTTGATCATGTGCTACCTCCAAAAATAGTTGAATATCAACCAGTTCTTTCTGGCACCGTGACTCTGTATATTCCTTCCACCTTCTTTGATATTTTCTGCATCATTCAATATTTATCCCATAAAATCATTCAACATTGCAACTCATGGCTTGTAGTTTTTTCTTCAGTTCTTTGAGCTTGAGAAATGTTGAGCATGTTCTTCCATTTTGGTTTTCTAACTCCAGGTCTTTACACAATTCATGATAATAAATGACTTTGTCTTCTTGAGCTACTCTTTGAAATCTGTTCAGTTACTTTATCTTGTTATTTCTTCCTTTCACTTTAGCTTCTCTCCATTTAAGGGCAAGTTTCAGAGTCTCTTCTGATATCCATTTTTACCTTTTCTTTCTTTTCTGTCTTTTTAATGACATTTTGCTTTCTTCATGCAAGATTCTTGATGTCATCCCACAATTCATCTGGTTTTGGTCATTGGTGTTCAGTGCATCAAACCTGTTCTTCAGACGGTCTCTAAATTCAGGTGGGATATAATGAAGGCCATATTTTTTGCTTTCATAAACTCCAAACCAAACTCACTGCTGTGGAGTTAATTCTGACTCAAAGTGACTCTTCCTTGGGTTTCCGAGATGATATCTCTATAGAAGTAGATTGCCCAATGTTTCTTCCAAGAGTAAATCGTGGGTTTGAACCTCCAGTCTTCTGGTTAGCAGTCAAATGCCTCAGTCACTACACCACCACGATAGGTGCCTCAGCTTCAACGTGAACTTGCATCTGAGCAATTGATGGTCTGTTCCACAGTCAGCTTTTGGCCTTGTTTTGACTGAAGATACTGAGTTTCTCCATTGTTTCTTTCCACAGAGGTAATCAATTAGATTCTTGCATATTCCATCCGGTGAGATCCACATGTATAGCTGCTATTTATATTGTTGAAAAAGGTATTTGGAATGAATAGAGCTTTGCAAGACCAATGATTTAGCAATGAATGGGAAGGGATAAAAGGGAACTATCAAGTATAGAATGATGTTTAGAGTAGTTAAATGCAAAGGGGAGTCTGAATATTACTAGAGAATTAAAGAAGGTATTTTGTTTGAAGATGATCAGAAGTTGAAGTATTTCTAGATTGGGGAAAACATTCCATTTGTTGATAACCAGCTCTAGAGTGTGATCCTAGGAATGATGAGTAATAGATTGTAGAGTTACTGGTTATTGGAATTAAGTAGACAAGGATAGGTTTGTTTCTAGATGCATTTTCTACATGGCATTGCCACTGATATATAGAAAAAGAGGTGGAGAAGACAATGGATTGTGTAACTTGCTCAGTGAACAAATAGAATTGTCCAGGTGGTCAGCAGATAACAATGTTGTTGGCATTGTTCGGTGCCAGAAAGGTGGATCCAATTCACAGTGATACTATGTACAACAGAATGAAACACTGCTTAGTCCTGCATCAACCTCATAATCATTGCTAAGTTTGAGTCTATCATTGTACCCACAGTGTCAATCCATCTCAATGAAAGTCTTCCCCTTTTTCTCTGAACCTCTGGTTTACAAAGCATGAAATCCTTCTCCAGGGACTGATCACTTCTGATAACATGATGAAAGTAGGTGAGATGTAGTCTGGGCATTCTTCTAAACCGCATTCTGGCTGCCTCTTCCAGGATAAATTTGTTTGTTCTTATGACAGTCCATGGGATTTTAAATACTTTCACCCACATCACAGTTTAAATGCCTCAATACTGCTGTCTTCCTTATTCCTTGTCCACCTTTTACATGCATATAAAGTTACTGAAAATACTATTGCTTGGGTCAGGTGCATGTTAGTCTTCAAAATGATATCTTTGCTCTTTAGCACTTTAAAGAGGACTTTTGTAGCAGATTTGTCCAGTGTACTGCATCGTTTGATTTCTTGACTGCTGCTTCTGTAAGTGTTCCTTTTGAGTATGAATGTGATGCTATTCCTCTTCAATATAGAGGATAGTGATAGTTGGGTCACCTGAACTTCAAAGAGTAGGATCTTTTCAAGGAATATGTAAAAATAATGATTTGGAAGAGATAGTAGGCTACTAGAGAAATGAGAGTGCTAAAACCTCCCCCTCCCCCACAACTTGACTTTTTGTTCTGATTGAAAGGCTGGGATTCCTTTCTAGAAGTGTCTCTAGAGAAGCAAAACCAGTGGAGCTCATATATATAGGTGTGTGTGTGTGTGTGTGTGTGTGTGTGTGGAGAGAGAGAGAGAGGTTTATCTCAAGAAAATGGCTCATGCAATTGTAGAGACCAACAAGTCCCAAGTCGGTGGTTCAGACTGGAGCCTCCTCCTGACTCACATAGCTGCAGGGGCTGATGAACCAAAGACAGGCAGGCAATACAGCAGGCTGCTAGCTGCAGAGACTGACAAATTGTATCTAAGATTCGCAGATAAGATGGCAATATGCTAACTCACAGTGTGGGAAAGCAACAATTCCAAGAACAACAGGCAATATGACAGGCTGCTGGTTCAAGTCCAAGAACAGGAGGTCAGATGATGAACCATACGCAGAATCCAGATTGAGCAAAAACCCAGAGAGCTTTGCCAGAATGCCCATATATATTGGAAGCAGGCCACATCCTTGAGGTAACTCCCTTTCAGCTCATTAGCTGCTCAAAGTAGATTTCATCATGAAGGTAATTACATTATATCAGATCTCATCATGGGGAATGACTACACCATAACTGTCAAACTACTGAGAATCATGGCCCAGCCAAGTTAATACATAGTCCTAACTGTCACAAGAGAGGAGAATGGCAGAGGAGAGCACAGGAACATATACTATGAAATTATTTGTAACCCATTGTAGGTAGTTCAGCTTGTGTCAACGTGGCTGGGCCTGGCTGAGTGGCTGGGCAGCAGGATGTAGCATTCCCCATGATAAGGCTGGTAATCAACTCCATGATGGAATCTACTGTGAGCAGATGAGTAGCTGCCTTGCAGAATGTGGTCTGCTTCCTGTATATAAGCAGAAGCCTTGGGGAACGGTCTCTAGCAAGCTTGGACCCTGCCTGTAGCCATGTTGTTGTTCAGCAGCGTGCTATGATCTGCTGACCTTGGGACTTACAATGCACTTAAGTTAATGGCCTGCCATGTGGTTTGGTAACATCGGGACTGTGTCTTTTTACTTGTCAACTTTGGGGCTTCTCAGCCTCAGCAACCAGCAACTGTCTGAGTGAAGAAACACATCTAGCTCCAGTGGGCTGGGAGCGGGAGGCAGAGCTGGACCCCGAGGCTGACTGGCTTTCACCCAGCCCCTAGAGCCTGGCACTTTGGACTTGGACGTAAAGCCTCCATATTTGAAGAATAAACTCCTGTTTGTTTAATCCATCCCATTTGTGGTGTATTCCTGTCAGAGTGACACTAGGTAACCAGAATCCCCATTTATAATAAATTTGCAGGATTACACACACACACACACAAAAAAAAAAAAAAAATCACAAGATCTCAATGTGTTTTGAGATAGATTAAGCTGAAAACTCAGATCCTTGGGTCGCAAAAACAGTTAATTGCTTCACTACTAGCCAAAAGTTTGACAGTCCAAACCCACTTAGAGGTCTCTGCAAGGACAGAACTGGTGATCTGCTTCTGCAAGATCCCAGGCTTCAAAGCCCTAGAGAGAGAGCAGTTCTCATTTGCACACACACTTTGGCTTTGGAATCAACTCGATGGCAGCTAAGAACAACAAACTGAAAACATACTGCCTTGTGGACTGGAACAAGCACTTCAGGTTTTCAAATCATCCTTTCTGAATAAGAGAGACATGAATGGTCCTACGCTTCTAATTAAAGATTTCATCTATGCCTTGTATTCTCCCTGCAATCTTTCAGAGAAGGGTAAAAGACATTGTGGTAATTGCCAGCCCAGTGTGGATTCAATTTGATTTGAAGGGACAATTAAAAAAACCAGCTCAGCAGGTCACAGGTCACAAAAGGTTAAAATCTTGAAATAAAGGCTCAGGCTTACAGACATCTCATTCAGGACAACAGATTCTTTGCATGGGCTCACATCTCAAGGACAAGCCCTACAAAATCAGGTCTAAAGCTCCTACCATTAACCTTTGTGCATAGGCATTGTGCTTGATGGGAAAAATAATCCGAGACTGCTGGTTTTAGAAAAGTCAATAGAACAGGTACATCCAAAGGGAGAAGGGCTGGTGGAATTGGGAGGCACAGGACCATTCTCAGAGCTGATGTGCCCCCAGCAGTACAGGACAAAGAGCTTGGAAGAGAGAATTCTCCCATGGTCATTTTGCATGAATTACACGGCACCTCAAGTGTTCTGAGGGCACCCGAGGAAAAGAATTATTCATGCCTGATCATTTCAGCCTAACTGCGGAAACCAGTACAAAAGACAGTCTGCAAGGCAAGGCTGTTGGGCCTGGAATGCTGCACAGAGCATTTTTTTTCCCCCAGCAGACTCTCTAAAGGGGGTCGGGAGTGGGGCAGTGGCTGTACATTAATTAGGAAGCTGTTCCAAGCATTTGAATTGGCAGTCAGTCAGAGGGTGTCCAAGGAGACAAAAGGTATGGGGAGAGATGCCTGGGCAATGGGAAGGGGAGAGGAGGAGAGGAAAGTATAAAAGCCAGGATGCTGCACAACTTTGGTTAGTTGTCAGGAGCTCTGGAAGTGGGAAAAGGATGCATTACCAAGGTAGGGAGAATTCAGAAGCCAACAGCAAAGAAAGCACTCAATTCAAAAACAAAAGGAACTTAGCTGATGGAGGTATGAAGCCAACTCTGGTACCCTTCAAAGGGTTGTGATGCATGGTAGAGAAACACGGAAGCTCGTTTTATTAGGGACTGACTCTGCCATTGTCTTTTAGGCAAATTCATCTTAGAATTTCGACTTTTCTGCTCTCCGGTTAAGCTTCTTTTACTAATATCTGATACTCAACTGACTTGCTTGCCAAATCATGTATTCAAAGATGATCAGTTCTTTGGAAATGTCCATTATTATTATTCTATTTATTTTAAAGAACTGTGTCTTTTACATTATATTTTGTGTGCTCCCTAAATATTTTTCATTCTCTGTAAAGCTGGAGAAGATAACTAAAAATAAGGGATATGAGAACCTACTACACTGACGACCAAATCAGACAGCTTCTCTTACGAGAACAAATTCCCTTCAAAGCAAATTTGGAAAGGAAAAAAAAAAAAAAAAAGGAATCATCATAGGTATTCATTACTATTCATAAGACAAAAATAAATTATATTTAAATCTTTCATGTAAATTTTCCCCAACAATTTAATATCACAAAGTATGGCATTTCTACCTCCCATTCAACTTGTGCAAAACAAAATAGACTGAAATCTGTGAATTCCCACCTGATGGCTTTGTACGGGCTTCCTCTCTCATTTGTTCCAGTCTTCTTTTTGTCCGCTGCATCCCAGTCCTTTAGTGATCATGTCCCCTCCTCTATGAAATTGTTCTTCTCAATCCTTGCCTTTAGTGAGCTGTCTCTTGCTGTACATTTATTTTCTTGCATACTCATTTCATAAACAAGTGTTTTGTCTCCATATCTAGAAAAAACTCTTTGTGGAAAGAGAATCTTATGAAATGATGATTATTTATTATTTACCTCTGAATTCCCCTCTCCACTTAGCTGTGCAAATTGGCAGTTAGGACATATATCCAACTATACATATTCATAGAATGAAAAAAGCTTTGAAATGTAATGCGCTTGGTGAATGAAAGACCTTAGTTCTGTCTTCATTTAGTTCTGGAAACTGGACTGAACACTACCCCCCCCCCATTCCCACACCCACCCACCCACCAGGGAAGTACACAACTGTTTGTATGGGGTCTCTCAAAAGTTACGTGACGGTTTTCCTCCTAATAAGGCAAGGAGTGCTTTATTACTTGGAAAACTGAGAGAGGAAAATGGGTATGCAGCTGGAGTTTCAAAGGCAGCTCACAGAAGTTCTAGGAGAGAGTCCAAGACCTGGATTTAGGGATCCTCATGCAGTAGGATTCTCTGTCACAGACTCATTAAAATCCCTGGAGTCGGTCCATTTTGGTTTTGAAATTATGGCTAGCAGTGTTCAGCACCAGGTGCAGAATTTGAATATCATTGGAATACCATTAGGAGAGCGAGAAGAGAGGGAAAAAGACCTATTTCAGTTGAAAATAAATTCTCTGTGCGTCCCAATCCTTTCTGGGAGATGATGGAGAAGGGACATGCTTGGAGAAATAGTAATGCTCTTACCTTACACCCCCACCCTAAACCCTGAGTATCCACTAGAGATGTGGCTAACACACTAAGACAAGAGATAGGAGAGGCCACGTTGAGTATACTAGAAAGAAATAATGATGTACCAGAGAATGAAGGTGTTTTCAAGTAATAAAATGCCTACCTAAGGATGGAAGACATTTGAACCTTGGCTGACCCATACTAGCAGAAATTCTGTGAGAGGGGAGGGAAGCGGGATGAGAGAAATGATAGGGACCAGTGGAATGTTTAAAGGGGTTGTGCTGGAGGTCATCGAATTTCTCCAGGCAGGCAATATACCTTCACACTTCCAGCCACAAAATATGCTAAGTATTTATGAATTATCAGACAATAGGAAGAAGGTCACAGCTTGTCAAAGGCTTGGCTCCAGAAAGTCTTGGAAAGTGTTGTCCTCACAAAGCAGGGCTCGAAGCGTTGTTATTGGGCTAGTGTTGCTGAAAGGCTGCTGAGGAGGCAGCAGGACTAGCTCTTAGGCTTTCTGGAGCTCAGAAAACCACTTTGACCATTTTCTGGAACTTCAGGGACAACTTGGCTCTAACTTAGTAACTTTGAGCATTGCTCAGCCGTGGACCTCAGAATTCTTAATAATTAACAGACTCACTGCCCTGCCATAGAAAGGAAGTATGTCTTGGATGATTCATGTGGATTTAGGGAAACAAGCATATCCATCTTGTTGTTTTGTTTCTGAGGAAGCTGGTTATTTTCCTGGGGACTGTGTATAAGAGACTTAATTACTAGTGAGAGAAAAGATAAGTTGCTCCTATAAACCTCAGGAAAGGATTTAGGTGCAGATGAATTGGTTTTGCAAATGAATAGGCTCAGCAGGATCGAGGATCTCTCACTTCATAGGAGCCCTGGTGGTGTAGTGGTTAAAGCATTCAGCTGCTAACCAAAAGATCAGTGGTTTGAACCCACCAGCTGCTCCAAGGGAGGAAGATGAGGCAATCTGATTCTGTGATGAATGACAGCCTTGGCAACCTCATGGGGATTGCTATGAGGTGGTCAACTCCATGGCAGTGGGTTTTTGTTCTCATCTTAAAGGCCACAGGAAATCATAGAAAGGGTAGTGCTAGGGTGAATAATATTCTCCCCCCACCAAAGATGTCTACTCCCTAATCTTTAGAACCAGTAAATATTTTACCTTATTGAACAAAAGGGACTTTGCAGATGTGATTAAGTTAGATTTTTTGATAGAGAGTTTAAAACCTGAATTATCCCAGTAGGCCCAATATAATCCCAAGGATCCTACTAAGAGGGAGGTAGGAGGATACAAGTCCAAGTAGGCGATATGATGATGAAAGTAGAGGTTGGAATGAAACAGGACCCTGAACCAAGGAGTATGGATGGCCTTTAGAAGCTGGACAAGGCAAGGAAATGGATTCTTCCCCAGATCCTTCAGAGGGAATGCAGCCTAGCTCATTCATTTAGGCCTTCTGACTTCCAGAACCGTAAGTTAATGTATTTATGATGTTTTAGGACAATAACTTTGTGGTGATTACAGCAGTAATAAGAAACAAATAGAAGGTGGAATAGACAAAGATGTCAATTATGTGATCAGAGCTTGGCAGTAAGAGGCTGGTAATATCCACACTAGTTACTCCATTTGCAAGGCAATCTCCATGTGAATTCAAAGTGAACTGAATCTTACAACAGAAGTTGTGGTCCTCACACACGAGGACCAGACACTTATTTCTGATTATTATTACTTAGGCCTATCTCTGGGGGGCAACTCTGACCCTGATTAAAGAGATGAGGAAGCTAGGGTTCATGCTGGGACAAACATACTTTGCTGGCCACAAATAAATGCTCAAATTTGTGTGCTTCAGTACAAGGAAGCAGCTCACCCTCAGGTCTTGTGTGACCTAACAAAAAACTTTCCCAGTATCAGGGAAATCTATGATGGAATTAAACCCCCCCCCCCAAAAAAAAAAAAACAACTCACCACCATGGCATCAGATCTGACTCATAGCGACCCCTCCTTGGGTTTCGAAGGTGACATCACTATAGAAATAGATTGCCCCACCTTCCTTCTGAAGAGTGGCTGGTGGGTTTGAACCGCCAGCCTTCTGGTTAGCAGTCATATGCCTTAGGTAGGCACTATGCCACCAGAGTTCCTAGGAGTATATCTTCCTGATGTAAATGTTCAGCCCATATGCCTGTCTTTCATTTGGATGGAAGCCACAGGAGTGAGTTCAATTTTAGACTTGAAAGGCAGCTAGGGGCCATAGTCTGAGGGGTTTCAGCAGGCTCTATTAGACCAGAAAACCTGGTCTTTTTTCTTATGATTTTGAGTTTTGTTTTACATTGTTCTCCCACTCCATACAGGATCTCCTACATAGATCTCCCTCCGAGTGGTAGAGAGTGGTAGCTGGGCACTCTCTAGTTCTCTGGTCTCATAGTCATATAGGCTGAGGATCACATGGTCTACCAGTCCCTCGGACTAATTGTTTCCATGCATCTTTGGCTTTCTTCATTATTCTTTGCTCTGGACAGGGAAAGACTCATCCTTGCATCTAGATGACCATTTGCAAGCTTTGAAAATCCAAGTCACTACTCACCAAAGTAGGATAAGGAGCAATGTTTTTGTGTAGTATGTTATACCAATTGAGCTTGATGTCCCCTGGGATCATGGTCCTGAGCCCACAGTCCAATGACTTGTTCCCTCGGGGTAGCTGGCTGTGGCCAAGCAGTCACTACACCCTTGTCCCTTGTCAGCTCTGCTATATACCTGGACATTCTTGCAGAACACACAAATACACTTGTAGAAATATCATTTGCCAACCCTGTACATGGTCATGGGAACACTCCCTCCTTGCATTGACATACCTAATTGTTCAGCCTGTCCACCCATCTATACACTCGTAGATCAATGCTTGCCATCACTGACAATGAAGTACCATGTGTGCAAAAGGGTTCATTTTTGATGACTGTATCACCCATGTACCTCTCTATATCTTCCTCTTCCTCTAAGCCACTGTGTTGATCACTCACATTTGGTGTGTTGCCCTTCCCTTCACCCAAATCAATACTTGTCTCTACCTATCTAGCAGTGTTCTCTCCCCTCCCCTCCCACCTCAGGTAACCAACAAAGAAAGTTTCATTCCATACATAAACTTTCCCTTGACTATTCACAATAATAAATCCAAAAGGAAATGCACTGCCATCGACTTGGACCTCACTCACAGCGACCCCTCCTTGGGTTTATGAGGTGGTATCACTACAGAAATAGATTGTCCAACCTTCCTTCCAAGGAGTGGCTGGTGGTTTTGAACTGACAGTCTTCTGGTTAACAATCAGATGCCTTAGGCACTCACAATAATGAACTAATATGATATCTATCCTTCTGTGATTGACTTCTTTCCTTCAGCATAATGTCCTCCAAGTTCATCCATGTTATGTGATATTTTGCCAATTCTATGTTATTCTTTAGGGTTGCATAGTATTCCATCGTGTACCACCATTTGGTTATCCATTTTCTATTGATGGTCACCTAGCTTGTTTCCATCTTTTTGCTATTGTAAATAGTGCTGCAGCGAACATGGGTGTACATATATCTGTTCTTGTCCTGCCTCTCACTTCTTTAGGATATATACTTAGTAATAGAATTGTTGGATCAAATAGTATTTATAATTCCAACTTTTTAATGAATCACCATACTGGTTTCCACAATGGTTGCATCATTTGACAGTCCCACCAGCAGTGTATGAGAGTCCCAATC
>NW_006921904.1:254259-264778 GCF_000298275.1 Orycteropus afer afer
TTCATTTTTGACAAATTCCATTTTTCCTACATTCATACTTCATACATTCCATGTTCCGATGATTAATGGATGTCTGCAGCTGTTTCCCCTCAATTCAAGTGGTGCCACATCAGCAAATGGAGGTCTCAAAAGCTTTACCTTATCCATATGAATAAGGCTGGGTTTACTCAGATGATGCAGCTCTTTCCAAGTCCTATTTTGAGAGCCTTCTAACCTAACTGGACTATTCATAAAGTTGCACAGTTATGTATCAGACAGTGTTTCTTTGCTGTTCATAAGGTTTTCTGTGGCCAATTATTTGAGAAGTGGACGGCCTCTTCCTTCTTCCTAGTCTGTCTCAGTCTGTAAGCTTGGCTGATACCTGTGCACCATGTGCATCCCGCTGGGTTTGAAACACCAGTGTCTCAGCCTCAAACCTCACATCAACACGTCACCATGACAGGACAAACTGACAGACAAGTTTGTCTCTTGTTGATAACCTCTAATACCACCCTTACCTGGGTCCCTGTGGCTGACTGCTCCTCTGTCCCGGTTCCTGGGCCTTTTAATCCCCTTTCTCCTGCTCTCCCAGCATGCTGCTTTGGGCATGTCTGGGTTCCCTCTCCTCACTTGGATCCCTGCAGATATTTTGCCCATAGAATCTTTTTGTATTGCAACTCAAGGCTTAAATTATTCTCTCAGTTCTTTCAGACTGAGAAATGCTAAGCATGCTCTTCCCTTTTGGTTTTCTAATTCCAAGTCTTTGCACATTTCATGATAATAATTGGCTTTTTCTGCTTGAGCTGGTCTTTGAAATCTTCTGTTCAGCTCTTTTATCTTGTCATTTCTTCCATTTGCTTTAGCTACTCTCCCCTCAAGGGCAAATTTCAAAGTCTCCTCTGTCATCCATATTGGTCGTTTCTACTTTTCTGATCTTTTTAGTCACCTCTTGCTTTCTTCATGGATGATGTTCTTGATGTCTTCCCACAATTCTTCTGGTTTTAGGTTGTTTGTGTTCAATGTATCAGATCTATTCTTAAATGGTCTCTAAATTCAGGAGGAATTTATTCAAGGTCATATTTTGGCTCTAGTGGACTTGTTTTAACTGTCTTTTACTTAACTTGAACTTAATATGAGAAATTGATGGTCTGTTCCACAATCAGCTCCTGGCCTGGTTTTGGCTGAAGATACTGAACCTTTTCATCACCTCTTGCCCCAAATGTAGTCAATCTGATTCCTGTGTATTCCCTTTGGTGAAGTCCACATGTATAGCCACCATTTGTGTTGTTGAATAAAGATGTTTCCAATGAATAAGTCATTGGTCTTGCAAAATTCTATCATGTGATTTCCAGCATTATTTCTGTCACCAAAGCCAAATTTTCCAACTATTGGTGATTCTTCTTTGTTTCCAACTTTTGCATTCTAGTCACCAGTGATAATTAACACATCATGATTGCATGTTTGGTCAATTTCAGACTGCAGAAGTTGATAAAAATCTTCAATTTCACCATCTTTGGCTTTGGTAATTGGCAAAAATTTGAATAATAGTCATATTAACTAGTCTTCCTTGTAGGTGTGTGGATATTATCCTATCTCTGACAGCATTATACTTCAGGACAGCTCTTGAAACATCCTTTGTGTTGAAGAATGCCACGATCCTCTTCAAATTGTCAGTCTCAGCATAGTAGACCACATGGTTGTCTGATTCAAAATGGCCAAACCAGTCCATTTCAGCCCACTAATGCCTAGGATATCAATCTTTATGTACTCCATTTCATTTTTGACAACTTCTAATATTCCTAGATTCATGCTTCATACATTCCATGTTCCAATTATTAATGGCTGTTTGCAGCTGTTTCTCCTCAATTTGAGTCATGCCACATCAGCAAATAGAGGTCTCAAAAGGTTTACCTTATCCATATCTTTAAGGCTGGTTTTACTCTGATGATGCAGCTCTTTCCTGGACCTTTTCTAAAAGCTTTCCAACATAAATGGCTTATCCTCCTGCACTGTATCAGACAATGTTTCTGAGCTATTCATAAAGTTGCACAGTAATGTCTCAGACAGTGTTTCTCTGCTATTCATAAGGTTTTCCCTGGCCAGTTCTTTGAGAAGTGGGTGGCATCCTCCTTCTTCCTAAGATGTCTCAGGCTGTAAGGTTTTGAAACCTATGCACCTTGTGCAACCCTGTTGGGTTTGAGACACCTGTGGCACAGCCTCAAGCCTCACAGCAACACTCTACCACAGTAGGACAAACTGATAGACAAGTTTGTCTCCCTTAGCTGTTCAAAACCCCTCCACCTCCTCCCCCTTACATAGATCCCTGCCTCTTTCCCACCACTTGGTAGGGCCATGGCCTGGGTCCCTGTCCTTACCTGGATCCCTGCCTCTGTTCCTTGCTGTGTCCTGCTCCCCTGCTCCTGGCTTTTTCTCTGCTTTCCCCTGTATTCCTGCTACTTGGGAGGGCCCTGGCTTGGGTCCCCAGCCTTAAGTGGATACCTGCCTCTGCTTCCTCACTCTGTACTGGTCCCCCCTTCCCCAGCCTTTTTTTGTGTGAAGCATAGCACACTTCACAAAAACATTGTTTTAAAACCTACTTTAGTGAGTAGTGACTAGGGTCATACAAGCTTTCAAGTGGCCATCCAGATGCAATGATGGGTCTCTCCTCATCCAGAGCTAAGAAGAATTAGGAAACCAAAGACACATGGAAACAATTAATCCAAGGGACTAGTAGACCATGCAAACCTCAGCTTATATGACCATGAGACCAGAAGAAGTAGATGGTGCCCAGCTATTACTGTCAACCTCTCAGAGGGGATTGGTGCAGTTAGTCCTGGGTAAAGTGGGATAACAATGCAGAACAAAATTCAAAATCATTAAAAAAAAAAAAAGACCAAGTTTGCTGGTTTGATAAAGCCTGGTGAGACTGTGGCCTTACTAACACTTCAGCTCAGGAATTGAACTCATTCCTGTGGCTTTCAGCCAAACAATAGACAGGCACATGGGGTGAACATTTACATCAAGTAGATACACCCCTTGGAGAGCTCAATCTTGACAGGAGAACAGAAGGGCAGTGTTTGAACAGGGAGATAG
The DNA here is from genome assembly GCF_000298275.1 of Orycteropus afer afer. NCBI lineage: Eukaryota > Metazoa > Chordata > Mammalia > Tubulidentata > Orycteropodidae > Orycteropus > Orycteropus afer. Next base: position 257,332 of record NW_006921904.1, read on the forward strand.
CTCAGAGGTAGGAGTGCATGGGTGGGAAGGACATAGGGAAGAGGTAAATGCATGGAAAAGGTGGGAAGAAAGCAAGAGAGAGAAAGAGTGGGGGGAAAAAAAAAAAAACTGTGAAAGCATGAGATTTTATAAGCCAGAAACCTACCAGAGAAGGAAGACTCAAATATTATCCAATAAATAGAAAACAATAGAAAAGTGGTAAGACTGTGCCTTTTCAAAGGCAGAAAAGTTGAGAAACCCAGAAAAACAAGGCAGTCATGTAGAGATTCCATTCTCACAGGCTTCACTGTAGTTATATGTTAGTGTTTAAATCACCAAGATATCAAGCTCCCAGTAATAATGCAAACAGACATTGAAAGTTTGTTAAAAAAAAAAAAGTCTAATGTGACCACAGATATGTTGCTTTCCTTGTTCTGTGCATCACCTATGACATCAACAGCTGTCAGCTTCAACTGTCTTAAACCATCCGTCTTAGTTTCCCAGTACTGCTGTAACAAAAACAGTATGAGTCGATAGCTTTAAAGAACAGAAATTTCTCAAGTTCTAGAGGCTCAAAGTCTGAATCAAGGTCTCAACCATGTCAATTTCTTCCTTGTCAGCAATCCCAAGCATTCATTGGTTCCTTGGTTTGTGGACAATCCATGGTGTCTCACTGTGTGTGTGTGTGTGTGTGTATTCAGTTCTTTTTGTAATTCAGGAATGATTAATTTTAGGACCCTTCTACTCTCATCAGTCTGACCTCAATAACATAAAAAAGAGAGTCATAATGATGGTACACGGCTCGGATTTCAACACATAGTTTGGGGAACACAGCTTAATCCATAGCACCATCTGTTGATGGGAAGACCAGGGCAACTTGGACTCAGCATAGAGCTTTTCAGCCTCTACTGTTTGGAAGTGAATTTGATGGATGCTAGGGTGGAGGAAGAGGGTATGAACATGAATCTGAGCATAATCCTTGTCCACAAGGGATTTACAAGACCAAACATATGTGCACTCACACACACATACACAAATATTTGGTAGTAATATGAAGCAGTCTATTCAGAACCATAAAAGAAGAAAAGCAGGGAGCTCTGGGGATTCAGAAAGCTTTAGTTTTTCCAGCAAAAGCAATTCTGCTCTCTTCTAAATTTCCCCAGCATTTTGTGCTTGTTTTGATTTAGATTTTGTGGCCTTGATTTTGAGGAGAAATAAAAACAATGACCTCATGTAACAGGGGATGAATGTGTGAATTGTGTGTGAAGAATTCCAAAAACAGGATCAGAAATAAACACAATCATTTGTTGTTTTAACCAAACATTTATTGAGTGTCCAGTCTTGTGGTGCACTGCTCCAAGTGCTGGGCACCGGGGGAGCTTTCACGTGTGCCACACGATAGAGCCTCCTCATAAAATGCAGCCTGAGTGAATCCCAAGTTAGAAATAGAAATAAAAACCTATGCCCGTGACAGTATTCATTACAGAAAGAGAAACGTGTCAAACTATGATCTGTCAGCCTCATCCAATTCAGAAATGCTTTGATGTCATATTTTCTAGAAAAAAAAAAGACAACAGTGGTTCTAAAAAAACAATTAATGAATGGCATGTCAATAATCAGTCTAAAAGGATCAAAACCAAACATATTACCATCAAGTCAATGCTGACTCAAGGTGACCCCATATGTTACAGTACAGAACGGCTCCATAGCATTTTCTTGTCTGTAATCTTACAGAAACTTATCACCAGGCCTTTCTTGTGTGGTACTGTTGCATGGGCTCAAACCAACTTTTAGGTTAATAGTTGAGTTCAAACCATTTGCATTACCTTTCAAAAAGGCTTAATTAACTTCTTCTACAGTACATCTGTGTAACCAATGAGTGACAGAATTCTGAGCTTGTAGGCAGCAGACTAATCCAGGATCTAACTTTCCATTTCTGCAATCTGTTCCAAAAATAGGCATGCAATAGCAGATTCAGGAGACATCCTCATTGATACCACACATGGTTTCAGCAAGAGGCTGAAACCAAAGTTGGGGCCTGCTGGATCTCCATGCAAAAAGCATTAACAGAGAGAAAACGTCCCCAAATTTTATGACCCCAGGGGTTATTTGTTTGGCAATTTCTCAGCTTGTCTTTTTTGACTGCTTTCTGTCTCTTTTTTTCCATAGCCCATATTTCTTGGTCACAGTGTATCTATGCAGAGAAAAGGGGAGGCTTTCATCAGGAAAGAAAAAAAAAAAAAAAGACATCAAGACTCTCCATGCAACCTGTCACTCTGCTCACTACCGTGGCCACTCCAGCTTGCACAAAGGCCATCTGTGCTGTGATTCCAAAAACATCAATTGCTCTTGGAAATGGGAAACCTGTTATCATGGCTCATGGTTGCTGTTTCCATTTAAAGGGCTCTGACTGCAATGTTAGGGATCCAGAAATTTCCATTCTTTAGCTGGTGCAGAGTGGTAGGGAAAACCCAAAGAAGATGAACTGTGTAAGAAAAGCAAATGCTTCTCCTAAACAATCCTCTCTTGACTTTGTAATTCCCCAGCCCCTTCACAAAAAAAGAATAGCTGAGAAAGGTAAATAAGATTGCGGCATTTACTGTGTGGAGCTTCCACGAGGTATTGCTGTGGTGGTGGTGTTTTTTCGGTAGGAGAAAAGTAGAATAAGAGAAATGTGACAGTCTCTTGTCATTGCTAACAGGAACTGCACATGCAGCTGGTTTTCAAGTTAGAATATGACAGTTACTTGACTCAACTATTTGCAGAACCATATTTTGCAATTGGTAAACATGTGATTGGCAGACAATAGATTGAATTCTTAACATCATTTCTATTTTTAAAAAAAATCCACAACAAGATAGGCTCAGAATGATTAGAGGATTTAGGCTTCATGACACATAAACATTTGCTTGGATAGGATATTTCATGCTTTCTCTGACCAACTAGTCTGATTTTTCCATGTCCTGTTCTGGGGTCTGAAATTCTGGGTTCTGTTGAGCAAGGATGTTGTAAGAATTATGGCATGTAGAATAATGCCGACAACTGCCAAGCGTTCAACAGTCATCAAAAGAACAAATAAGATGTTTATTAGAATTTAAAAATGGATACCAAATAACACGGACCAGATGAGAGTGGCATTTTGCTGAACAATAGTACAAGAGCATCTGGAATGTTTTCCCTGTTTTTGGTAGGCTCATTTTTTCAGTGGAGAGAGCTGAACTGAAGAAGTCTATGGGGAAAATCTGATAAAGTGGTTATAAAGCACTGTATGTTCTATAATATTGTGCTTAAAATCTGTGATATTCAGTTAGTAATTCCACAGTTTCTGGAACTTTTTCTTGAAGCTAGAGTACCTAAAGCAAATGGAAGAAATGATTAAATAAAAGAGCTGAAAAGAAGATTTCAAAGGCAGCTCAAGAAGACAAAGTGAAGGGCTATGATGGCATGTGCAAATGCCTGGGGTTAGAAAACCAAAAAGGAAGAATACACTTGACTTTTCTCAAGCTGAAAATGCTTAAGAATAAATTCAAGCCTCAAGTTGCAATATTGAATGATTCCATGTGCAAAATATTGAATGACAAAAGAAGCATCGAAAGAAGATGGAAAAAATACACTGTTACCATACCATGAAGAAATAGTCAGCATTCAAACATTTCAGGAAATACTGTATTATCAAGAACCAATGATGCTGAAGGAAGAAGTGCAACCTCTACTGAAGGCATTGGCCAAAAACAAGGATCCAGACATTGACAGAATACCAACTGAGATGTTTCAACAAATGGATGCAGTGCTGGAAGTGCTCACTTGTCTATGACAAGAAATTTGTGAGAGTTCTTGGCCAACTGACTGGAAGAGATTGATATTTGTGCCCATTCCAAAGAAAGGTGATCTAACAAAATGGAGGAATTATAGAAAAATAAGGTTAATATCATACACAAGTAAAATTTTGCTGAAAATAATTCAAAAATTGTTGCAGCAGTACATTGACAGGGAACTGCCAGAAATTCTAGTTGGTTTCATAAGAGGATGTGGGAAGAGAGATCATTGCTAATGTCAGATGGATCTTGGCTGAAAGCAAATAATACCAGAAAGATGTTCACTTGTGTTTATTGGCTATGAAAAGGCATTTGACTATGTGGATCATAATAAATTATGATTGTGAAGAATGGGAATTCCAGAACACTTCATTGTACTCATGAAGACCCTGTGCATAGACCATGAGTCTGTCATTCAAACAGGACAAGAGAATACTACATGGTTTAAAATCAGGAAAGGTGTGCATCAGGATTGTATCCTTTTACCTTACTTATTCAATCAGTATGTTGAGCAAATAATCTGAGAAACTGGATGCTATGAAGAAGAACAGGGCATCAGGATCAGAGGAAGACTCATTAACAACCCACAACATACAGATAACACACCTTGCTTGCTAAAAGTGAAGAAGTGTTAAAGCATTTACTGATGAAGATCTAAGCCTTCATTGGATTACACCTCAACATAAAGAAAACAAAAATTCTCACAAACAAAAATCTACAAAACACAATCCTCTAACAAGCAACATCATTATAAATGGAAAAAAGATTGAAGTTGTCAAGGATTTCATTTTCATTGGATCCACAACCAATGCCCATAGCATCAGAAATCAAAAAAAAAAAAAAAAAAAAAAAAAATCAAATGACATATTGCATTGGGGATATCTGCTGCAGAAGACCTCTTTAAAATATTTAAGAGCAGAGATATCACTTTGAAGGATAAGGTGAACCTGACCCAAGCCGTGGTATTTTCAATAGACAGTGAAAGCTGGACTATGAATAAAGAAGACCAAAGAAGAATCGATGCATTTGAGTTGTGGTATTGGCAAGGAAAATGGAAAATACCATGTACTGCCAGGAGAACAAACAAATCTGTCTTGGAAAAGGTAGAGATAGAATGCTCCTTAGAAGCAAAACGGCCAGACTTCATTTCTCATATTTGGTCCTGTTATCAGGATGGACCAGTCTCTGGAGAAGGATGTCATGCCTGGTAAAGTAGAGGACCACAAGAAAGAGGAAGACCCTCTTTCAATCCTCAATGATGTGGATTGACACAGTGGCTGCAGCAATGGGCTCAAGCATGGAAACGATTGAGAAGTTGGTGCAGGACCAGGCAGAGTTTTGTTCTGTTGTACTTGGAGTCAATATGAGTCAGAATCAATTCAATAGCACCTAAGAAGAACAACAAAAAATGTGCTCATGAGAAACCTGTACACAGATGAAGAGGCAATCTTTCAAATAGAACAAGAGGATACTGTGTGGTTTAAAATCAGGAAAAATGTGTGTCGGAGTTATAGCCTTTCACCATACTTACTCAACCTGTATGCTGACCAAATAAAATGAGAAGCTGGACTACATGAAGCATAAGGATTGGAGGAAAATTCATTAACAACCTGTGATAGGTAGATGAAACAACCTTGCTGGCTGGAAAGGAAAAGGACTTGCAGCACCTTAATGATGAAGATCAAAGACTACAGCCTTCACTATCTATTACACCTCAACACAAGGAAAAAAAAAAAAAATCCTCACAAATAGACCAACAAGCAGCATCATAATAAACAGAGAAAAGATTAATGTTTTCAAGGATTTCATTTTGCTTGTGTCCACAGTCAATGCCCATGGGAGCCATAGTCAAGAAATAAAATGACTTACTGCATTGGACAAATCTGCTGCAAAATACCTCTTTATAGTGTAATAGGAAAAAATGTTACTTTGGGGACTAAGGATCACCAGGTCAAAGCCATGGTAAACATGCATGATAAAGCTGGACAATAAATGAAGAAGACCAAGGAAAAATTAATAGCTTTAACTAATGGTGCATTTGAATACACCATGGACTGCCAAAAGAATGAGCAAATCTGTCTTGGAAGAAGTACAGCCAGAATGCTCCTTAGAAGCAAGGGTAGTGAGACTTCATCTCACTTACTTTGGACATGTCCAGGAGACCAGTTCTTGAAGAAGGGCATAATATTTGATAAAGTAGAAGGTTAGGGAAAAAGAAGACTGAAAGAAGACAGACTGACACAGTGGCTGCAACAATGAGTTTAAACTAGCAATGACTTTGAGGATGATGCAGAACTGGGCAGTGTTTTGTTCTATTATATGTAAGTTTGCTATGAGATGGAAATGGCTTGACAGCACCAAACAACAAGAACTGTTCTACAGACTTAAGGAGAATGCACCATTCTTTATTACATAATTACGTAATTCTTGATTTCATTTTTAAATCATGAAGTTACTATATTTCAGACTTCAGACTCCCACTGTTATTTGTCATCTCTTTCCAGTTTAGAATTGAGCTTTATCTGACCTGCAAAGGGTTAAACTCTTTCATAGAAATTGTCTAGCAACAATTCTGCATCTTGAGCTCAGACTGTTTGCAGAGAGACAGATATGTCTCCCAGTTTCAGAAACTAATGCATAGGACATCATCCACAGGGGGTGAAAGAGAAGTGCCATCTTTTGAATGAAGTTCCTCAAACCACCACGGGTCTTGGACGAAAAGACACATCCATTTTGTTTGAGAAGATCCATTTAAAGACTGGAATCTGACTGGAAAACCAAGTCATGTTAGGCTGCTCAAGTGGTCTTTAGTGTTAAGGACCAGGAAGTCAAAAGAGTAGAGAATTCCTAAGGACAGAAAGGCAGCAGGAGACACGGAGGACATGTTTTTTTCTCAGATATAGTTCCCAGAAGTAGCTAAAGACAGGACTACATTAAGACTATTGTGGACTCTTCATACACTGATTTAAGAGAGGAGGATGAAAACTCCACTTCTCTGCAAAGTCATATTGCATAGAACTGACTAGAGACAGAAAGGACAGAAACAAGCAAGGGGCAGAGAAGAGGAAAGAACAAGAGAAAGAATGGTGACCCCTGTAGTGTGACAGTGGAGATAATAAGGATCTGGGATGGGTGATGCATAGAAGACCCCAATATGACAAGGACATGGGGTGTCTGATGCTCAGTGAACCCACTGATGAGGAGGAGGAGCTGAGATGGCTAAAGCATGTTGATGATGTGGACTCAAGGTGGGTGACATACAGAGGATCCCATGATGATAAAGAGGGCCTGGGGTGGATATGACACTGCAGCCAATGGCGATGAATAGAACCTGGTGTAGGTGAGGCATAGAAAACACCTTGACGAGGATAAGGACCTAGAATGCATAAAGCCCAAGAACCACATAATGATGATGCAAACCTGGGATGGTTGATGGGCAGCATGATGATGATGAGAACCTGGGAGGAGTGATGCACAGGAAACCTCTTGATGATGTGAACTTGAGGTGGGTGATGTCTGGGGGAATCCATGTTTGGTTTACAGCTCTACCCATTGCCTAGAATAGTGCTGGGCAAATGGTAAGTGCTTGAGAAAATGTTTATCATTGCATGAATATAGCCATATCTTTGAAGATCCTGTATTTTAAATATATA
>NW_006921904.1:265483-271189 GCF_000298275.1 Orycteropus afer afer
CCAGGACAAAAATGGGAATGACCCAAGGGAAATGTGTGGAGCCTGGGGGCCTCCTGTATACATTAGGCTGCTGATCCCTGCCTTTCAATGGACACAACTCAAGTCACAGAAGAAGGTATTAAGGAGAAAATACTATATTCCACTGTGCCCACAGACTGTGAAAACCTGCACAAGAAATGCTCCCTCCTCAATCCCAGCACTTTAGAACAAATCATGAAATCAATGGACGAATGTGAGTCATGATGGTAACAAATAAATCCTTATGTAGAACCACTCCCTGACTACAAGGGTCCCTGAAGACAGAGCTGATGATGGTCATGTGTTACACAAGGGAAAAGATCTAGTGTTGGCTGGTTGGCCATAGGGACAATGAGGTGATAACTACTTATTTGTTCCTGAGCTCTAAGAGCTTGCAGCTAAAGGTGACACCATGACCTTGAAGCTCCTACCTTAAGTTGCTCTGAACAGTAGCACCTTCTTCATCTCACCTGGTACAGTGCAGTGTCTGCCAAACTCAAGCAGCCAACCACTTCAGTGACCCAGCTGTTCTGCCATTCCCTGGATAATACCTGCTCTAACAAGATGCACAGAAATAACCAGAAAATAAAACATCTGAGGAATACCAAGAGTCAGATAAGGAAGCCAGTAGCACAAAATATAGGAACAGTCAAAGAAAAATTTAGATGAGCCTGAAAGCAAACACTCAGTGGAATGGATCAGGCCTCACATTGGAAGAAGGATAGTGGATGATGAAGGAAAGGAAGGTGTTCCAACACAGAGGCATGCTTGCTGATCATCACATGGAAAATGAAGACCATGGACCACATGATTCACGGAGCCCTCAAATTGGTGTGGGACATCCATGGTGCTGATGCTTACTGAACAAGAAACTCCTACCAGTTCACATCTCTGTGGCCTTCAAAAATCCTGTCTAGAAAACAGGCACTGCATTGAAACATTCACAGGCTGCTAAGATGACCCAGGGCCCTGGCCCCACCTGGGGAAGACTGCAGAGATTGCTACAGTCCTGGTGACCCTCTGGCTGGCACTCCACCCCTCTCTGTGCCTTCTCTGATTCCCCTCCATGTTTGCAAGGGACAGGAAATTGGTCTTTACCCTATTCATCCACTCTTGTTTAGTATTCTGCTGCCTCTCTCTTATCAGTAAAGGCACAGGAAAGGGAGGGAGGTGGTCAGGATCCCACACCCCCAATATTGCAGTTACTCATAGTTGTTGTTGCTAGGTGCCATTGAGTCAGCTCTGACTCATAGTAATCCTATATACAACAGATTGAAACACTGCCAGGGCCTGCACCATCCTCACAATCCTTGCTATGCTTAACCCCATCATTGCAGCCACTGTGTCAATTCATCACATTGATGGTCTTCCCCTTTTTTGTTGACCCTCTACTCAGCGAAGCCTAACATCCTTCTCCAGGGAATGGTCCCTTCTGACAACATGACCAAAGTAGATGAGAAAAAGTCTGGCCATTCTCACTTCCAAGGAACATTCTGGATGCATTTCTTCAAGTACAAATTTGTTTGTTCTTCTGGTAGTCCACGATATTTTCATTATTCTTTGCCAACACCAAAATTCAAAGGTATCAACTCTCCTTCGGTCTTCCTTATTCATTATATAGCTTTCACATGCGTATGAAGCAAGTGAAAATACCATGGCTTGGGTTTGGTGCACCTTAGTCTTCAAAATGACATCTTTGCTCTTCAACACTTTAAAGAGGTCTTTTGTAGCAGATTTGCCCACTGCAATATGACGTCTGTTTTCTATATTCCAATGGAATTTTCTATATTCCATTCCAATCATGGGTATGATTGTGGATCCAAATAAAATGAAATCTCTGACAATTTCAATCTTTTCTCCATTTATTGTGATGTTGCTTATTGTTGTTTTTTGTTTTCTTTATGTTGAGGTGGAATGCATACTGATGACTGGAGTCTTTGATCTTCATAAGTAAGTGATTCAAGTCACCTTCACTTTCAGTAAGCAAGGTTGTATTATATGCATATTGTGGGTTGTTAATGAGTTTTTCCCAGTCCTGACACCACATGCTTCTTCATGCAGTCCAGCTTCTTGTATTATTTGTTCAGTGTACAGATTGAATAAGTATTGTCAAAGGATACAATCCTGATGCACACTCTTCCTAATTTTAAACCGTGAAGTATCATTTTGTTTTATTCAAATGACAGCCTCTTGGTCTATGTTCAAGTTCCTCATGCACATAATCAAGTGTTCTGGAATTACCATTCTTCTCAATGTTATCTATAATTTATTATGATCCACGCAGTCAAATGCCTTTGCATAGTCAATAAAACACAGGTAAAGCACCTTCCCAATCCCATATGGTACAATACAGTGTCTGCCAAACCTAAGCAGCCAACCACTTCAGTTACCAAGCTGTTCTGCCATGGAGACATTGCTTATTATCAAAAAGAAAAACAGAAAGAAAGAAATCCCTGCAGTCCCCTTGCCTCCCAGCCTCTTTGGAACAGTTAAAACTAGATCTATGGGTTTTCCAGGAAGACAGCTCAAGCCTGCAACACTTTCAGGCAAGATTGGTGCCATTTCTTGTCAGTCCCATGGAGCAGGTTCACTTTGGGTCTTCTTTCCCCTTCCTTCTTTTGAGGGAAACCAACAGAACTTCAGGGGCTTGAGACCTGGGCAGCTTGGAGCTAGGAGCTGGGAGTTAGGGGTTGCTCTGGCTGCCCAGATGAGCTAAGGGGCGCTGCCCCCTCCTTCCCATCAGTTGCTGTGGGGAATTTGTTCCACCCTCAAAACTGGGTGTCATTCCTTCTACCCCCTGCCAGGTAGGAGAGGTTGACTCAGAGTTGAGAGTAGGAAAAGAACTGTGGAGTGGGATGGACTATCTCCCCAGTGGCAAAAACACTAGTAGGATTTTGAAAGCACTCTGCCACCTCACCATTCCTCCTCCTCACTACTGCCCTTCTATTGGCATTAATTTGGCCATCAGCTACTTCCACAACACCAAGCTCCCATCACTCCTTTTTCTGACCTCCCAGTGGGGGACAGATGAGTCAAGGTCTGGGTGCTTAGAGGGTACCAAGAGATGATTGTGTGGGTTAGTGGCACATCTCTGCCTAACCCACTTATTTCTACACTTAGGTTCTCCTCTGCATCAAACACAAAACAAAAAGATTTTTTGGAGAGGTTATCCATGGTCTAGTTGATCCCTTGTTGGTGCAAATTGTCTGCACTCAACTACTAACCTAAAGGTTGATGATTCCAAACCATGCAGAAGCACCACAGACAATTCAAAAATGTTTGCAGCAGTATAGTGACAGGGAACTTTCAGAAATGCAAGCTGGATTCAGAAGAGGATGTGGGATGAGGGATATCATTGCTGATGTCAGATGGATCTTGGTTGAAAGCAAAGAATACCAGAAGGATGTTTGCTTGTGTTTTATTGACTATGCAAAAGCATTTGACTGTGTGGATCACTACAAATTATGGATAACATTGAGAAGAACGGGATTCCAGAACACTTAAATGTACTCATGAGGAACCTGTACGTAGACCAGGAGGCTGTCATTAGAACAAAACAAGGGCATACTGCATGGTTTAAAATCAGGAAGGGAGTACAGCAGGGTTATATCCTTTCACCATACTTACTTAATCTGTGCGCTGAGCAAATAATCTGAGAAGCTGGACTATGTGAAGAAGGATTGGAGGAAGACCCATTAACAACCTGTGACATGCAGATGACACACCTTGCTTGCTGAAAGTGAAGATGACTTGAAGCACTTACTGATGAAGATTAAAGACTACAGTCTGCAGTGTGGATTACACCTCAACGTAAAGAAAACAAAAATCTTCACAACTGGACCAAGGAGCAGCATCACGATAAATGGAGAAAAAATGGAAGTTGACAAAGATTTCATATTACTTGTTCCCACAATCAACACCCATTGAAGCAGCAGTCAAGACATAGATGATGTATTGCACAGGGAAAACCAACTGCCAAAGACCTCTTTCAAGTGCTGAAGAGCAAAGATGTCTCTGAAGACTGAGGTGCTCCTAACCCAAGTCAGGGTAATTTCAATCGCCTCACATGCCTGTGAAAGGTGGACAGTGAATAAGAAAGGCTGAAGAAAGATTGATGTTTTTGAGTTGTGGAGTTGGTGAAGAGTACTGAACTGGACTGCCAAAAGAACGATCAAATCTGTCCTGAAAAAGTAGCCAGAATGATCCTTGGAAGTGAGAATGCCCAGACTAAATGTCACCTACTTAGCTCATGTTGTCAGAAGGGACCATTCTCTGGATGTCGTGTTTGGTGAAGTGGAAGGTCAGCAAAAAAGCGGAAGACCCTCAACGAGATGAATTGATATGGTGGTTGCAACAGTGGACTCAGGTATAGCAAGGATTGTGAGGCTGGCACAGGAATAGGCAGTGTTTTATTCTATTGTATGTGGGGTCACTAGGAGTCTGAGACAGACAAGAACAACAGTGAGAGAATGAATTTCTGTTTATTGAAGCCTCCACTTGTAGTATTTCTGTTATAGCAGCACTAGAGAACTAAGACAAAATAATGGCAGTTGAAGAAATTCCCTAATAGAAGAGGGTAGAAGACATGGCCCTAGACAGATTCCTGAGGAATTCCAACCTGTGATGATAAAGAAAAGAGCAATAAGGCCAGGCATGACTGAGCATAAGAAATAATAAAATAAATTTAAAAAGAAGAAGATTTTGTGGCATATGAATACTATATGGAATTCAGATTTCAGTATGCATAAGTGAAATCTTATTGTAGCATATCAGTTGCTAATAAGATGATTCTGATTCATGGCAACGGCATGTATGTTAGGGTAGTAAGAAAATTTGGATCGTAGTGTCAACGAAAATCTTGCTGGAAAGGACAACAGAGAAATGTCACAAGGAATCGAACAATAAATTCAAGCAAGGCAACAGGGAAATATATAGGAGGAGTAGCCTTGGAAGAGGACAGGACTTCTCTTTGTCTTAAAATGAGGATAAAGGATGTCAGTCTAGGATGGGGTCAGAGAATTTTCTGTAAAGGGTCAAATAGTCAATGTTTTAGGCTGTCTTGCCTATATCATCTCTACTCAAAAGCAACCACAGACAGTAAGTACAATCCATTGCTGTTTAGTCAATTTCAACTCATAACAATCCTATAAGACAGAGTAGAAATGTTGCATAGGGTTTCCAAGGCTGTAATCTTTATGGAAGTAAATTACTATAACTTTCTCCCCTGAGCAGCTGGTGGGTTCAAGTTGCCCACTTTTTGGTTAGCAGCTGAGAACTTAGCCACTATGCCTCAAGGGCTCCTTGACAATAAGTAAAAGAAATAGAATGGTTGTGTTCCAACAGGGGGTCCCTGAGTGGTGCAAGCAGTTCATGTGTTCGTTTGCTAACTGAAAGGTTGTAGGTTTGACTCCACTGAGAAGCACCTCGGAAGAAAAGCCTGACAACTACTGAAAAATCAGCCATTAAATTCCCTGTGGTGCACAATTCTACTCTGCCATATGAGAGGTCACCATGGGTCATGGTTGACTCCATAGCAACTGGTATGCTCACCTTAAAGTTTATGCCCACTGAAATTTGAAGTGCATATAATGTTCAGCCAGGGGGCAGTTTAAGCATAGGCACTGAAACAAGGCGGGCTTGTGCTTACTCACTGATCTGCACTGAACACGTTCCCTTGTTACCCTACCG
>NW_006921904.1:274869-284180 GCF_000298275.1 Orycteropus afer afer
AACAACAACAACAACATAATTTTCACATGTCAAAAATGTTCTTCTTCTTTTTGTTTATTTATTAATTTTCAAACTCTGGAAGCTGTAAAAACCGTTCTTAACTGGTGGGCAGTACAAAAAGACAGAGGATGAGTTTTGGCCTAGGGACCACAGTTGGCTAACCTTGGCCTAGATGCTGGAAGGAAGGTAGAAATGTACCTTAGAAGGTGTGTGTGTGTTTGAGTTCAGGGAGGAATCATGTTCACAGAGCTCTGTTCTTTCAGTGAAGTGGAGGAGGCAAAGTCTTCAGTTGAATCGGGAAAAAATTTGGATTGCCAAAGGCAGGGATCCTCGGGAAGGAGGGCAGGAAGGTGAGGAAGCTGGTTTACAAGAACAGCAAAGCCGCATGGATAGCGAGGTGGAAATCCAACAGAGGCATGACTGTGTCCACCTCAGGGAAGGAACCAGCCTCTCAGGGCTCTGCCATGTAAACTGGAGCTAAAAGAAAGATTCAAGATTGTAGATCCATTTAAAAGTGGGAAGCAATATTCAAGTATTGAAGAGACAAAGAAGCACAACATGAGATAACATGGCCATTTCCAAGGGACACTAATCACATTCAGTAATTTCTGTTTTAAGCAAATTGCCTTTTAATGACACTAAAGCAGAGACTGACTGCAGCATAAATGTCCAGACATTCCCCAGCAGGCCAGTGGGCTGTAATGCACACACATCTGGTGAGCATCTGGAGTGCACGCAGGATAAAATCCATCACATTGGCTCTGCGTGTTGAATGTGGATGCAGTCAGAGCCGTTCTCATTCATTTTGGGTTCGGTCGAATTTGGTCATTTTAGGAACAGGGTATGTAAGATTGTTCTGGTTCCCTAGTGCTGCTCTGATAAGAATATACCACAAATGGGATGGCCTTAACAAACAGAAGTTTATTATTAAAATCTGGAGGCTTTAAGTCCCAGTTCAAAGTGCCAGGCTCTAGGGGCTGGGTGAAAGCCCCTAAACCTTGGGGTTCAGCTCTGCCTCCCGCTCCTGGCCCATTGAAGCTAGAGGCATCTCTTCACTCAGGCAGCTACTGGCTGCTGAGGCTAACAAGCCCAAAGCTGACAAATAAAATGGCAAGTCCCGATGTTACCAAACCACATGTCAGGCCATTATTTGAAGTCTATTGTTAAGTCCCAAGGTCGGCAGAGCATGGCAGGCTGCTGAACAATGACACGGCTACATGCAGGGTCCAAGCGTTCCATAAGTGAGAGACCATTTCCAAAGTTGTTTCTTATATACGGAAAGCAAACCACATACCCAAAGGCAGCTACTCAGCTGCTCACAGTAGATTCCACCATGGAGTTTTTACCAGTCTCTTCAGGGAGAAAATTACATTTAGCTGCCCAGCCATTCAACCAGGCCCAGCCAAGTTGACACACAAACTGAACTACCACAAAGACCTTTCATTCAAGTCGCATTTTCTGTCTCTGTGGGGCCTCATATAACCCACAAGAAAGATCCCACCTTAAAACCCGCTTCATACCTTCTGGAATGGTGCAAGAAACATCAGTCTTACTTAAATGAGTAGAGTTGAAATTTCAGAGTAGTGATTCAAGTACTAGTTTTTATTTATATTTACATTTCAGAATGTCTCCATTTTATGCCCTAAGGTATGTTTTGAAACCCCAGTCCATTTGGATTTATTGCATAGTGCCTAAGATATATGACTGCTAACCAGAAGGCTGGTGGTTCAAACCCACCAGCCACTCCTCAGAAGGAAGGTTGGACAATCTACTTCCATAGGGATACCACCTCAGAAACACAAGGAAGGTTGGCTATGAGTTGGATCTGACTTGACAGCAGTGAGCTTGATAAAAGAAACACAATCTTAACACACCTTTAAGAGAAGATGATGACGTTTAGGTGATACAAGCATTTTGCAATGGTGAAAGAAACAGAGTTGTTTGGATAAAAAAACAGGGTTATGATTGTTCTTGCCACATCCCTCATGACAAAATAAATGTCGGACTCCTTTTTAGATTTTATGCTTTCTCTAGAGGAAGATCTATTACTGCTTTATCCTTACAATAAGCTGGTTTTCACTCTTTACTTTATCAAGCATGATATCCTTCTCCAGGGACTTTCCTCTTATGATGACACAACCAAGTTAGAAGAGACAGTCTGTCCATTCCCCCTACTAAGGACAATTCTTGCTGCGCTTATTCCAAGATAACTTTGTTCTTTGTTCCTGCGGTCCATGGTATTTTTAATAACACAATTCAATTGTATCAGTTCTTCTGTGGTCTTTTTATGCATTATCCACCTTTCACATGCACATGAGGTTAACGAAAAGACTGTGGCTTGGGTTAGGCAAACTTAATCTTCAAAGTGACATCTTTACTCTTTAACACTTTAAAGGGTTCTTTTGCAGCAGATTTGCCCAGTGCAGTACACACTAGGATTTTCATGACGTCCTTTGATTTCTTGACTGATGCTTCCAAGGGCATTGATTGTGGATCCAAGCAAAATGAAATACTTAATTACTTCAATATTTTCTCCATTTGTCACTTATTGGTCCAGTTGTGATGATTTTTTGTTTTCTTTTTGTTCGGGTGTAATCCACATTGAAGACTGTAGTCTTCTATCTTCATCAGTAAATACTTCAAGTCTTCTTCACTTTCAGCCAACAAGGTTGTGTCATCTGCGTATTCTCAGGTTGGTAATAAGTCTTCCTCCAGTCCTGATGCTGCATTCTTCTTCATATAGTCCAGCTTCTAGAATTACTTTCCCATCATACAGATTAAATAAGTATGGTGAAAGGGTACAACCTTGATGTACATTTTTCCTTCTCCTTGCTCTGTTTGTACAAGTTCTCCATGAGCACAATTAAGTCTTCTGGAATCTCCATTCTTCTCAATGTTATTCATAATTTGTTATGATCCACACAGTCAAATGCCTTAGCATAGTCAATAAAACATGGGTAAACATCTTTGTGGGATTCTCTGCTTTCAGCCAAGATCTGTCTGACATCAGCAATGACAGCCCTCATTCCATGTTCTCTTCTGAATCCAGCTTGAATTTCTGCCAGTAACAGGCTATGCACTCCTGCCACTCTTTTTGAATTATCTTTAGCAAAATTTTACTTGTGTGTGATATTAACAATATTGTTCAATAATTTCTGCATTTTGTTGGATCACCTGTCTTTGGAATGGGCACACCTCTGGTGAGATCCATGTGTATAGTAACTATTTATGTTGTTGAAATAGATATTTGCTACGAATAAGTGGTTGGCCTTATAAAATTCTGTCTTGTGATGTGTAGTGCCATATCTATCCCCAAGGCCCTATTTTCAAAGTACTGATGATTTTATTTTGCTTCCAACTTTCACATTCCAGTCACCAGCAATAATCAATATGTCTTGATTGCATGTTTGATCAATTTCACACTGCAGAGTTGGTAAAAATATTCAGTTTCTTCATCTTTGGCTTTGGTGGTTGGTGCATAAATTTGAATAATGGTTATATTAACTGGTCTTCCTTGTAGGCATATGTCTATTATCCTGTCACTGACAGCATTGTGTTCAGGGTAGATCTTGATATATATATATATATATATATACAATGAATGTGATGCCATTCTTCTTCCTCATTCCTGGCTTAGTAGATTTTCTGATTCAAGATGGCCAATACCTATTTCAGCTCACAATTACTTAAGATATAGATTGTTACACATTCCATTTCCTTTTTGAAAATTTCCAATTTTCCTAGATTCATATTTTGTACATCCCACATTCCAATTCCATCCACATTCCAATTATTAATGAATCTTTGCAGCTGTTTCTTGCCATTTTGAGTCATGCCCCATTCGCAAGTGTAGATCCCGAAAGCTTTACTCCATCCATATCATTAAGGTCGACTCTACTTTGAGGAGGCTGCTCTTCCCCAGTCATATTTTGAGTACCTTCTGACCTGAGGGGCTCATCTTCCAGCACCTCATCAGGCAATGTCTCAGTGCTATTCATAAGGTTTTCAGGGATCATTTCTACCAGAAGTGAACTGCCTCATCTTTCTTCCTAGTCTCAGTCTGGAGCTGTGCTGAAACAGCAACCATGGGCAACCATGCTGGTATTTTAAATACCAGTGGCATACCTTCCAGCATCACAGCAACACGCAAGCTACCACAATAACATAAACTGATGAATAAGTCCTTTAGGATCCTTTATTGACCACTTGAACAAAAGGGAGAAAAAATCTTTCGCCTCTCTTTGAACTGTCTCATCTCATTGATTGTTAAAACAAATTAAGAAATAAAATTAAAATAGATAAAGGCACTAGATTCTTCTTGAGTACAGAAGATAAAGCTGAATTGATCCTAGTCTCTTTTCTGCATGGGTCTTTAGAGGTTTGGGGGAGGGTGTGATGAGAATTCTGATTGCCTAAACTGGTTTCAGACCTCTACAGACAGATGGCTTCCCAGTGAGCAAACCCAACATGGTTTTGACAAATGTCTTTGTTTTACATCTTTTGAATGCTAGATCGTTAGAATAGCTTTGCGCTCATTTTTATTTCTGGCAAAAAAGAAACTGGTTTGGCTAAAGAGTTACTTTGGAGGGCATTTTGGCATGTTCCTATGTATAGGATTTGCCTTTTAGCCCAACTTAAATAAAGTCAGACAATCATGGTTTTGGGGTTCCCTTCCAGGAGGCAAGTCAATATTTTTTTAAAGGCAACATGTAGGCTCCAGTTATTAAAAGATTTGTTCAAGAGCATTCATATTCCATAACCTCATGTCAGAAAAATTCAAGCAGTAAGACATTTAAAGAGTGAGGGTTTTTTGCAGTTTTACCCTTTTCCTTGTTAGCACTTCATAAAAAGTGACAATCCAAATATCCTTTGGCCTTCTTGCATTTGTTTCAAACTCTGCCTTATGGTGGTTTTCTCTTTAGACGCATTCACAATTAGACCTTCTACTTCTCTGCATTTAAGGGCTTTTGAAACATACTTGCTTTGTGAGGCACAGCATCAATTTGTAGAAATGAAAGGAAACGGGATGATGTTTCACAGACATAGTACATAAGACCAAATAACCATGTTTTTTCTTGCTTTTACATATATCACACATAAAGAGCCCTCCCAACTAATGCTATGAAATGCCTTTGATTTGGCAATCAAAACACCAAGGGCGCACTAATTTTAATTTCACGGACTGAGACGTGTCCTCCAGAAAATACGTGTTGGAATCCTGACCCCTATATTTGCACATGTAATCATCTCCGGAAATGAGGTTTTCTTTGTTTTGTTAATGTGTTTATATCAGTGTGAAGAGGGTTCTAAGCCTAATTACTTCTGAGTTATAAGCAGCAGCAAAGACGCAGATGTGAGAAAGCACAAATGGAAGACAGATGCCACGTGACGATCTCCAAGGAACTGAGGAAAGTCCCAGTCCAGGCAGGGGGGCTACAGATGCTGAAAGAGACAAATACCTTCCTTCAGAGCAGACAGAGAGTCTTCCCCTAGAGCCACGGCCCTGAATTCAGACTTCTAGCCTCCTGAACTGGGAGAAAATACATTTCTGTCCATTAAAGCCACCCCCTTGTGGTAGTTCGGTTACAGCAGCACAAGGAAATTGAGAAAACATAAGGTTGTATTTTTATAAAAAACTCATTGGGAACAAAATGGTAGCTTAAAGGTATCATAAAATATATATATATTTTTGCCCTCAAAGGTACTAATTGCTGGGACATAAATGGGGAAATGGTGGTGAAACACCCTGTACAATCTCTTACTGATACATCTCTGAAACGAATCCAATCTGGGCTAGAAGTTTTTAATGTATTCTTGTTTAAAGAATAGTATAATCTATTTTCATGTATAATCTGATATGCTGTAGGGTTTTTAGTGGTTTGGACCAAATGAGAAATACATTCACAGTTTCTCTTGGGTGGGGGAGATTTTTGTTTGGGATGAGTGAAAGCAATGGAAGGTCATACTATTTTATTTATTATAAATCCATTACAAAATAAAAAAGGGATATACTTCTTGCTTGAGGGAGGATTATAAGAGAATAACACATTTCCAACTTTCTCTAAATACAAGGATTGCGTCAATTCTATGCTGTTTTCAAGCCAATTCAAAGCCAACTCCCATAGAAGCAACATCGCATAAGGAGATGAAATATTTTCTTTGAGAAGAAAAAACACTTTGAGTGTTTCCATATTTTACTTTAGAATGCTCTTTCTTTTTAAGAAAAGGCTGTTTTTCTTGATTGTCCCACCAAACTCCAACCAGGCACATCTATTGTCAATGAAGAAAAGTGGGGTGGTGTTTTTGTTTTTTTTTTTGTTTCAAAACTGAAAAGGTTAGCTGAGCTGGATAGATTGATAAGACAGTCACAATTAGGATGGTTGTATTGTTTTGTGTAGATAATTTCTCACTCTCCTATTTCCTCTGGCAGCCCAAAGTCCAACTGGGCTGTTGCTTATGTTGCACGGCAGGGGCTGTGAAGAAACATGGCCTTGAGCACTCTTCAAGAGAATCCCTGGTGCTGAGAATTCTTCAGGCGGTGATACTGCAATGCCGACTTTTGAACTTTGCATCTGGCAGAGGGTTTCCAATTTTTTCCTCAACCTGAAAAAAATCAGAGAGAATGACAGAAACGCTGGCAATGTCAGAGCAGGGGAAAAGGGATGATGAGGACGATGTCTTTTTAGGAAACACTTATATGTGAACTTTACTCTCGTGAAAGCATATGGAAAATAAGAGCCCTGCTCTCCTGTGTGTGTGAATTTAAAATAATTTTTACGAACCATCATTGAAACCATTGCTCTTAGAACACACTCATCAGAAAAAGCAGAAATATTTTAAAAATAACATTGTATTCAAGTTTAAGTTCTTTTTCAAATATGAAAGACAGATTATTTTAACTAGACACAAGCTATTTAGTTCATCAGATTAACATTTATCTTTAAAATAGAAGAATGTAAAGTCCATGGAAATAAATACTTAATCTACTGTATTACTGAGGTATCCTCAGTACTGGCAACTGGATTTGGCACGTGGTAGGCTTTCAACAAATTTATTTAATTTTTTTCTCAATAAATAAATAAAATTGAAGTCCATTTGGATGTGCATAAAAAGAGTAGATTCACATGCCCCGAACTATTTTATTCTAGGATTTTTTAGCTTAGCCTTAGTGTAACTATAGCACTTACTATGCTAGTATTGCTATATTTTACTCAATAAATGGCCTTTGCTCTCTTTTTCTTTCTTCTTCACCGTTTCTCTGCTTTCACATTGTATCATGATTTTCCCCAGGTCATGCCAATACTCACAGCGGACAAAAATCTTTGACTTGCTTAAATTAATTTCTTCCTTTTTAATTTAATTTAATTTCTTTCTTTATTTAGTTTTTCATCAAGCAATGACTTTTCTCTGTCAAGGCTGCTTTTCTGAGACATTCCTTTATTTCTTGAGTTTTCGTTCTCCTGTTTTTATTTTTTTTAAATCTGTTTTTCCTGCTTCTGACAATACTAGTTTCAACTCCCCCCCATAGCAATTTCTCCAATTTTCACTAGCTCAAATAAATATCACTGATGGGCAATCTTGTGTCAGCATAAGTTACCAAGTAATATTTTAGGGTAAATGTGAAAATTTCTGCAGAAATAGAAAGTGCACCCTTCCTTTTTTTTTTAACTCAGGTAACTTTTGCACATCACAATAGTTCAAGTTCTTTTCCATCTATTTTGGGGCAAATTTGCAAATTTTGTTTGCATTAGTGAATTTTATCTGCAAATATTTTTGTTGCTTTTCATAAATTTCTTCTTATGTGATATTTCTCAAAATAAAAAGCTTTATTGAGATACCATTTACATAAAATAAACTGATGATGAATTTTGAAATACATATCTATCCATGAAAACATTGCCACAATCTAGATCCTCAACTCCTAAGAGTTTCATAGTGAGGCTGTGTGATCCCTTCATTGGATCTCTCCATGTAGCTCTAATACAATTTGCTGGGTAACTACCAATCTGCTTTCTGTGACTCTCGATTAGCTTCATCTACTAGAATTTTATAAAAATGAGTAACTCAGTGTGTACCCTTCCCCCTCCCCAGCTTTTTTTCATTCCGAACACTCACTCAGAGATTTATCAATATGTGTGTCTATCAGTGTGGTAGTTAAGGATGTGTGTCAACTAGACTGAGCCATGGTTTGAGTGGCTGGGCAGCTGGATGTAGTTATTCCCCATAATGAGATTATAATCACCTCCATGGTAGAATCTGTTATGAGCACCTAAGTACTTGCATTCAGGGTGTGTCCTGCTTCCGAAACATAAGGACAAGCTTTGGGAAATGTCTCTAGCTTTTTGGCATGTTTGGAGCCTACATTTGGCTGAGTCTTCAACCAGTGGCCTGCCATGTTGTCTACTGATTTCAGAATTGTTCCTGGACTTGAAACAGTGTCCTATCATGTGCTCGTTGATCTTGGGACTGTAACATTCTACTTGCCAACTGTGGGTTTGTCAGTCTCAGCAGCTAGCAGCTACTTGAATTACAAGAAGCCTCCAGCTCCCGTGGGCCTGGAATAAGAGGTAGAGCTGAAGCTGAGGGTCAAAAGGCCTTCATCCCAGAGATGGCACTCTGAATTTGGCCTTCCAGTCTCCTAAACTATAAGAAAATAAATTCCTGCATGTTAAAGCTACCCACTTGTGGTATTTCTGTTATAGCAGCACTAGAAAACCAAGACGATCAGTAATTCTGTCCTTATTATTCTTGAGTAGCATTCCATTGTAGGTATGTACCACAATTAATTTACCTATTCATCTGATAATGGATATTTGGTTTGTTTCTAGGTTTTGAGGATTGTATATAAAGCTGTTATACACAGCATTTTTCTTGGTTAAATATCAATATGTAGAATGACTGAGAGCCTGAGTGACACAGTGGTTAAGTGCTCAGCTGCTAACAGAAAAGTCAGTGCTTTGAACTCACCAGACACACCACAGGAAAAAGATGTGGCAGTTTGCTTATGTAAAGATTACAGGTTGGGAAACCCTATGGGGCAGTTCTATTCTGTCCTAAAGGGTCTCTCTGAGTTGAGATCAACTCAACAGCACATAACAGCAACAACAACGAAGGCAGAGTCACATGATAGAGTAGTTTTTTTTTATTATTGTTGTTGAAAATGTACACAGCAAAACATACAATTCAACAAATTCTACATGTACAATTCAGTGGCATTGATTACATTACTCAAGTTGTGCAAGCATTCTCACCCTCCTTTTCTGAATTGTTCCTTCCCCATTAACAGAAATTCACTACCTACTTAGCTCCCT
>NW_006921904.1:291430-300627 GCF_000298275.1 Orycteropus afer afer
TCAGGTATAGCAAGGATCATGGCACTAGCATAAGACCAGGCAGTGTTTCATTCTGCTGTATATAGAGTGGCTAGGAGTCGGAGATGACTCTAGGGCACCTAACAACAATCTAACAGATCAAGAGAGTTTTCCTCAATTCTTTGGTTGATAAGGGTTTTATCATGCAGGATTAATAGATTTTCTCAAATATCTTTTTACATCTATTAAGGTAGTCATTTTTTCTTTTTAATGTTAAGGAGATGAATGGTATTCTGTGATTTTTGAACAATAAATCAACCTTATATTCCTGAAACCACCACATAATAGTAATTATGTTTTACCGTTGGTATGGAGTCCTGGTGGTGCAATGGTTAGGCTCTTGGCTGCTAACTAAAATGTTGGTAGTTTGAACCCACCCAGAGGCTCTGAGGGAGACTGACCTAACAATCTGCTCCCTTAAAGGTTACATACAAGCAAATCCTATGGGAGGATTCTGCTCTGTTACATTGGATCACTATGAGTTGAAATCAATTTGGCAGCCCCTGATAAATAAAAGTAACATACATTTGTGAATTTGATTTGTTATTAAGTTGTTTTGGGTTATAATATCTATATTCATGAAAGAGATTAGTTTGTTTTATATAATGATTTTGTCAGATTTTAGAAATAAGACTGTGCTGGTCTTATAAAAAGAATTGTGAATATTTTCTCTTTTTTTCTGCTCTCTAGAAGACTTTGTGTACTTTCCTGTTATTATTTCTTTTTAAAAGGTTTGGAAAAATTTACCAGAGAAGCAATCTGGACCTCAGGTTTTAGGGTATTTTTTCTTCCTTTGAGTAAAGTTTTCAAGAATGGATAATTACCTTATGTGGTAGCTAAGTTTATGTGTCACCTTAGCTGGGCCTGGTTTTGAGCGGCTGGGCAGCTGGTGGTAGTTATGCCCCACGATGAGACTGGCAATCAAGTCCATGGTGGGATCTACCACAAGCAGCTGAGTAGCTGCCTTTGGGATGTGGTCTGCTTCCTGCGTATAAGGAGAAACCTTGGGAATGCTCTCTAGAGTACTGCATGCTTGGACCCTGCGTGTAGCTGTGTCGTTGCTCAGTAGCCTGCCATGCTCTGCTGTTCTTGGTACTTTTAATGGACTTGAATCAATGGCCTGCCACGTGGTTTGATAATATCAGGACTGTGCCTTTTCACTTGTCAATCTTGGGTTTGTCAGTCTCAACAGTCAGCAGATGTCTGGGTAAAAAGATGCCTCAAGCTTTAGTGGGCCAGGAGCAAGAGGAAGAGCTGAAGCTCAAGGTGGAAGAGACTTTCACCCAGCACTTTGAACTCGGACTTCTAGCCTCCAAAATTGTCAGATAAACTCCTGTTTGTTAAGTCATTCCATTTGTGGTATATTCATGTCAGAGCAATCTACTTCTATAGAGATACCGCCTCAGAAACCGAAGGAGGGGTCACTATGAGTCAGAACTGATTCTATGGCAGTGAGTTTTTGAGTTTCCTGTCAGAGTGGCACTAACTCACTGCCATGGAGTCAAATCCAACTCACAGCAACCCCTCCTTGGGTTTCCAAGGTGGTATCACTATGGAAGTAGATTGCCCAACCTTCCTTCCAAGGGGTGGCTGGTGGGTTTGAACCGCCGGCCTTCTGGTTAGCAGTCAAATGCTTTCTTTAGGCAGTACACCACCAGATCTCCTACAGAGTGGCACTAGAGGTAACCAAAACACCTTTATAGGTATTGGACTAGTTAGATTCTGTGTTTCTTCTGTCAGTTTTGGTAAGTTGTGTTTTTAGAAGATTTTTTTTCTATTTCATCCAAATTGTCAGATTTATTGCTGTACAATTATTTATCCAAAAAGACCATACCAATTGATGTCCAGCCACTTCTGACTCAAGGTCACCCCATGTGTGGGAGAGCAGAACTGCACTCCATAGGGTTTTCATCACTGACTTTTCAGAAGCAGATGGCCTGGCTATCTTCCAAAGTAATTCTGGGTGGATTTGAAGCACCAACATTTTGGTTTTTAGCTAGTCCTTAACCACTGCACCACATTATGCCATAAAGTTGCTTATATTATCATTTTATTATTATTTTCAATATCTGTGAGATCTGTATTGTTGTCATCTTTTCTTTCCTACCTGCTTCCATCAAATCTGGTCTGACTCATAGCGACCCCTCCTTGGGTTTCCAAGGTGGTATCACTATGGAAGTAGATTGCCCAGCCTTCCTTCTGGGGAGTGGCTGGTGGGTTTGAACCACCAGCCTTCTGGTTAGCAGTCACATGCCTTAGGCACTACACCACCAGAGCTCCCTTTCTTTCCTACCATTGCTAATTTGTGTTTTTTTTTTTTTTTTTTTTCTCTCTCTCTCTTGCTTCTTGATCAGTCTGGCTAGAGTTTATTGATTTCATTTATTTTTTTCTTAAGAACCAATATGAGGTTTTGGCTTTGTTGATTTTCTCTAATGTGTGTTATTATTTTTTCAAATTTCACTGACATTTTTGTTGTTGTTATGTGCCATCGAGTCAGACCACAATGACCCCTCCTTGGGTTTCTGAGGCAGTATCACTACTGAAGTAGATTGCCCCATCTTCCTTCTGAGGAGGGGCTTGTGGATTTGAACCACAGCCTTCTGGTTAGCAGTCAAGTGCCTTAGGCACTATGCTACCAGATCTCCATCATTGACATATGAACACATTATTATTTCCAATATTTTTTAGGATTAATTTCTTTCCTTGATTTGTAGATTTTTTAGATATAAACAATTTATTGTTAACCTTGCTTTATATTTAATACAAAGATATTTGAAGGCTATGAATTTCTCTCAAGATGCTGCCTTATTTATAACATTCTTTGAGATATTTCATCTTTATCTTTCAATTCAAAGTATGATATTTACATGGTGATTCTTCTTTGATCTATAGATTATTTAGAAGTGTGATGTTTAATTTCTATACTGTTTGAGACTTTCTAGTGTTTGTTGATGTTGTTAGTTATCTCCTGATTAATTCTACCAATCACCGGGCATATTCTAAATGGTTTCAATTATTTGATATGTGTTGAAGCTTACTTTAAAGCCTGGTATGCAGACACCATTAAGGGAGTAAAAATTCAATCCACAATGTGGGAGAACATAGATGAACATCATAAGTTACTAAGAATATGAGATACACAAAGAATTCCTACAGTTGGATAAGGAAATGGCAACATGCTGGAAAATTTTATTGTTAAATTTGATACACATTAGTGATTTTTCCTTCCTAAATGTATTCTCTTTTTCTTTATTTGTTTAAAAAAAAAAAAAGGTAACCAAGTCTTTTCCCACACTGATCCCTTTTTCCTGGCTCTTTTTCTTCTATCAGATAGAAGTAATTCAGATCTCCATGTCAATTACCCTACTCAATAATGTGTTTTATTTCTCTTCACAGCTCCAACCTCTACCTATATTGATGATTCCTAAATCTGTATTTATAGTCCATTTCCTCTTGAGTCCCTGGAATGTATTTCCAACTATCAACATGAAATTTTCTCCTGGAAGAACCTCCAAATTCAAAACAAATAAACCAAAAATCATTATTATTTTCTCTTCATATGTGAACCTTTTAGTGTGCTTTCTATTTAACTTCATAAAACTGATATTCAAGATAAAGACTAGAGTTATCCTCAGTGGTCCTTTCTCATCTGCATATCAAATCAGTTTTCTGAAATTGCCACCTCTGCTTCTGAAATGTGACTTTACCATCTCTTTGTTTCTAGCCTCCCTACTCCACCCATGGCCTCATCATCATTTTCCTGGATTTGGGCAATAACTTCATAACTCTTCTCTTTGCCTTCAATTTTTCTTTTTCCCAACAATTCATCAATCATAATATCACCATCTATTGATCAAGCCAAAATAAGAAATTTGTTTGTTTTATTCCTGTCTCCTTTCATAGAACAATTTTTCATGTTGTCATGCCATCCATTAAAATTTATAATTTTGCCTTATTTTTATAATTTTTAGAACTGTCTTTCTGAGTACACTGCAATATTGATGAAGTCATAAATCATGTCAATTTGCGATTATTATCTCTATCCCTCCTAAACATTAGTCATTCTGTCCTCTCAGATGTCACTAATCCTTATCTCATTTCTATAGCTCTAGCCCAAGAAATTGTTTCTGAACACTGAGAACAGGCACCTCTAGAAACTTCTCAGGTGCCTCTTTTTAACATCCAATCTAAATAAGAGATTATTTTCCAACTGATCTCTGGGAAACACTAATCTCATCAGAATCAGCCTCCTGAATCCTCCCTCCTCTTGGATCTGGGAACATCAAAGACACAAGGTTGTCTACCAGTAACCTTCAAATGTGTTGCAATAACATTTGGAATTCTTTAGAAAATGCCTCCACCCCATCTGGCCAATGTCATCCTTTACCTTAGCAGGAACCACGGGCAAACTCAACCTTTCCCAGATTCCTAAACTCTCCTTGATCAACATGGGCACAGCCCTACACTTTTCCCAAAGATAGGAATGCAGTATTTTCTTGGAATGCTTAGAAATTATCTTGGAACTCTAGAGTATTAGATTATTTCAGGAGAAATATAAGGGTATGTTGTTAAAATATTTTGGGTAATATCATGTTAAGTAAAATTAAATAGCTTCAATGAATTCACTGAATTCTCAGAGATTTCTGGAAAAAAATTCGTGTGTGTCATTCTCCAAAATTTCTTGAACCTAGAATATCTTCTAGGAACCCACTTGAATAACTTGAAATCCATAAAACATGCCTGGGAAGCTGCTATTTTATTGTATACTGAGTCCAACTTTTTCTTAATAATTATAACATTTACTATCACTTTAAATGAATTGAGTAATTTTCATATATTTCTATCCTTCTGTACCTTTCCTGTGACCTAACACAGTTCTGTTTTATAGAAAGTTAAAAATAAATATTTGTGATATGAATGAATAAACCTTTCCATTTTGTTGATTAAAAAAAAATGGGAAGCTAAATGATTTGATTTTTACCTAGAGACTTGTACAGTGCATTGCTTTTTTCTCCCTAATTTTTTCAGAACTTTGAGATCAGACAAAGTCTCCTGACTCCTGCTCCCATATATTAAGGCATCCTTTGGCTAGTTGGCTATCTAGAAGTGAAGGTGTTACTGTAGAAGCCTAATTCTGTGAGCCCTCTGGAAGCTGAATAGTCATTTATCTTAAAATACCATAAAAGGAGCAGTTTATACAGCACTCAGAGGAAGATTGTTTAGATAACGCTTTATTTATCTCTGGAAATTTGGGCAATTTCTACCAAGATACTCTCATTATATGCTCTAATTTACTTGAAATTGAAGTACGTCACAGAAATATGGAACTATGAGTTGATATAGTAGCAAAGAAATAGATATAAGAAAGCAGGTGACAATTCCTTTTTCTACTTAAAAAATCTATTGCATATTCTAACTTTAGTTGGAACTATCATGCCTTATAACATAAAACTAAATAGGTGAATTCACAGCATGATGTGTAGACACTACTCTTTGTCAGGTAATACTTATTCAATCAATAAAAACAATTTATTGAGAATTGATTGTGTGCCAGGCACTGTGGAAAGTGATATGATTACTTCCATGAATAAGAAAAAGGCATCAGTGAGTCATGGTAGGTGCTAAGCAGGGAAATGCAGGTTTTCCAAGTGTGCATCTGTGGAGTCCTTGCACAATCCATATGGTTTTCAATGGACAATATTTTCAGAAGCAGACCTCCAGGCCTTTGTTCCTAATTTGTCTCAGTCTGGGAGCTCTGTTAATATCTGCTCATCATGGGTGATCCTGCTGGTATTGGAGATACCGGTGGCACAGCTTTCAGCATCACAGCAACACGCAAACCACCATAGCATGATGAACTGTGACATAAGATGTGGAAACATGTTGACCTGTGTTTTATGGACTATATGAAGGCATTTAACTCTGTGGATCATAACAAATTATGTATAGCATTGTGAAGAACAGCAATTCCAGAACACTTAATCATGTCCATGCAGAACTTGTACATAGACCAGGAGGCAGTCTTTCAAATAAGGGGATACTGCATGGTTTAAAATCAGGAAAGGTGTGTATCAGTGTTGTAGCCTTTCACCATTTCTATTCAATCTGTATGCTGAGAAAATCATCCAAGAAGCTGGACTATGTGAAAAAGAATGTGTGTCGTGATTAGAGGAAGACTCATTAACAACTTGTGATATACAGATGACACAACTGCTTGAGAAAGCAAAGAAGACTTGAAGCACTTACCGATGAGGATCAAAGGCTATAGCCTTCAATGTGGATTGCAATTCAACATAAAGAAAAGAAAAATTCTCACAAATGGACCAGCAAGCAACATCATGACAAACAGAGAAAATATTGAAATAGCAAAGGATTTCATTTTTCTTGTGTCTACAATCAAAGCCCATGGAAGCAGCAGTCAAGAAATCAAACTACATATTGCATTAGACAAATCTGCTGCAAAAGATCTCTTTAAAGTGTTAAGGAACAAAGATGTCACTTTGAAGACTAAATTTGCCCAATCCAAGCCATGGTATTTTCAATAACTTCATATGCATGAGAGAGAGCTAGACAGTGTATAATAAAGTCCACAGAGGAACTGATGCTTTGAACTATGGTGTCAACAAAGAGTATTGAATATATCATGTACTGACAGAAGAACAAACAATCCAGAATACTCTTCAGAAATAAGGAAAGTGAGACTTCACCTGGTTTGGAAGTACAACCAGAATACTCCTTAGAAGTTAGGATACTGATGCTTTGTCTCACTTACTTTGGACATGTTATCAGGAGGGACCAGTCCCTGGAGAAGGACTGGTAAAGTAGAGTGCCAGTGAAAAAGAGGAAGACCCTCAACCAGAGGGATTAACACAGTGGCTGTGACAGTGGGCCCAAACATGGAAATGATTGTGCTGTTGACATAGGACAAGGCAATGCAATGTTTCATTCTTTTGCACATGGTGTTGCTATGAGTCTGAGTCAGAGCTGACTCAACAGCACCTAACATCAATAACAGCAATGGAGAAACAATGCTTCAGCTCTCAGCTGCTAACTAAAAGTCAGTAATTCAAATCCAGCAATGGCTCTCTGGGAGAAAAGACCTGATAGTCTGCTCCTATAATAATTAGAGCCTAGGAAACCCTATGGACAACTCTGCTTTACCCTATATGATCTCTCTGAGTCAGAATGAACTCAATGACACACAACAACAAGCATATATACGACAAACAGCAAGGCCCTAGCTTAGCCATGGATTTATAAATTGCTTGCCTAAGGAATAGGGAAAGTGGGGGAAAGAACAGAAAAAGGCCAGGGGGACCAGGATAGAGTGAGGAATCAGCTGCAGGGATCCAGGTGAGGTAAGGGAACCCAAGCCACGGCCCACAAGAGGCAAGGCAGGAAAGTGGGGGAAAGGAGAGGAAAAAGGACAGGGAGCTGGGATGGAGGCAGGAGGCAGCAGTAGATGTCCAGGTAAGGGGAGGTTGGAGAGATTTTGAAAAGCTGAGGGAGACAGACTTGTCTGTTGGTTTGTCCTACTGTGGTGATGTGTTGCTGTGAGCCTTGAGGCTGTGGCACTGGTATTTCAAACCCAGTGAGGTGCACATGGTCTCAGCAGGGCTTGCAGACTGAGATAGACTAGGAAAAAGTGAGAAGTCATCCACTTCTCAAAGAATTGGCCCAGGAAAACTTTATGAATAGCAGAGAAACACTGTCTGATACATTACTGTACAATTTTATCAATAGTCTGGAAGCATGAGTCACTTAGGTTACAAGGCTCTCAAAATAGAACTGGGAAAGAGCTGCATCATCAAAGTACAACCAACCTTACTGATATGGATAAGGTAAAGCTTTTGAGACCTCCATTTACTGACGTAGCATGACTCAAATTGAGGAGAAACAGCTGCAAACATCCATCAATAATCAGAACATAGAATGCACGAAGTATGAATCTAGGAAAACTGGAAGTTGTCAAAAATGAAATGGAATGCATAAATATTGATATCCTAGGCATTAGTGAGCTGAAATGGACTGGTTTTGGCCATTGTAAATCAGACAACCATATGACCTACTACACCAGGAATGACAATTTGAAGAGAAATGGTGTGGCATTCATCATCACAAAGGATGTTTCAAGATCTGTCCTGAAGTATAATGCTGTCGGTGATAGGGTAATATCCATATGCATATGAGGAAGACCAGTTAATACTACTATTATTCAAATTTATGCACCAACCTCCAAAGCCAAAGATGAGGAAATAGAAGATTTTATCAACTACTGAAGTCTGAAATTGACGGAACATGCAATCAGGATGTGTTAATTATCACTGGCGACTGGAATGCAAAAGTTGGAAACAAAGAAGAATCACCAGTAGTTGGAAAATTTGGCCTTGGTGACAGAAATAATGCTGGAAATTGCATAGAAGAATTTTCTAAGACCAATGACTTATTCATTGCAAATACTTTTTTTCAATAACACAAATGGTGGCTGTACAGTATGTGGACTTCGCCAGATGGAACAAACAGGAATAAGATTGACTACATCTGTGGTAAGAGGCAATGGAAAAGCTCAATATCTTCAGCCAAAATGAGGCCAGGAGCTGATAGTGGAACAGACCATCAACTGCTCATATGCAAGTTCAACTTGAAGTTAAAGACAATTAAAACAAGTCCATGAGAAACAAAATATGATCTTGAATACATCCATCCTGAATTTAGAGACCATCAAAAGAATAGATTTGATGCTGAACACCAATGACAGAAAACCAGCAGAAATGTTGGATGACGTCAAGAACATCATCCATGAAGAAAGCAAGAGGTCACTAAAACACAAGAAAGAAGAGAAGACCAAAATGGATGACAGAAGAGACTCTGAAACTTGCCCTTGAGCTGAGAGTAGCTAAAGCAAATGGAAGAAATGAAAAGACAAAAGAGCTGAAAAGATTATTTCAAAAAGCAGCTCAAGAAGACAAAGCCAATTGTTATAATGAAATGTGCAAAGACTTGGAGTTAGAAAACCAAAAGTGAAGAACACACTTGGCATTTCTCAAGCTGAGAGAACTGAGGAAAACATTTAAGCCTCAGGTTGCAATAATGAAAGATTCTATGGGCAAAATATTGAATGATGCAGGAAACATCAAAAGAAGATGGCAGGAATACACAGAGTCACTGTACCAAAAAGA
>NW_006921904.1:301617-306293 GCF_000298275.1 Orycteropus afer afer
AAGTGAAACATGAAGGATAAGCCAAACTCAGCCAAAGAATCTTAGTGGGGGGCTGGGAGGGATATTCTAGAGACTAGGGATATATGGGAAAGCTCTGATGTGGGAAGGATGTAGGAGCGCTTAACTCAAATGACAATAACAACAAAAACATTGTTGTGGAGTGCATTCCAACTCACAAGAGCCCGTGAGCCAAGTAAAACTGCCCCATAGGGTTTACAAGGCTGTCAATCTTTAAAGAAGCTACTGCCACATCTTTCTCCTGTGGAGCTAAACCTTCAATTTAGTAGTTGAGTGCCTAACCACTAGGGATCCTTTTTTTTTTTTTTTTTCTGGAGAACTTGAGAAAGTAAAATACAGCAGAAGAATATTGGGCAAAGTAGGCATAGCAAGGGCCAGATTATGGGTCAATGCATTATATCAGTAGCAAATCTTAACTTTTTCTTTTGTTATCTCATCACTTTTGCTGAGTAAAACAGAGTTTAAACTTTTCTTTTGAAATCCTGCACCAAAAAACAAACTCAGAGCTTTATTGAAAAGTCTGTTCATAAATAGAGTAAATGATTATGAAGCTCATTATCAAGCTTTTAGAAAATTTGGGGTTACAGAACAAAGGGCCTGAACTTGTGAGATTGTAGCCACAAACATTTCCTTAGCATTTGAGCATATTGTCAGGTCAACTCAGATGCCTGGCCCAGTACCAGTATGCATGAGTCTAGTCTGCCACATAAACTTTTCCCTATAATTACAATGAGATAATGTAGTATGTATTTTCTGCCACAAATTATTTTCAGTGTTGCTCTGCACTGCTGAAATAGTTTGACCCTCATTCCAGGGTGCTATGTATGAGTGGTAAGGAGAGTAGGGGATCCAGGCATTACAAAGAATTTCCATCAGTGTGATGATGTGAATAAGGTAGATAACAATAAAAGAGGCCATATAAAAGAAAGTATGAAAATATTCAAACCAAACGAAATCTCATCTGTAACTTCTGATTGATATTTTGGGAAAATTCCATTTTAGAGATTTTTCAAAGTTATCTTGGAAACATTTTCAAGGACTTGAATATATTTTAAAATAATGATAGAAAGACAGATAAATGAATCATGGACTTACCATTTTGTGACTTTCATTTCACCTGCATCTTAGAAGTTGTCAGAAAAGTAAAGAAAAGGTTTTATCTTGGGCAATTCCTTTAGTAGGAGAGATATGCCAGATGGCTTCATGGCTTTCTTTCTGCTTTTCACTTTACCTGCTTCTTTCTATCTACACTGACTCACTCCAGAAATTATTCACGATGGTTTATAAATATACACTTGTAATAGAACAATATATATATAATCACTTAATGAAGAAATAGGGGGAATGGGAGAAAAAGGCATGAGAATAATATAAAATCAGAGACCAAATTACTAACTCTTCTCCCTACACTCCCATTCTGGGTTTCCCAACACCTAATATAACACTCAAGTAAACCAGATGCTGTTGAACAGAGCCATTCAGAAATCAGAGGATTTCTTTATTGAGGGGATAATGGGGGTTATGGTAGTAAAGAAGCCCATAACGAAAATATGGAAACTGTAGTACAAAGTTCAACAACAATTCCATAATAAGTGCAATAATAACCTTTGTGGACATAGTTTAAGTAGAAGCACCCAATATGCAACAAGGACAATAACAACAATAAAACGTTGCTGTTGAGTCAATTCCAATTCATGGTGACCTCATGTGTGCAGAGTAGAACTGCACGGCATAGAGTTTTCATGGCTATGACTTTTCGGAAATAGATACCTAGACCTTCTTCCTAGCCATTTCTTGGTTGATTAAAACTGCCAACCTTTCAGTTATTAGTTCAGTGTTTAATTGTTTGTACCATCTAGTCATAGATTCCCCCAGCCACTCCTCAGAAGGAAGATTGGGCAATCTACTTCTGTAGTGATGTTGTTGTTGTTAGATGCTGTCAGGTTGTCTCCAACTCATAGCGACACTATGCACAGCAGTACGAAACACCGCCCGGTCTTGTGTGCCAGCCTCATGATCCTAGCTGTACTTGAGCCCATCATTGCAGCCACTGTGTCAATCCATCTCATTGAGGGCCTTCCCTTTCTTCATTAACCCCCCACTTTACCAAGCATGATATCCTTCTCCAGGGAATGGTTCCTTCTGATAGCATGACCAAAATAGGTGAGATGAAATCTGGCCATTCTTGCTTCCAATGAGCATTCTGACTGCACTTTTTCCAGGACAGATTTGTTAGTTCTTTTAGCAGTCCATGGTACTTTTCAATCCTTTCTCCATCCACTGTGAAGCTGTTTACTGGACCAGTTGTGAGAATTTTTGTTTTCTTTATATTGAGGTGCAATCCATACAACAGACTATAGTCCTTAATCTTCATCAGTAAGTGCCTCAGGTGATCCTCACTTTCAGCAAGCAAAGTTGTGTCATCTGTGTATCTCAGGTTGTTAATGAGTCTTCTTCCAATCCTGATGCCACATTCTTCTTCGTATAATCCAGCTTCTCAGATTATTTTCTCAGGATATAAGTTCACTAAATTGATGAAAGAATATAACCTTGACACACTCCCTACTTGATTTTGAGCCATACAGTATCCTCTTGTTCTGTTTGAACAACAGCCTCCTGGTCAAAATACAAGTTCCTCATGAATACGATCAAGTGTTCTGGAATTCAAATTATTCTCAATATTTTCCATAATCTGTTATGATACACACAATTGGATGCCTTTGCATAATAAATAAAACACAAGTAAACATCTTTCTGATATTCTTTATTTTCAGCCAAGATCCATCTGACATCAGCCGTGATATCCCTAATTCCACATCCTCTTCTGACTCCAGCTTGCATTTCTCGAAGCTCTCTGTCAACATACTGCTACAATTGTTTCTGAATTATCTTCAGTAAGATTTTACTTGCATGTGATATTAATGATATTTGATAATTCCCACATTCTATGGGATCACCTTTCTTTGGAATGGGTGCAAATGTGGATCTCTTCCAGTCAGTTGGCCAGGTAACTGTCTTCCAAATCTCTCGGCATAACTGAGTAATTGAGTGCCTCCAGTGTGGCATCCATTTGTGGAAACATCTCAATAGATATTCCGTCAATTCCTGGAGCCTTGTTATTTGCCAATCCCTTCAGTGTACCTGTCACTTCTTCTTTCAGTGCCATTGGTTCTTGATCATATGCCACCTCCTGAAATGGCGGAACATCGACCAATTACGTTTGATACAGTGACTGTGTGTATTCCTTCCATCTTCTTTTGATACTTCCTGCATCATTCAATACTTTGCCCATTGTTGTTGTTGTTATGTGCCATTGAGTTGGACCTGACTCATAGCAACCCCTCCTTGGGTTTCTGAAGGCAGTATCTCTACAGAAGTAGGTTGCCCAACCTTCCTTCTGAGGAGTGACTGGTGAGTTTGAACTGCCAGTCTTCTGGTTAGCAGTCAAGTGCCTTAGGCACTACACTACCAGAGCCATAGAATCTTTCAATATTGCAACTCGAGGCTTAAATTTGTTTCTCATATCTTTCAGCTTGAGAAATACCGAGTGTGTTCTTCCCTTTCAGTTTGCTAACTCCAGGTCTTTGCATATTTCATTACAGTAATTGGCTTTGTCTGCTCGAGCTGTTCTTTGAAATCTACTGTTCAGCTCTTTCATCTTGTCATTTCTTCCATTTGCTTCAGCTACTCTCCACTCAAGGGCAAGTTCCAGAGTTTCCTCTGACATCCATAGTGATACTGCCTTGGAAACCCAAGGAGGGGTCCCTATGAGTTGCATCTTACTCGATGGCAGTGAGTTTTTTTTTTTTTTTTTTGCTTAGTCATATGTCCAAGAACAGCATGATATTAAAATACAGTTCAGTGAAGACCTAAAGGGACCTTTTCCAAGTATGCAGTCTTCTTGTGATCAATCATAACCAAAGGGTCAAACCTAGTTCATCTCAGGGGGTGGTTGAATGGATAGTTGGATGTGGATGGATGGATAGGTGGATGGATGGGTGAATGGGTGGATGGTTTGGTGGATAGGTAGGTGTGTAGATGGGTGGCTAGAGAGGTCCACATCCCTCAATTATCCTCTTTTGTTGCATTTGTTGTTGTTGTTGTTAGGTGCCATCGAGTCATTTCCAACTCATAGTGACCCCATGCACAGCAGAACAAAACACCTCCCTATCCCGCGCTAGCTCCATGATCCTTGCTATACTTGAGTCCTTTGTCGCAGCCACCATGTCAATCCATCTCGTCGAAGGCCTTCCCCTCTTTCATCAACCCTCCACCTTACCAAGCATGACATCTTTCCCCAGGGAATGATCCCCTCTAACAACATGACCAAAGTAGGTGAGACGAAGTCTGGCCATCCTCACTTCCAAGGAGCATCTCAGCTGTACTTCCTCCAGGACAGATTTGTGAGTTCTTTTAGCAATCCATGCTACTTTCAGCATTCTTCACCAGCACTACTTTTCAACTCTTCTTCCATCTTCTTTAATCATTGTCCAACTCTCACATGCATACAAAGTGATTGGAAATATCATGGCCTGTGTCAAGCACACCTTACTCCTCAAGGAGACATCCTTGTTCCTCAGCACTTGAAAGAGTTCCTTCACAGCTGGCCTGCCCAGTGCTACACGTCATCTAATGTCCTGACTGCTGCTTCCATTGGC
>NW_006921904.1:307303-315475 GCF_000298275.1 Orycteropus afer afer
AGGGTGGAGGGTCAACGAAAGAGGGGGAGGCCTTCAACGAGATGGATTGATACGGTGGCTGCGATGATGGGCTCAAGTATAGCAGGGATTGTGGTGCTGGCCCGGGATCGGGCAGTGTTTCGTTCTGCTGTGCATGGGGTCGCTATGAGTTGGAAACGACTCGACGGCACTTAACAACAACAACAACATACTGCTGCAATTAGATACTGTTGCATTTAGAAAGACAGAAAAACAGTCAAAGTATATAGGAGTATAAAGATAATTAAGACTCAAGCATGAAGAAAATGGAAATTGGAAATAAAAACAAAATCATAAAAATGAGAAGTCACAGTTTCAATAGTAGGAGAACATATCTTACAAATCAAATAATGAGGAAAAGAAGAGTAATAAGAAATCAGAAAGAAGCTGTTGATCTCAGTACTCAAGAGCTGGTGAGAATGGCAGGGCCAGAAGTATTATAGGGCTCTTTTCTAGTGAATAATTTCAGGTAACCAACCACTTTTAAGGGTCTCCTCAAAGAGGCGATCCGAATGTAATCACAGAGAAGGCTTTGCTTTCAGGGTCCCACTTGGTACAGTGGATAGTATGGTCTTCTTGTCCTGCCCATGGTCAACACCTTCCATAGTTCAGTAAACTAACTTCAGTACAATGTGGTAAGTGCTTTGCTAGTATTATGGCAAAGGACAAGGGGAGTGCTTGGAAGAATGTGTTATTAGACAATGTTTATGTTGTTTCAGAAGGTACTATTGTTTGTTAGAAAATAAATAAATGTAGAGTTGTTTCAAGTTTAATTAATCCATATTTTTTTTATGTTTCTGTTCTGTACTCTGATCAATAATATATTGGTTGTGTATATAGTATTAAGGCATTACAGAGGTTCTCCATGGACAAATAAGGCCATCAACTAATAGGTATGATCATCACTATGTTGAAAGAACATGAGAAATAATAGGAATATAATATTTTTTTTCCAAAATGCCAGAAATATATAGAGTTTGTTAAAGAGCCATTAAAAAATCAAACCTATTATCACCAATACTCTAGGCATCCAGCTATATGTATGGTAGCCTACTCACATAGTTATCACAGAAATATTGTGAGAACCTATGACAGCACCATTAAGATTTCAACCTCACTACACACTAGGAAGTAGAACCTGGCAATCTACTTCTGAAAAAAAAAAAATGGCCAGTGAAAATCTTATGAATAGCAGCAGAATATTGTCTGATATCGTGTTGGATTATGAGCCTCTCAGATTGGAAAGTACTCAGAACAAGACTATGGAAAAGCTGTCTCTTTGAAGTAGAGTATACCTTGATGATGTCAATGGTATAAAGCTTTTAGGATCTTCATTTGATGGTATGGCATGACTTAAAATGAAAAGAAGCAGCTGAAAACATCCATTAATAATTGGAACATGGAATGTATGAAGTATGAATCTGGGAAAAAATGGAAGTTGTCAGAAATCAAATGAAATGCAAAAAAGATCTATTGCTAGGCATTTGTGAGATGAAATGGACTGATACTGACAATTTTGAATAGGACAAACATACAATCTACATTCCAGGAATGACAGATTGAAGAGAAATGGCATCACATTTATCGTTAGATATAACATCACAAGACATATTCTGAAATATAATACCATCAATGATAGGATAATATCCATACACCTGCAAGGAAGACCAGTTAAGACAACTGTTATTCAACTTTACTCACCAAACACTAATATCAAGGATGAAGAAATTAAAGATTTTTACCAACTTCTGCAATCTGAAATTCATTAAACATGCAATCAAGATGCATTGATGATTACTAGTGATTGGAATGTGAAAGTTGGAAATAAAGAAGAAAGAATGGTAGCTGGAAAATATGGTCTTTAGTAGAAGTAGTAGTAGTAGTAACTTTTTATTGTGATTTAGGTAAAAGTTTAGAGTAAATTCATTTTCCACTCAACAGTTCATATATGTTTTGTTTCACAACATTGATTACAATCCCCACAATGTAATAATGTTCTTCCTCCTTCCTACTTGTGGTACCATTTCCTTTGTTCTTCTTTTCCATCCATTCCTGACTTCTCAGCTTTACCCCTGATATATATGAAGTGTGAATGTGGCCCTTTTGATCTCTTATGTTTTTTTGTACTAAGACATGAATAACTCCCTGTTGTTATTGATGATCTTATTGGTCTGTCAATTGTTTGCCTAAAAATTGAGCAATGGAGTGAGTTCACTTCAAGACCTGAAAGGTGACTAAGGGCCATAGTCTTAAGAGATCTTCTAGTCTCTATCAGACCAGTAAGTTTGGTGTTTTTATTTTATTTTATAATTTTGAATTTTTTTCCCATATTTTTCTCCCATTCTATACAGGATCTCCTATGATGATCCTTTACAGAGTAGCTGTCAGTGAGTTCTTTTGGTCTCAGGATCCTGGAGGCTGAAGTTCTCACGGTCCACTAGCCACTTGAACTAATTCTTTGCATGTGTCTTTGATTTTCTTCACCCTTCTTTGCTCCAGATGAGGGGAAACAAATAGGTGCACATTAAATGGATGCTTGTAAGCTTTTAAGACCCCACTCAATACTCTCACAAAAGAAGGTTTTAGAACAACTATGCTATGCCAATTGACCTTGATGTCCCCCATGATGGGAAATACAGTCTTGATGATAGAAATGATGCTGAAGATCAAAGAATAGAATTTTGGGAGACCAATGGCTTACTCACTGCAAATACCTCTTTTTGAACAACATAAACTGTGACTACACACAGAGACCTCATAAGGTGGAATACAGAGGAATCAAACAGTATGGATCTGTAAAAAGAGATAATGAAGAAATTCAATATCATCAGTCAGAACAAGGGCAGGGATAACTGTGGAACAGACCATCAATTACTCATAAGGAAGTTCAAATTGAAGCTGAAGAAAATTAGAACAAAGCCATGAGATCCAGAGTATGGTCTTCAGTATATTTCACCTGAGTTTAGAGACCATCTCAAGAATAGATTTGATGCATTGAAAGCTAATAAACACAGACCACACAAGTTGTGGGATGACATCAGGAACATCATACAAGAAGAGAGCAAAGGTCATCAAAAAGATGTTAGAAGAGACTCGGAAACTTGCTCTTCCATGCAGAGTAGCTAAAGCTAACAGAAGAAATGGTGAAGTAAAATAATTCAACAAATTTCAAAGGACAGCTTGAGAAGACAATGAAAAGTATTATAATGAAATATGCAAAGACCTGCAGTTAGAAAATCAAAAGGGAAGAATATGTTCTGGAATTCTCAAGCTGAAATAACTGAAAAAACAAACAAACAAACAAAAATCAAGCCCACTTGAGTTGCAAAATATTGAATGGCCTAGGAAGCACCAAAAGAAGATGGAAGGAATACACAGTCTGTACCAAAGAGAATTTTCTGCTATTCATAAGGGAATTACAATCTTCCTGATAAAGATTGTAGAATACAGTCTGCATTCTCTGCTATTCATAAGGGAATTACTGATGAAGATTCAAGAATACAGTCTGCAGTATGGATTATATCTCAATATAAAGAAAACAAAAATCCTCACAACTGGACCTAAAAGCAGCATCACAATGAATGGAGAAAAGATTGAGGTTCTCAAAGATTCACATTGCTTTGTTTCACAATGGAGGCCAATGGAAGCAGCAATCAGGACATCAGACAATGTACAACACTGGGCAAGTCAGCTGCAAAAGACCTTTTTCAAGTGCTGAAGAGCAAAGACGTCTCCTTGAAGACTAGGGTGTGCCTGACACAGGCCATGATATTGTCAATCGCCTCATATGCATGTGAGAGCTGGACAATGAATAAGGAAGACTGAAGAAGAATTGATGCTTTTGAGTTGTGGTGCTGGCAAAGAATGCTGAGAGTACCATGCTAAAAGAACTAACAAATCTGTCCTGGACAAAGTGCAGCTGGAATGCTCCTTGGAAGTGAGAATGGCCAGACTTCGTCTCACATACTCTGGTCATTGTGGTGGTTATGTTTGTGTGTCAACTTGGCTGGGCGTGGTTGAGTGGCTGGGCAGCTGGTGGTAGTTATTCCCCATGATGAGACTGGCAATCAGCTCTCTGGTAGGATCTACCACAAGCAGCTGTGTAGCTGCTTTAGGTATGTGGTCTGCTTCCTATATATAAGCAGCAGCTTTGGGAATGGTCTACAGCTTGTGGCACACTTGGACCCTACATGTAGCTGTGTTGCTGTTCAGCAGCCTGCCATGCTCTGCCAACCTTGGGACTTACAATAGACTTGAGTTAATGGCCTGCCTTGTGGTTTGATAACATCAGGACTGTGCCTTTTTACTTGTCAGCCTTGGGCTTGGCAGCCTCAGCAGCCAGCAGCTGTCTAAGTGAAGAAAAGCCTAAAGCTCCAGTGGGCCAGGAGCAGGAGGCAGAGCTGGACCCCAAGGTTGAGGGGCTTTCACCCAGCCCCTAGACCTTGGCACTTTGAACTTGGACTTAAAGCCTCCAAACTGTAAGAATACACTCCTGTTTGTTAAGGTCATCCCATTTGTGGTATATTCTTGTCAGAGTGGCACTAGGTAACCAGAACAGTCATGTTATCTGTGGAGAATGACATGCTTGGTAAGGGGGAAAGTTGACAAAAGAGGGGAAGGCCCTCAATGAGATGGATTGACACAATGGCTGTGGTGATGGGCTCAAGTATATCAGGGATCACATAGCTGGTGCGGGACCTGGCAGTATTTCATTCGGCTGTGCATGGGGTCGGTATGAATTGAAGTCTATTTGAGGACACCTAACAAGAATAACAACAACCAAAGAGAATTTGTCAACATTAATCCATTTCAGGAGGTAGCAGATGATCAAGAACTGATGAGATGGAAGGAAGACATTCAAGCTGCACTGAAGGCATTGGTGAAAAAACAAGGCTATAGGAACTGACAAAATACCAATTGAGATATTTCAACAAATGAATGCAATCCTGGAAGCACTCACTCATTTATGCCAAGAAATTTGAAAGAAACCTCCCTTACCATCTGATTGGAAAAAATCCATATATGTGCCCATTCCAAAGAATGAGGATCCAACAGAATGTGGAAATTATAAAACAATATCAGTAATAACACACATAAGTAAAATTTTCCTGAAGAAAATTTTAAAAATGGTTGAAGCAGTATACAGACAGGGAACTGCCAAATATTCAAACTGGATTTAGAAGAAGATATGGAATGAGGAATATTGTTCCTGATGTCAGATGTATCTTAGTCGAAAGCAAAGAATACCAGAAAGACATTAACCTATGTTTTATTGACTATGCAAGGGCATTCAACTGTATGGATTATAATAAATTATGGATAACATTGCAAAGAAAAATGGGAATTCCTGAATACTTAATTGTGCATATATGGAACCTTAATATAGACAAAGAGGCAATCATTCAAACAGCACAAGGGGATAGTGCACGGTTTAAAATCAGGAGAGGTTTGTATCAGAGTTATATCTTTTCATCACACTTATCAATTTGTATGCTGAGCAAATAATATGAGAAGCCAGACTCTATGAAGAAAAATACAGCATCACGAATGGAGGAAAATTCATTAACAACCTGGGATTCAGATGACATAACCATATTTGGTGAAAGTGAAGAAGACTTGAAGCACTTATTGATGAAGATCAAAGACTGCAGCTTCCAGTATGGATTACAAATCAACATAAAGAAAACAAAAACCCTCATAACTGGACCAATAAGCAACATCATGATAAACAGAGAAAATATTGAAATTGCCAAATGTTTTTGTTTTCCCTGGATCCATAATCAAAGCATATGGAAACAGCAGTCAAGAAATCAAATCATATATTCCATTGGGCAAATCTGTGGCAGAAGATTTTAAACTGTTAAAATCAAAGATATCACTTTGAAAATCAAGGTGTGCTTGACCCAAGCCATGGTATTCTCTACTGTCTTGTATCCCTCATATGTAAAAGCCGAATAATGATTAAGAAGACTGAAGAATAATTGATGCAATTCAACTGTAGCATTGGTAAAGAATATTGAATATGTCATAGACAAACAGAAGAACAAATATGTTTTGGAAGAAATATAGCTAGAATGTTCCTCAAAAGCAAAGATGGTAACTATGAGTCGGATCTGACTCAACGGCAGTGAGTTTGGTTTTGGGTTTGTGTTGCCAGTTGCTTAGCACCTCTT
The DNA here is from genome assembly GCF_000298275.1 of Orycteropus afer afer. Lineage (NCBI taxonomy): Eukaryota > Metazoa > Chordata > Mammalia > Tubulidentata > Orycteropodidae > Orycteropus > Orycteropus afer. Next base: position 313,495 of record NW_006921904.1, read on the forward strand.
GCGTGGTTTTCTCTTTGCTTCTACTGGAGGCTAAGGTTGGGCAATCTACTTCCATAGTGATACTGCCTCGACAACCCAAGGAGGGGTCACTATGAGTTGGGTCCGACTCAATGGCACACAACAACAACAACAACATGTCCATGACAATCAGGTCATGATTTTCCAGTCTGTTAGAAAGCTCAGTTACATGCATGTGTTCCAAAGTCTGTTTAGTGATTTTTTCAATAGCCTTTGAATAACAAAAAAGTATCACAGGTGCAAAAGTGAGAACTTAAATGTTAACACAAAAATTTCCTGCCATATAAAAATATATATAAATCTTAGCTGTTAGCTCAATGATTGATATGCATGTAAATAATCACTGACACCCTTCTTTGAAGTAGCAACCAGATATTATGACTTTGGATTGAGAAACGTGATGATTCCTGGGTGATAAACAGAAGGATACAAAGATCTAGTGGGAAGTTCTCATGCACATGCTACTGATGTAAAACTGAAGACATATTTGTACTTTGAGAAACCATTTATATAGTTTGCTTTGTGAATGAATCCATCCCAAAGGACTTGGAAAATCAGTAATCGGTAACACAATAATGGTTTGTTTTTTGATATTCTTACAAATATAGAGAAAATCACCTGGAAGGATTTTGAAGTTCCATGGAAGAATTTTAACAATCACTAACAGGTGAGCAAAGAAAGTTATTAAACAGGAAAAAAAAAAAAAAACTCACTGACACTGAGTTGATTCCGACTCATAGTGACCACCATTGGTTTTCAAAACTGTAAATCTTTATGAAAGCAGACTGCCTCATAATTCTTCCACAGAGTGGCTGATGGGTTCAAACTATTGACCTTTTTTGGTTAGCAGCACGTGCCTTGACCGCTATACCATCAGAATTCCTTAAGACAGTTATTAGATGGTGAATTTTGTGTGTGTGTGATTTGGGTGAAAGTTTACAGAGCAAATTCCCTTTCTATACAGCAGTTCACATACACTTTTTCTCATGACATTGACTACAATTTACCACAATGCAACAGCTCCCCTTCCATTTCCTCCCAATATTTACCTCTTCCCCGGGTCCATCCCTCCATGCATTCCTGCCCCCTGAGCTGTCTCCCTGTGCATAAACAGCCCTTCTTTCTCTCATGATTTTTCTCTCCAAGGAGTGTATTTACCTCAGGCAAATGTTCAACTCAAATGCCTGTATTTTGTGTGGCTGGAAGCCGAAGGTGTGGGTTCAATTCCAGACCTGAAGCGCAGCTAGGGGCCATAGTTTCAGTGGTTCCACCAGGCTCTATTAGACAAGCAAACCTGGTCCTCTTTTTTTTTTTTTTTCCAAATGATTTTGAGTTTTGTTCCACATTGTTCTCCCTCTCTATCCAGGATTTCCTACATAGATCCCCCTCCAAGTGATTGACAGTGTAACTGGGCACCATCTAGTTATTCTGGTCTCATAGTCTTACAGGCTGAGGATCGCATGGTATACCAGTCACTTGGATTAATTGTTTCCATGAATCTTCAGTTTTCTTCATTCTTCTTTGCTCTGGACAAGGAGAGACCCATCGTAGCATTTAGATGGCTGCTTGCAAGCTTTTAAGATCCCATTGGCTACTTGCCAAAGTAGGAGGTGGAACAATGTTTTGTGCAGTATGTAATGGCAATTGAGCTTGATGTCCCCTGAAACTATGGTCCTGAGCCCACAGGTTCAACTACTCACTCCCTCTGGGTAGCTGGCTGTGGCCAAGAAGTGACTACAATCTTGTCACTTGTCAGCTCTACTATACACCTGGGAATTCTTAAAGAACATACAAATACACTTGTAGAACCATTGTCTGCCAATCCTATACATGGTCTTGGGCACACTCCCCCCTGCATTGTTGTTGTTGTTGTTGTGTGCCATCGAGTCGGCCCGACTCATAGCGACCCCTCCTTGGGTTTCCGAGGCAGTATCACTACAGAAGTAGGATTGCCCAACCTTCC
>NW_006921904.1:316254-319862 GCF_000298275.1 Orycteropus afer afer
CCAGCCTTCTGGTTAGCAGTCAGTGCCTTAAGCACTATGCTACCATAAGGAGGCTTAATTGTAAAAACAGATAAAGCGAAAAGAGATAATAAATATTTGCTGTAATGGAGACACAAAATTTTACAGCTTTGTGTCAATGGCAGAATCCTCAAACTTCTTGAAATAATAACAATATAGAATTTTTGCACCTTAATGTCAAAATTGGCCAGTGGAAACCTTATTAATAGCAGTGAAACACTGTCTGATGATTACCAGAACATTTTATGAAGAGCTGTGATACATTGTCTGGTATAGTCCCAGAAGATGAGGCCCTCAGATTGGAAGACACTCAAAGTACTACTGGGCAAGATCCACCTCCTCAAAATAGAGTTGACCTTAATGACATAGATGAAGTAAAGCTTTTAGGACTTTCTTTATTGATGGGGCATGACTAAAACAGGAAGGACCAGCTGCAAACATCCATTAATAATTGGAATATGGACTGTATAAAGTATTAATCCAAGGAAATTAGAAGTAGTCAAAAATGAAATGGAACACATAAAGATCAATATCCTAAGCATTAGTGAGCTGAAATGGACTAATATTGGCCATTTTGAATCAGGCACTCATATGATCTACTATGCTGGGAATGGGAAAATGAAGAGTAATGAAGTCACCTTCATTATCAGAAAGAAAGTTTCAAGATCTATCCTGATGTCAGTGATGGGATAATATCCATACATCTACAAAGTACACCAAACCAAAAAAAAAAAAAAAAGCTCACTGCCATCAAGTCAATTGCAACTCATAGCGACCCCTCTCTGGGTTTCCGAGGCAGTATCTCTACAGAACTATGTTGCCCAGTCTTCCTTCCTAGGAGTGGCTGGTGGGGTTGAACTGCCAACCTTCTGGTTAGAAGTCAAATGCCTTAGGCACTAGGCCACCAGATCTCCCACCCATAAGGAAGACCAGGTAATACTATTATTCAATGCTATGCACCAAACACTAAAGCCAAAGTTGAAGAAACTGAAGATTTTTGCCATTTCTGCAGTCTGAAATTAACCAAACATGCAATCAAGATGTGTTGTTATTACTATTGATTGGAATGTGAAAGTGGAAACAAAGAAACAGCATTGGTAGCTAGAAAATATGTCATTGGTGATACAAATGAAGCTGGAGATCTCAATAGAATTTTGTAAGACCAATGACTTATTCATTACAAATACCTTTTTTCAACAACATAAATGGTGGCTATGCACATGGACCTCACCAGATGGAATACATAAGAATTAGATCGATTACATCTGTGGAAAGAGGCAATAGAGAAATTCTATATCTTCAGTCAAAACAAGGTTAAGAGTTAACTATGGAAAAGATCATCAATTTCTCTATGCAAGTTCAACTTGAAGTTGAAGACAATTAAAATACCACCTTGATTATATCCCACCTGGATTTAGGGACCATCTCAAGAACAGGTTTGACACATAGAACACCAATGACCAAAATATCAGACAAGTTGTAGAATGACATCAAGAACATTATACATGAAATAAGCAAATGGTCATAAAAAGACAGAAAAGGAAGGAAAGTCCAAAATGAATGTCAGAAGAGACTCTGAAACATGCTCTTGAATAGAGAATAGCTAAAGCAAATGGAAAAAATGACAAAACAAAAGAGTTGAACAGAAGTTTCCAAAGGGTGGTTTGAGAAGACAATGTAAAGGACAATAATGAACTGTGAAAAGACCTGGAGTTAGGAAACCAAAAGGGAAGAACACACTCAGAATTTCTGAAGCTGAAAGAACTGAAGAAAAACTATAGGCCTCGAGTTGCAGTATTGAAAGATTCTATGGGCAAAATATTGAATGATGCAGGAAGCATCAAAAGAAGATGAAAGGAATACACAGTCACTAAATTGGTCAATGTTCAATGATCTCAGGAGTTAGCATATGATCAAGAATGAAAGGTATTGAAAGAAGTCCAAGCTGGACTGAAGGAATTGGTGTAAAACAAGCCTTCAGGAATTGACGGAATACTCACTGAGATGTTTCAACAAATGGATGCAGCATTGGAGGTGCTTACTAGTTTATGCCAAGAGATTTGGAAGCTATTGACTGCAGGAGATAGATATTTGTGCCCATTCCAAAGAAAGGTGGTACAACAGAATGTAGAAATTATTGAACAGTATCATTAATATCATGTTCAAATAAAATTTTGCTGAAGATAATTCAAAAATGGTGGTAGCACTATGTTGAGAAGGAACTACCAGAAATTCAAGCTGGATTCAGAAGCGGATGTGGAACAAGCGATATCATTGCTGATGTCAGATGGATATTGGCTGAAAGCAAAGAATACTATAAAGATGTATACCTGTGTTTTATTGATTATGCAAAAGCATTTATCTGTGTGGATCATAACAAGTTATGGATAACATTGTGTAGAATGGGAATTCCAAACACTTAATTGTGCTCATGAGGAAGCTTTTACATAGACCAAGAGGTTGCCATTAGAACAGAACAAAGGGATACTGCATGGTTTAAAATCAGGAAGAATGTGTGTCAGGGTTGTATCCTTTTACCATACTTATTCGATATGTATCTGAGCAAATAATCCTAGAGGCTGGACTATCAGTAGAAGAACATGACATCATGATTGGACAAAGACTCATTAATAAACTGTGATATTAATAACCTGTGATGACACAACCTTGCTTGCTGAAAATGAAGATGACTTGAAGCACTTACTGATGAAGATCAAAGATTACAGTCTTCAATGTGGATTACACCTCAACATAAAGAAAACAAAAATCTTCACAATTGAACCAATGAGCAACATCACGATCCTACTGCTATTGAGTCAGTTCTAACTCATAGCAATCCTCATTGAGTTTCCAAGGTGGTAAATCTTTGCAGAAGTAGATTGCCCTATCTTGCTTCAGTGGAACAGCTGGTGGTTTGGAACCACTAACCTTCTGGTTAGCAGTCAAATGCCTTATGCACAGCACCACCAGAACTCTTTAACATCATGATAAATGGAGAAAAGACTGGAGTTCTCAGGAATTTCATTTTATTTGGATTCTCAGTCAACACTCATTGAAGCAGCAGTCAAGAAATCAGATGTTGGATTGCACTAGGCAAATCTGCTGTAAAAAGACCTCTTTAAAGTGTTAAGAAACAAATATGTCACTTTGAAGACTACGGTGTACCCAATCTAAGCCATGGTATTTTCAATCACCTCATATGCATGTGAAAACTGGACAATGAATAAAGAAGACCAAAGAAAAGTTGATGCCTTTGAATTGTAGTCTTAGTGAATAATACTGAAAATACCATGAACTTCCAGAAAAACAAACAAATCTGTCCTGGAAGAAGTATAGCCAGAATGCTGCTGCTTAGACATGAAAATGACCAAACTTCTTGTCACCTACTTTGGTCATGTTATCAGAGTAGACAATCCCTGAAGAAGAATATCTTACTTGGTAAAGTAGTTGTTGTTGCTGTTGTTGTTATGTGCCGTCGAGTAGGACCCTACTCATAGCGACCCCTTCTTGGGTTTCTGAGGCAGTATCACTATGGAAGTAGATTGCCCCATCTTCCTTCCAAGGAGTGGCTGGTGGGTTTGAACCACCAG
>NW_006921904.1:321692-335063 GCF_000298275.1 Orycteropus afer afer
ATGATGGGCTCGAGTATAGCATGGATTGTGGGGCTGGCGCGGGATCGGGCAGTGTTTCGTTCTGCTGTGCATGGGGTCGCTATGAGTTGGAAACATAAGAGGAACAACAACAACATCCATGTATGGCTATTTACATTTAAATATAAATCAATTAAAATTTAATAATAGTAAATATTGAGTTTCTCAGTCATATGAGCCACATTTCAAGTGCTCAAACATGTGACTTATAGCTACCATATTGGACAGCATAGAACAGAACATTTCCATCACTGATTGAAATTTCATGATATGGATTGTTATAGATTGATTTGTGTCCCCTAAAAAGATATGTTGAAGTCCTAAGCCTTGAATGTGACTTTGGAAAATCTTTTAAGACATTATCAGTTAAGCTAAAATGAGAACACATAAGAGTAGGATTAATCCTAATCTAATCTGAGTGATGTTCTTATAAAAAAGAGGAGACACAGAGAGATTAGCAGAGGAAGGATGACTATGTCTACTAGCTGACGGACACCTTCTAGTAGACACATGTCTACTAGAAGCTGGGAGAGACAAGAAAGGATTTTCCTCTAGTTCTGGGATGTATGAAGAAGAACATGGCATCAGGATTGGAGGAAGGCTCATTAACAACCTGCAATATGAAGAGGACACAACTTTGCTTGCTGAAAGTGAGGATGACTTGAGAACTTACTGTTGAAGATTGAAGACTAGAGTCTGCAGTTTGGATTATTCCTCAATAGGAAGAAAACAAGAATCCTCACTACTGGACCAATAAGCAGTATAATGATAAATGGAGAAAAGACTGAAGTTGTCAAAGACTTCATATTACTTGGTTCTACAATCAACACCAATGGAAGCAGCAGTCAAGACATCATAAGATGTATAGCATTGGGCAAATCTGCTGCAAAAGACCTCTTTCAAGTCCTGAAGAGCAAAGATGTCTCCTTGAAGACTAAGGTGCATCTAACCCAAGCCATGTTATTTTCAGTTGCCTCATTTGCATGTGAGAGCTGGACAATGAATAGAGAAGACCAAAGAAGCATTGATGCTTTTGAGCTGTGGTGCTGGCGAAGAATGCTGAGAGTACCATGGACTGCTAAAAGAACTAACAAATCTATCCTGGAAGAAGTGCAGTTGTAGTGCCTAAGGCATTTGACTGCTAACCAGATGGCTAGCAATTCAAACCCACCAGCCATCCCTTGGAAGGAAGATTGGGCAATCTACTTCCATAAAGATACTGCCTTGGAAACCCAAAGAGGGGTTTCTATGAGTCAGAAACAACTTGACAGCAGTGAGAAACAGAGAAATAATCAACTAAGAGTTCTAAGGAGGAGGATTTGCTTAAGGACGATATCTAGTTTCCCTACAATATTTTCCATATGAAAACCTATATTCATACCAACTTTACAGATTCCTTCTGTCTTACTTTGTTTTTACTCACACCACATCATGCAAGATGTCATATTGTCCTTGTTCCCAGTCTATACTTGTACAATTACTGAAAGCTTACAGTTAAGATAACATCTTTCTTGTTATATTTTTTCAACACCTACCACCCCTTAGGGAGCTCTGGTGGCATAGTGTCTAAGGCACTTGACTGCTAACCAGAAAGCTGGCAGTTGAAACCCACCAGCTACTCCTCAGAAGGAAGATTCTATAGAGATACTGCCTCAGAAACCCAAGGAGGTGTTGCTATGAGTTGGATCCAACTCTATGGTAGTGAGTTTGTTAAGGATCTCTGGCGGTGCAGTGGATAAGGCATTTGGCTGCTAACCAGAAGGTCAGCAGTTCAAACCCACCAGCTGCTCCATGAAAGGAAGTTGGGACAATCTACTTCTGTAAAGATTTATAGCCTCAGAAGCACAATGCTTGTCCCTCTGACTTGGCATCTATTCAACGGCAGTGAGTTTGGTTTTTGGTTTTTATCCTTTCTGCGGATGGTCCTGAAGTTTCCAGCCTCTATCATCTGAGGTTCTCTTCTTCTTGACTTCTATATTCTGTTCTACATTGATGACTGAGGAACTCAACCAACCTCTATACATAGTCAAAGAGCCTCTTTCAAAGTGGATTGGAGCCAAATCCAGGTAGAGAACACGATTTACAAGTCTTAGGATGTTGTCACTTAATTTAATTTCTGCTGCCCAGTTAGCTTTAGCAAATTCTCCCTGAAAGATTTATCTGCGAAAGCATTAGCTTTTTTATTTTGTCCCAACAATTTAAAAACATGCTTCACTTGACATAAGACACCAAATGTTATACCAAAAAGAAAAACAAAAAAACTCATTGTCATTGAGTCCATTCCAACTCATAGTGACTGTATAGAGCAGAGTAGAACTTCCCCAGAGGGCTTCCAAAGCTGCAGTCTTCATGGAAGCAGATTACCTTATTATCTTTCTCCTGTGGAGCAGCTGGTGGGTTCAAACCACCAACCTTTCATTTGGCAGACTACCACTTAACCATTGTGCCACCAGAGCTCCTTAGAGTGTCATAGTTACTATTAATTGAAGCCCTTGGGTCAGGTTTCCTAGAAACAGACGTTGAGAGAAAGGTTTGTGTGCAGGGGGCTTATCAAGGAGTTCAACTGGAACGATACCTGTGAAGGAGTAGGGGAGGCCGCATGCAGCAGAGGGAGACATTGAACTGAGTCCTGACCACAGGGAGCTCTGCAGGAGTTGGGATGGACCTTGTAGTGATTGAGTGGTAGTCCCACTAACAGATATTATCCATTCTAATCGCTGGAACTTACGGATGTAACATTATTTGGAAAACGGGTAGTGCCTAAGGCACTTGACTGCTAACCAGAAGGCTGGTGGTTCAAACCCACCAGCTACTCTTCAGAAGGAAGGTTGGGCAATCTACCCATAGTGATACTGCCTCGGCAACCCAAGGAGGGGTCGCCATGAGTCGGGTCCGACTTGATGGCACATAACAACAACAACAACATGGATATAATTAACAAGGATCTTGAGAGAATTGGGTGGGTTCTAAATCCAGTGACAATTGTCCTTAGAAGAGACAGAATAGAAGAAGACACAGACTCAGAGAAGGCCATGTGAAGAAAAAGACAGAGAATGGAATGATGCATCCACAAGCAAGGAATGCCTGGAACCGCCAGAGGGTAGAAGAGGCAAGGAATGTGTTATTGATTAACTATAGATTGAATTGTGACTCCAAAAACTTATGTTGACGTCCTAGTCCATGTATGGGTAAATGTGACCTCACTTAGAAATAGGATTTTACTGTTGTGTTATATTAATGATTTTACTGTTGTGTTATATTAATGATTTTACTGTTGTTAGGAGCTCTGGTAGCATAGTGGCTAAAGCACTTGACTGCTAACCAGAAGGCTGGTGGCTCAAACCCACCAGCCACTCCTCAGAAGAAAGGTTGGGCAATCCTACTTCCGTAGTGATACTGCCTCAGAAACCCAAGGAGGGGTTGCTATGAGTCGGGGCCGACTCGACGGCACACAACAACAACAACTACTATACATAATGGTCTGTTATATCAGACCAAAGTGTTTGGGGGCAGGGCTGCCTAATCCCTTCAAAGTGAATTTTATAAAAATGGAAACAGACAGAGAGAGAGACACACTCACATGGGCAAGATGTCATTTGAGGATCCATTTACAAAGCAAGGAACATCAATAAGTGACTGGGGCTGACAGAGCTGAAAGAGACAACGATGATCTTTTCCTGGATTGGACACGGCATAGTCTCCTAGATTCCAAAACTCTGAGATAATAAATTCCTGGTCTTTAAACCTACCCACTTGAGGTATTTTTGTCACAGCAGCACTAGGTGATTGAGACAGAAGGAATCTCCCTAGAGCCTTCAGGGCAAGTGTGGTTCTGCCAGCACCTTGATTTCAGACTGCTGGCCTCCACAACTGAGAGAAGGATTTTGGTGGTTTTAATCCACCAAATTTGTGGTCATTTATAACAGTCCCTCAGTAACCCCAGATTAGTTAAAGGGAGCAGGACTTGTCCAGCCATTGGATGTGAGCTCCTGTGGGAAGGGGACCTAACTTTGGGTGAGTCAGTTTCTTTTGGTCAAGGGCAATTCCTGGGGGGAGGAAGCCATTACCAGCACACAATGCTCCCAAGAACTAAGGGAAGGAGGATGCTGGTGTAATGAGACCCGGCATTCCCCCATAGTATCTATTCTAATGAAGTAATGCAACAATAGTTTCTGGAATTGAACAAGGTGCAAAGAAGATGCTCAGTAAATACTTATTTTTAAAACAATACTTGAGCTCATTTTGATGGAATTTTGTTTTGTTCTAGGTTCATCTTAAATCACAGAATCTTAGATAGAGAAGACACCTTAGAGACTATTCAGTCCACCCATGGTAAGAATACCTCCCAGATAAACTTTAAACCTTAAATCTTAAACCAAAAAATATCCCCTGAAGTCCTTTTTAAAGCAAACCATCTTTTAGCTTAATTAGCATTGTGAGCATTTCAAAGAACTTGAGCCTTGCGCTCTTTCCAAGAACTAATATGGGATGAAATTGACAACAACTAGAAGAATTAGATAGGAACCTCAGGGGGAAGTGCATTTATGTTAATGCGGAGGGACAACTTGAGCAAGGAACCTGAGAACTCAGAGAATGTCATCGATGCCGTGGAATTGCACATGCTGAAATTGCTGAATCTGTGGTATACGTTTTGCATATTTTGCTGTGTACATTTTCAATAACAACAAAGATGATTAAAGTAAATTCTTAAAAAAAAGGATGCTCACACAAACTAGTGTTTTACATAGAGTTAGTGGTGATTGGGCAATCTACTTCCTGAATGATACTGCCTCGGAAACCCAAGGAGGGGTCACTAGGAGTCAGATCTGACTCAATGACGGCCGTGAGTGAGTGGTGTAACATAAACCTTTGTTGGATGTATCATGTTTCTGATTAGTGCCTGAAATTCTTGACAGATAAATAAGGTGTGGCTACATGGTGCTAAAGCAAATATACAACATTTGGATAAAAATGGAATAATATCTTAGCCTAATTGCGTGTGTCTGGACTATGTAACATCATAAACATGTTTCATAATTGTGATATTAAATTATTGCATTTTCAGGTGCCTTATTCTGTCCAGCTATTTAGCATTGTTTAGAGATAACCTTTGGATTCCTTTTAGACGTGAATGGAGCCAAGTCATATCAATTTTAATTTAGACTTTTTTGACCAGCATTTTATAAACTAGCAGATTTATGCAGAACAGATTTAGAAAACTACAATGTATTTCTTGAGCACATCTTTTATGCACGGCATCTCAGCCTAAGTCTTGATGCTAAAACACTTTGCAGTGTAGTAAGTAAAAGTGGATAAAGAAATAGGAAGAAGGTTGGGCAGTCTACTTCCGGAGTGATACCACCTGGGAAACCCAAGGAGGGGTCGCTATGAGTCAGATCCGACTCCATCGCAGTGTTGCGTTATCTAGATATATTTAGTGTGGGTCACAGTACTGCCCTTCCAAGTTGCCCATTTAGAGAAATACAGTGAAAAGAGCATTTAAGGAGGATCTCTACTGAGGCACATGCAGCATGGGGCTTCCGGAGACAAAGACATTGGTTGGGAGGTGATTGCATTGGTCCAAAGGGGGTTTAAATTTGGCAAATATGTTTGTCAGTTTTTTCCCTTTAAAATACTTCCCTTGATTCTTCACATCATTTATGGGTTCAGAAAAAATGATGTGATTCAGAAATAAACAGGATGAAAAACAAAAAGAAAGACAAGAAGGAGGGTGCTGGAATGTGCAGATAATGCCGATTAAGGTCACTAGAATGCCACAATAATTAGAGAGGGAATAAAAATACATTCCAGCAGTCTCCAAAGGCTTAATTTTTGACCCATTTAATTTTATTTGCCTTGGAAATACGAAGTGCATTTGGTCCTCATCTGGATGCAATTGAGTCTTCCCAATCCTAGTTCAGATAGTTATTTATTTATTTTTTTGGCTTATTTTAATATGCTGGAGGTGCCAAAAGTTCTCTGGGTAAATAGATCAAATTATGAAAAATGCTCAACAAAATCAAATCAAGCAAATACTGATGAATGAATGACTCCATAAGGTGACACTTTCATTGAACAAATAATTTTCACTTTCTACTACATTCAGCTAAGGAGAAAAAAAAGAGAGAGTTTGACACTATTTCATAAAGATCTGAACACTTAGTGTGTTTATTACAACAACATACAGTATCAGAACTTGATATACAGGTGGGTGAGTAGGTGACCCATGGCCTGTGTTATTTGACGGCCCCTCAAATTTTTGTGCACTCCAAATTGTTTGTACATTATTCAGAAGGATTCTTCAGGAGACAAAAATGCTGTAGCATTTTGGTTAGAAAAACATTACATGATTCAGGTCAGGCTGTGGAAAAAGTCTGGTAGGCTGGAAGTATGCCTTAAGCCTACCATTTACAGGCTCTTAAAAGTAGATCCTTTAGAAAAGTGTTCAAATTAAGTACATCAGACCCAGTTTTTTGGGAGGAAGGAACAAGTGACAGCTGCTACTAGCAACTGCTTTGCAACTTTTGTGTCCACAGTGACAGCTCAGAAAGGTGAAACTTCTGCTTTGGAGTTCCTTAAACATGAATAGTTTGTACCAATTACTTAAACATCTATGTCTATATTTATGTCACTATCATAATCTATTGTTAACACATAAATATCTCCAACTTGAGCAGGTCTTGTGTCGTATAAAGCTTTGTGAAGGTTTAAGGTGGTCTAGAACTGGCTCCAGAGGAAAGGAACAAACATCATGCAAGCGCTATGTTGGAGAGAATAAGGAAAGGAAGAGAATTACTTGTATCTCGAATGAGATTTTTAGGAATACCAGAGACATTCCTCACCAAGAACTTAGAAGCAGATTTGAAATGGTCCCACTTATTCCTTTGCATGGAAATATACTATTTTCTTGCATATGAAAGCTGCCAACCCTCAGAGGATAATTTACCAAGGACCTCCAATTGGCCGCATAAAATGAGATTCTTTACCATCACAAGATTTTCCATGGAAATTTATTGACATTTTTATTAAGGATATTATTACTTAACTGAAAATTCAGAGACAATTGTCAAAGTGTGTACTCTGGAGTCTGTTTTGGAAAATAGGTGGGATGTGGATTGTGGCAACAGTGTAACAGAAATGACCCATGGTTTGTTTCCACCACCCATCTGTCAGTTTGTGGTACTATGGTGACTTGCATGTTGCCGTAACGCTATAAGCTATGTAACCAGTACTTGAAATGTCAACAGGGTCATCCATGAAGAACAGGTTTCAGCAGAGCTTCCAGCATAAGGCAATCTTGGGAAAAAGGCCTGACATTCTACTTTGGAAAATTAGCCAATGAAACCCTATGAATTGTAACAAGAGTGTTGTGTAACACTGTGAACCACCTAGACTAGAAGGCACTCAAAATACACAGTGAGTGCAACAACGGACTCAAGCACGCCAACACTCCTGAAGGTGGCCTGGGACAGAGCAACATTGTGTTCTGTGGAACATGGGGTTGCCATGAGTTGAAACTGACACAACAGCAACTAACAACAGCATTGTTTTTTTCTCAATTAACTTTCTTGAGAAAAAAAAAAACATAATAAAACCCACATCCATCTTAACAACAATATATCTCCTGCTTTTGTTATAACGCTATTGTTGTTGTTTGCAAGTTCTAACTCATAGTGACCTGAGGGACTACAGAACCGAATGTTGCCCAGCCCTGTGCCATTTTCACAAGCATTGCTATGTTTGAGCCCATTGTTGCAGCCACTGTGCCAGTTCATCTTCCTCTTTTCCATCTATCCTACACTTTACCAAGCACTATGTCTTTCTCCAGTAACTGGTCCTTTATTATAACGTGTTCAAAGTAAGTGCAACAAAGTCTAACCATCCTCACTTCTAAGGAGCATTCTAGCTACACTTCTTCCAAGACAGCTTTGTTCATTCTTCTGGTAGACTATGGTATATTCCATACTCTTTGCCAACACCATAATTAAATGCATCAATTCTTCTTTGGTCCTTCTTACTCATTATCCAGCTCTCCCATGCATAGAAGGGGATAGAAGATACCATGGCTTGGGTCAGCTGCACCTTTGTTCTCAAAGTGATATCTTTGCTTTTTAACATTTTCAAGAAGTCATTTACAGCAGATGGGCCCAAGGCAATATGTTGATTTCTTGACCTCTGCATTCATGGACATTAATTGAGGATCCAGGTAAAATGAAAATCTTGATAACTTCAATCTTTTCTCTATTTATCATGATATTGTTTACTGGACCTATTGTGAGGGTTTCTGTTTTATTGACGTTGAAGTGTAATCCATAGTGAAGACTGTAGTCTTTGATCTTCATCACTAGAGAGTCAAGCCTGCTTCCCTTTGAGTAAGCAAGGTTGTGTCAATTGCATATCGTAGGCTATTAATGAGTCTTTCTCCAATCCTGATGCCAGGTTCTAATTCATGCAGTCCAGCTTCTTGGATTATTTACTCAACATCAAATTGACTAAGTATGGTGAAAGGATATAAGCAGGATGCACAATTTTTCCTGGTATTAACCCACACAGTATCACCTTATTCTGTTTGAATGACTGCCTTTTAGTCTAAGTACAGGTTATATATAACTCATTGCCATCAAGTCACTACAGAAGCAGATTGCCCAACCTTCCATCCGAGGTTTTCTGAATTGCCTATTCTTCACAATACTATCAATAATTTGTTATAACCCACACAGTCAAATTCTTTTGTCTAGTTGCAAAAAAGGCGAAGAAACCACATGTTCTGACCTCTTCTAACCCCACAAGAGGAAGATAGAATCACCATCAATAGCCCAAGGCCTATTCCTGCGAGGCCAGACATGCTGCCTCCCTCCAGCCCTTTCAACAACCATTCCTCCCAATGCACCCACCACCTCTCTCCTGGGTTCGATAATTTGCTGCAGTGGCCACACAGAACTCACAGATTATGGGGTTTATTAGGAAATTACCAGGCTACAATTCAAGTTCAGGAAAAATGCTCAGTCTCTCTCCCAGCCTGCCATCCATCTCTCAGCCAACAGTCTCTCACAGTCTCTCTCCCAGCAGTGCATGTCCCTCAGTGTCTCTCTCAGCAATGCATGTCTCTCACATCTCTTTCCCAGCAGTGTGTGTCTCTCAGGAGTGTTTCCATCTTCAGCCAGCAGTCAGAGAGACTTCTTCTGCCTCTAGGAGGCCTCCTTTTGAACCTGGCAGAGTGGCCAAACTAACCAATCATAACATCAGAATTCTAAGCACCTGAGAGAGAGTGAACTTCCCAGAATATTACTTTATGGTGCTCCCAACAGAAATACCCCAGGTGTATGATTTTAACAATCAGGAGCTACTCTGTTTCTCACATTAAATTTCCCCATGGAGTTTACAAAGACTTATGGCTAGAAAAGCCATACCAGGTAATTTACTACAGCACACTAGTTAATAAAACACAAGTAAACAGTTTTGTGATATTCTCTGCTCTCAAACAAAATCCATCTGACATGAGCAATAATATTCCTCTTTCTGATACCTCTTCTGAACCCAGTTTGAATTTCTGGCAGTTCTCCATCAGTACATTGCTGCAACTACTTTTTAATTATCTTCAGCAAAAAAATTTACTTGCGTGTGATATTAATGATATTGTTCAATAATTTCTGCATTCTTTTAGATCACCTTTCTTTCTAATAGGCAGAAATATGGATCTCTTCCAATTAGTTGACTAGGTAGCTATCTTCCAAATTTTTTGGAATAGATGAATGAGGATTTCCAGTGTTGCATCCATTTTTCAAACCATCTCAGCAGTTATTCTGTCAATTCCTGGAGCTTTGTTTTTTTGCCAATATCTTCAATGTAGCTTGAAATTCATCCTTCAGTACTATTGGTTCCTGATCATTTGGTATCTCCTTAAATAGTCAAAAATCAACTAATTCTTCTTGGTATAATTATTCTACATATTCCTTCCATCTTCTCTGGATGCTTCCTGTGTTGTTTAAACTTTTGGCCATAGAATCTTTCAGTATTTCAACTCTGAGCTTGAATTTCTTCTTTAGTTCTTTCAACTTGAGAAATGCTGAGTGTGTTCTTCCCTTTTGGTTTTCTAATTCCAGGTCTTTGCACTGTAACATTTTTGCATTACAATGGTTTACTTTTTCTCCTCAAGCTGCCCTTTTGAAATCTTGTGTTCTATAATTTTACTTCACCTTCTATGCACTTTTGTTGCTCTATGTTCAAGAACATGTCTCAAAGTCTCTTTTTACATCTCTTTTGGTCTTTTCTTTCTTTCCTGTCTTTCTGATGACCTTTTCCTTTCTTCATGAATGATATCCTTTATATCATCCCACCACTCTTTTAGTCTTTAGTCATTGGTGTTTAATTTGTCAAATCTATTCTTGAGATAAGGATCTCTGGTGACATAGTGGGTAAGGCATTTGGCTGCTAATCAGAAGGTCAGTGGTTCAAACCCACCAGCTGCTTTGTGGGAGAAAGATGAGGCAATCTACTTTCATAAAGATTTTCAGCTTTGGAAACCCAGTGTGGGTCACCGTGAGTCAGAATCAACTCAATGGCAGTGGGTTTAGGGTTTATTCTTGAGATAGTCTTTATATTCAGGTGGGATATACTCAAGGCTGTGTTTTGACCCTCATGGATTGTTTTAATTTTCTTCAGCTTCAGCTTAGACTTGCATATAACCATCTGATGATCTGTTCCTCAGTAGATTCCTGACTTAGTTCTGACTGAAACTCAGTCATATCTTTGCCCAACGGCAGTCAATATGACTCCTGAGTATTCCTTTCAGTGAGGTTCATATGTATAGTCATCATTTATGTCATTGAAAAAATTATATTTCCAATGAATAAGTCATTGGTCTTGTAAAATTCTATCATACTATCTCTGGCATAATTTCTGTCACCAAGGCCATATATTCCAACTACTGATCTCTCTTCTTTTGCAACTTTTGCATTCTAATCACCAGTAATTATCAATGTATCTTGATTACATATTTGATCAATTTCAGACTGCAAAAGTTGGTAAAAATCTTCAACTTTTCATCGTTAGCTCTAGTGGTTGTTGCATAAATTTGAATAATAGTCATATTAACTGGTCTTCCTTATAGGCATATGGGTATTATCCCATCACTGACAGCATTGTACTTGAGGACAGATTTTGAAATATGCTTTTTGATGACAAATATGAAACTGTTGTTCTTCAATTTATCATTCCTGGCATAGTAGATAATATGATTGTCTGATTCAAAGTGACAATACCAGTTCATTGCAGCTCACTAATATCTAAGACCTTAACAATATGGATAAAGTACAGTTTGGGGGCTCTCCATTTGCTGATGTGGCATGACACAATATGAGAAGAAACAGCTGCAAACATCCATTAATGATCAGAACATGGAATATACAAAGTATGAATCTAGGAAAACTGGAAGTTGCCAAAAATGAAATGGAACACATAAAGATTAATATCCTAGGCATTAGTGAGCTGAAATGGACTGCTTTGGCCAATTTGAATCAGACAACCATATGATCTACTGTGCCATGAGTGACAAATTGAAGAGGAATGACATAGCATTCATCAATGTATCAAGATCTATCTGGAAGCACAAAGTTGTCAGTGAAAGGATAATATCCATATGTCTGAAAGGAAGGACAGTTAATTTACGCACCAAACACCAAAGTCAAGCATGAGGAAATTGAAGATTTTGACCAACTTTTGCAGTCTGGAATTGACCAAACATGCAATCAAGATGTGTTGATTATCACTGGTGATTGGAATACAAAAGTTGGAAACAAAGAAGAATTACCAGTAGTTGGAAAATACGGCCTTGGAGATAGACACAATACTTGAGATCAGATGATAGAATTTTATGAGACCAACAACTTAATCATTGCAAATATTTTTTTTTAAACAACACAAATGGCAGCTATACATGTGGACTTTTCCAGATGGTGTACACAGGAATAAGACTGACTTCATCTGTGACAAGAGATGATGGAAAAGCTCAGTATCCTCAGCCAAAACAAGGCCAGGGTCTGACTGTGGAACAGACCATCAATTGCTCATATGCAAGTTCAAGTTGAAGTTGAAGACAATTAAAACAAGTCCATGAGAGCCAAAATACAACCTTGAATATATCCCTTTTGAATTTAGAGACCATCTAAATAACAGATTTGATGCATTGAACCCCAATGACTGAAAACCAGAGGAATTGTGGGATGACATTAGAAATGTCCATGAAGAAAGAAAAAGGTCATTAAACAGACAGGAAAGGAAGAAAAGACCACAATGTATGTCAGAAGAAACTCTGAAAATTGCCCTTGAATGGAGAGTAGCTAAAGCAAAAGGAAGAAATGAACAGATAAAAGAGCTGAACAGAAGATTTCAAAGAGCAGCTGAAGAAAACAAAGTCAATTATTATAAGGAAATGAGTAAAGACATGGAGTAGGAGCACCAAAAGGGAAGAACACACTTGGCATTTCTCAAGTGGAAAGAACTGAAGAAAAAATTTAAACATCAAGTTGCAGTAATGAAAGATTCTATGGGCAATATATAGAGTGATTCTGGAAGCATCAAAAGAACATGGAACGAATACACAGAGTCACTCTACAAAAAAGAATTGGTTGATGTTCATCCATTTCAGGTGGTGGCATGTGATCAAGAACCAATGGTATTGAAGGAAGATGTTGAAGCTGCATTGAGGGAAGTGGTGAAAAAAAAAGGCTCTAGGAATTGACAGAATACCCACTGAGATGTTTCAACAAATGGATGACACACTGGAGGCAATCACTCATCTATGCCAAGAGATTTAGAAGACAGCTACCTGGCCAACTGACTAGATGAGATCCACATTTCTACCAATCCAAAGAAAGGTGATCCCACAGAATGACAAAATTATTGAACAATATCATTAATATTACATGCAAGTAAAATCTTACTGAAGATAATTCAAAAATGGTTGCAGCAGTATATTGACAGAGAACTTCTAGAAATGCAAGTTGGATTCAGAAGAGGACGTGGAACAAGGGGTATCATAGCTGTTGTCAGATGGATCTTGGCTCAAGGTAAAGAATAGCAGAAAGATGTTTACTTGTGTTTTATTGACTATGCGAAAGTACTGGATTGTGTGAATCATAACAAATTATTGATAACTTTGAGAAGAAGGGGAATTCCAGAATTCTTAATTGTGCTCATGAGGAACCTCTACACAGATCAGGAGGCTGTCATTCGAACAGAACAAGTTGTTGTTGTTAGTTGTTGTTGAGTTGTTTCCGACTCATAGCGACCCCATGCACAGCAGAACAAAACACTGCCCGATCCTGCACCAGCTCCATGATCCCTGCTATACTT
>NW_006921904.1:338343-346854 GCF_000298275.1 Orycteropus afer afer
TGGGTTTGAAACACCAGTGGCTCAGCCTCAAAATTCACATCAACATGTCACCATGGTAAGACAAACCAACAGACAAGTTTGTCTCCCTGTTGGAAACTTCTCATACCATCCTTACCTGGGTCCCTGTGGCTGACACCGAACAGAACAAGGGGACACTGCAAGAAGGGAGAGCACCAGGGTTGTATCCTTTCACCATATTTATTCAATATGTGTGCTGGGCAAATAATCTGAGAAGTTGGACTATATGAAGAAGAACGTGATATCAGAATTCGAGGAAGACTCACAAACAACCTGCAATATGCTGACAACACAACTTTGCTTGCTGCAAGTAAGGATGACTGAAGAACTTGCTGATGAAGATTGAAGACTACAGTCTGAAGTATGGATTATGCCTCAATAGAAACAAAACAAGAATCCTCACAACTGGACCAATAAGCAGCATCACGATAAATGGAGAAAAGGTTGAAGTTGTCAAAGAGTTCATATTATTTGGTTCTACTATCAACACCAATGGAAGCAGCAGTCAAGATCTCAGAAGACATATAGCATTGGGCAAATCTGCTGCAAAAGACCTCTTTCAAGTGCTGAAGAGCAAAGATGTCTCCTTGAAGACTAAGGTACATCTAACCCAAGCCATGGTATTTTCAGTTGCCTCTTTTGCATGTGAGAGATGGACAATGAATAGAGAAGACCAAAGAAAAGTTGATGCTTTTGAGTTGTGGTATTGGAGAAGAGTGCTGAGAGTACCATGGACTGATAAAAGAACTAACAAATCTGTCCTGGAAGAAGTGCAGCTGGAATGGTTCTTGGAAGTGAGAATGGCCAAACTTCATCTCACCTACTTTTGTCATGTTATCAGAAGGGACTATTCCCTGGAGAAGGATATCATGCTTGATAAAGAGGAAGGTCAACCAAAAAGGGCAAGGCCCTCAGCAAGGTGGGTTGACACAGTGGCTACAATGATGGGCTCAGGTATAACAAGAATCATGAGGCTGACACAGGACCAGGCAGGTTTTCACTCTGTTGTACATAGGGTCACTATGAGTCGGAGACAACTCAGAAGTACCTAACAACAACAAAATGTCTAAGATATCAATCTTCAAGCATTCTGTTTCATTTTAGTCAACTTCCACTTTTCCTAGTTTTATATTTTATGCATTTCATGTTCTGATTACTAATAGATGTTTGCATCTGTTTCTTCTCACTTTCAATCTGTCACATCAAAAAATGAAGGTCCTGAAAGCTTTATTCCATTCATGTCATTAAGGACAACTTTACCATGAGGGGGGAGAATTTCCCCAGTCACATTTTGAATCACTTCCTACACGAGTGGCTCATCTTTCAGTATTATATTAGATGATGTTCCACTGCTAAACATAAGGCTTTCACTGGCTTTGTTTGTTTGTTTTTTAAGTCATTTAGCAGGTCATAGTTTGTTTTAGTTTAGAAGTTCCACAGAAATCTATCCACCCTGGGTGACCCTGTTGGTATTTCAAGTATTGATAGCATAATTTCCAACATTATAGCAACACACTAGCCACCGCAGTACAACAAACTAACAAACAAGTGGTAGTCTGAAATACTGTTGTTGTTGTTGTTGTTGTTATGTGCCGTCGAGTCGGCCCCGACTCATAGCGACCCCTCCTTGGGTTTCCGAGGCAGTATCACTACGGAAGTAGGATTGCCCAACCTTCCTTCCGAGGAGTGGCTGGTGGGTTTGAACCGCCAGCCTTCTGGTTAGCAGTCAAGTGCTTTAGCCACTATGCTACCAGAGCTCCTACTTTTGTATAAATCAAGTCCACATACATGGGAATCTCTTTGAGTTTTACTCACATTCATTAGCCTAATTATAAATATTTATGCAATATCCTATGTATATAATTCTAACTGTGTAGTGAGTATTGATATCCTGTGACATAATTCATTTATCTTGTGTTTATCTTGGCATCCCTAGGTGGTGCAAACATCTACTACAAACTGAAATGCTGGAGGGTCTAGTGAACTCTGAGGTGCTCAAGTGGCACCTACTGATCTAATACACAAAAGGCAACCTTTAAAAACTCTATGCAGCATAGTTTTACTCTGACACAAATGATGTCATCATGAGTCAGAATCAATTCAATGGCAACTTTTTTGTTATGTTTCTTGTTCAAGATTGTCTTGCATTTCCTTGGCCCTTTGAGTTTTGTGGTAGTTATGTTTGTGTGTCAACTTGGCTGGGCCTGGTTGAGCGGCTGGGCAGCTGGTGGTAGTTATTCCCCATGATGAAACTGGCAATCAACTCCATGGTGGGATCTACCACAAGCAGCTGAGTAGCTGCGTTTGGGTATGTGGTCTGCTCTCTGTATATAAGGAGAAGCTTTTAGGAAGGGTCTCTAGCCTATGGCACATTTGGACCCTGCATGTAGCCATGTCATTGCTCAGCAGCCTGCTATGCTCTGCCAACCTTGGGACTTACAATGGACTTAAGTTAACGGTCTGCCATGTGGTTTAGTAACATTGGGACTGTGCCTTTTACTTGTCAAACTTGGGGCTTCTCAGCCTCAGCAGCCAACAACTGTCTGAGTGAAGAAATGTCTCTAGCTCCAGTGGGCCGGGAGCAGGAGGCAGAGCTGGACCCCAAAATTGAGGGGCTTTCACCCAGTCCCCAGAGCCTGACATGTTGGACTTGGACTTAAAGCCTCCAAATTGTAAGAGTAACTCCTGTTTGTTAAGGCCATCCCATTTGTGGTATATTTTTGTCAGAGTGGCACTGGGTAACCAGAACAAGTTTCTACAGCAATTGTAAAACCAACTTGTTAACTTTCACAAGAAATATGATGGGATTTTGATTGGCATTTCATTGATTTTATAAATCAAATCAGAAATATTGACATCTTTGTGATATTGTGTTGTTTAATCTATGAAAACTTCATGGTTGTTGCTATGTACCATCTAATTGGTTCTGATCATAACAACCCTTTGTATCACAGAAAGAAACAGTGCCCAATTCTGTGTCATTCTGACAGTCATTACTGTGTTTGAGACTATTGTTGTAGTCACTTTGTCAATCCATCTCATCGTTGGTGTTCCTCTGTGTTGCATAACCTTACTGTACCAAGCATAATAGCTTACTCCTGAGACTGGTCACTGTTGATAACATGTACAAAGTAAATGAGACAAAGTCTTGCCATCTTTGCTTTTAAGGAACATTCTGGCCATACTTATTCCAAGACAAATTTATTTGTTCTTCTGGCAGTTCATGGTATATTCAGTATTCGCCAACACAATAATTCAAAAGCATCACTTCTTCTTTGGTCTTCCTTATTCATTGTCCATATTTTGTAAGCATATTAAAAAAAAAGAAGAAGAAAAAGAAAACTCTGACTCACTGCTATCATCTTGGATCTGACTCATAGTGACCCCTCCTTGGATTTCTGAGGCGGAATCCCTACAGAGGTAGATTGCCCAATCTTCCTTCCGAGGAGTGACTGATGGGTTTGAACCATTAACCTTCTGGTTAGCAGAAGAACCTTGGGCATATGAAGCAACTGAAAATTGAAACTTTTCAAAAGTGAAATGGAACTCATAAAGATCACTATTTCAAGCATTAATGAACTGAAATTGATTGATATTGTCCATTTTGAATCAGACAATCATATTGTCTGCTATGCCAGGAAAGAAATATTGAAGAAGAATGGTGTTGCATTTGTCAAAAAGAATGTTTCAAGATCTATCCTGAAGTACAGTGCTGTCAGTGATAGGCTAATACCCATACGCATACAAGGATGACTACTGAAGAGACTAGTTATTCAAATTTACCCATCAACCACTAAAGCCAAAGATGAAGAAATTGAAGGTTGCTACTGACTTCTGCAGTCTAAAGTTGATCAAACATGCAATCAGGATGCATTGATAATTACTGCTGATTGAAATGGGGAAGTTGGAAATAAAGAGGAAGGATTGGTAGTTGGAAAATATGACCTCTTTGATAGAACTGGCACTCGAGATCCCATGAAAATGTATCTTCTTTCCTTTATTCAGATCTTTTATTCCTCATAAGTTTTTTTAATGTTCTATATAGAGGTCTTGTCCAATTTTTATTAGATATATACCTATGCATTTGCTATTTTTCTAGGCTATTGAAAGTGGTCACAATCTTTAACATTTTGTCTTTCTAATTGTTTGTTGCGTGTATATAGAAATCAATTTACCTTCATATTGACCTTGATGAATTTACTTATTAATTTTAATAATTTATAAACCTCTTGTTTGACCAGGCAAACAGTTGTGTTTTCTTATGAAAATGTGGTCAGCTAAGACATGAACCATTTGTGTTTGCTCTCTATTTTCTGTCCCAATCACTTCTGTTTTCCTCTCATTTATGCATATGGGATTGCATAAATTCATGAAGCATTAGCATGTGAACTTTAGTTCAGGCTTTGTTTCCTAGGGAACCCAGCCTCAAGCAGTATCCAATATTCCTTTTCTATGCAATGACTCCCAAAGTTTCTTCCAGCTTTAAACCATATTTCCAAGACATGTTGAAACTGCTTCCCAACCAATTTATCTCCCCATTATCACCAGGTTTCACTCCTCAGATATTTATCCCATGTATCTGTTTTTGCCTTCTCATACTTCTATTCCAAGAAGGCTTTCCTGACTCTCTTTGGAGCCAAATTTTAAAAGTAAGTAATAAAAGAGAAGAATAATTGCCTTTTCCCCATGAGCTGCTGTGGGAAGAATTTATCTTCTGTTGCTCTACAAACGGAAAAACACACCCAGGAGTTAATTGTCAGAACAAATTGAAATCTTGCTTTGTTGTTGTTGTTATGTGCCATTGAGTCAGACCCGATCCATAGCGACCCCTCCTTGGGTTTCCGAGGCAGTATCACTACGGAAGTAGATTGCCCCATCTTCCTTCTGGGGAGTGGTTGGTGGGTTTGAACCTCCAGCCTTCTGGTTAGCAGTCAAGTGCCTTAGCCACTATGCTACCAGAGCTCCCTGAAATCTTGCTAGAGAATATTTATTGAGCAGCCATTTCTATTTGAAATTCTTTCCTATTTTGGCTTCCATGTTGTTGTTGTTGTTGCTATGCTTTGTCGATTTGGACCCAACTCATAGCGACCCCTCCTTGGGTTTCCGAGGCAATATCACTATGGAAGTAGATTGCCCAACCATATTTTCTCCTAATTTTCCTCTAACTTTTCATCTATTTTTTTTTTCCTTTGCTGACTCTTCTAAACATGTGTAATCAATGTCTTCACTTTCCCTTGTCCTCTGGTTTCAATTGTATCCCATCCATAGTTTTGTAAGCTCTTTCAACCTCTCTTCTCCCATTGTCTTTGAAGCTTCACCCTAATGAGAAGATAGTATTTAAGAACCAATTAGATGAATGTAAGCTCAGACTGTTTCTAACCAGTTGCTGTCAAGTTGATTCTGACTCATGGCAACCCCATGAACCCTCTCAAGTGCACAGAGTGAAATTTCGCTCCATAGGGTTTTCAGTGGTTAGTTTTTTGGAAGTAGATCTCTAGACCTTTCTTCCCAGGTGCCTCTGGGTGGACTGGAATCTCCAACTTTTTGGTTAGCAGCTGAACGAGTTAACCATCCTCAGCCTATTCCATAGCTCGCAAATATTTGGATGCTTTCCTTTCTCCAGTGCACTTTTGTCCTGGAAATTGGTCATGGGACCCTTCAAAAAAGACTGGTGTAATATCTACCGAATTTACTTGACTCCACTTTCACAACCTCCCTTTAGATCAAATGGGCATGGATCTATGAGTTAACTTAGATATAGAAACAAGGTGAAGAACACCAAATGATCATCACAGGTATTGACATTGTCCTTCAACTCATCAGATTTTGATATTTC
Source organism: Orycteropus afer afer (assembly GCF_000298275.1). Taxonomy (NCBI): domain Eukaryota; kingdom Metazoa; phylum Chordata; class Mammalia; order Tubulidentata; family Orycteropodidae; genus Orycteropus; species Orycteropus afer. The sequence goes on from NW_006921904.1 coordinate 344,198, forward strand.
TTAATTGTACAAATTAATCAACCCCATACTCTGGTAGCATAGTGCCTAAGGCACTTGACTGCTAACCAGAAGGCTGGCGGTTCAAACCCACCAGCCACTCCTTGGAAAGAAGGTTGGGCAATCTACTTCCATAGTGATACTGCCTTGGCAACCCAAGGAGGGGTCTCTATGAGTCGGGGCCGACTCGACAGCACATAACAACAACAACAACAACATACTCCGGTAGCATAGTGCCTAAGACACATAAATGTTAACCAGAAGGCTGGCAGTTCAAACCCACTAGCCACTCCTTGGAAGGAAGGTTGGGCAACCTACTTTCATAGTGATACTGCCTTGGAAACCCAAGAAGGGGTTGCTATGAGTCGGGTCCGACTTGACGGCACATAACAACAACAACAATAGTCAACTAATCATCTCTCTACCTTCTACCGACACCATTTCCATAGATCCCTGAGGATCAAAACACCCTGATTACCACTGCCACTTCAACCTTGCTATCTGTTACAGTAACTACATCTACTTTACCTTATGCCAACAGCTCTGGTGGTGTAGTGCCTAAGGCATTTGACTGCTAACCAGGAGGCTGGCAGTTCAAACCCACCAGCCACTCCTCAGAAGGAAGACTGGGCAATCTACTTCCATAAAGATTCCGCCTCAGAAACCCAAGGAGGGATCACTATGAGTTGGTGAATTTGGTTTGGTTTACCTTAGGCCAGTTAAGTGCCTCCACCTAGCCTCAAGGCTACAAGGGGTAGTGAGAACAGACCCTGAGGGAAAAGTTGAGGTCTTTGCTCAGTCTCCAAGGAAGGGGAGTGTGTTCTCTTCCAGCATGCAGGAAGGGACTTCTGTTGATGGCCAGTAGAGTTTAGCACAACCGGAGAGTCAAACTTCTCAGACTTGCCCTGTAAATTGCCCTGTTCTTTTCTTATCAGGGCCTCATCTTTATCAAAGAAAATCTGTGTGGTGTGTTTAGACTCCTTTGCAATGCTGTCATCCTGGTAATCAAATCCTGGGCCAGATTTTCAACACAGTTTGCTCTGAGCTAGAAGGAAATTAACATTAGCTTTAAACCTGCCTTAGAGGCCTTCAAGCTTTCAAGTGTGTTTTAAGTTGGCAATTTTCTACTCTAAGTCTATCATTGTCTTCTTATCTGTCATCTACTGTTAACAAAAGACCCCACTTCCCACCCTGACCTTTCTCATTACTTTAGCCCCCACGGCAATCAAGAGCAGCAGCCACCTTGTCTCCCACTGACCTGATTTCCATCTGCATCACTTCTCTATTAGTATATTATTATTTTATCAACATATCTTTTGGTTTATTAACATGAAAGTCTCACTTGCTGTCCAGTCAATTCCAACTCATAGCAATCCTATGTAACAGAGTAGAACTGCTCCATAGAGTTTCCTGGGCTGTAATCTTAAAGGAAGCAGTATGTGAGACCTTTTGTCCGACAGAGCCACTGGTGGATTTGAACTGCTGAACTTTCAGTTAGCAGCTGAAGCTTAAACATTGCACCACCATGGCTCCTTATGAAAGCCTTAGTATACCCCCCACAAGATTCAGTTCTGATGACTCCACCTTAAGTCAGTTCTGACATAAGACAAATGCTTCTCTTTTTTTTTGTTTGTTTTGAACAGTAAATTACAACATTGAACATCTGTGAGTGAACATCTGAAAATGATAATGCCAGCAAATTACATGCTGCAACATTGTATGTCGTCCATGTACAAAAACGCAGCAAAACAAAACCACCAGACGGTCATAAGGGCAGTTTGTCATAACTTGAAAGTGTCATAAGTCAGGAACTACCTGTAGTCATAATAACACTGCACAACAAGGGCTGCTACTGCCCTACTTGTCATCCTGATCACCTCCAGAGAGATGGGAAATCAAATTCTCAAATTCCGTCTGGAGGGTCTTCTTTCTATAACAGATTGTCTTAGTTTAGATCCCTAGGATACAGTGTAGAGAAATCTTACCTTCTAATCCAGTGAAATGAAAATGAGAAAGAAAAGGAAAACAAGAAAAGAGGGGGAAAAATTCAAGTTTTGTGCATTACCAAGCTGACCACAGCTTCAGAAGAGAAAACGGCTGGCTATTTGGAAACATGGGCTGTGTCGAATAAGATATATGGAACTGAGAATATTCCATTGGAAGAAAAGAGTAGCTGCCTACTTCTCCCCATCTTTAATTGCTCAAAAGTCACACCTCCTACTCACTGGCAGTGAGTGGATTCTGACTCATAGTGACCCCTCCTTGGGTTTCCAAAGTGGTATCTCTATAGAAGTAGATTATCAAGTCTTCCCTCCGAGGAGTGGCTGGTGGGTTTGAACTGCCAGCCTTCTGGTTGGCAGTCAGATGCCTTACTGCTCCTACTATTCCAGGTTGTGTTACCTTGCCTGGCTAGTTAGCTGCTGAGGGAGCCAGAGCCTTCATGGATCAAGTTGGATAGGTCTACACAATAGGGCTCCTGCAATTCTCACTGCTAAAAGCCCTTGGCCCTGGTAAAACTAGTTACCCTTGAATTGACTCCAATTCATGGCAACGCCATGTGTCATAGTACAATTGTACTCCATGGGGTTTTCAATGACTGATTTTTCAGAAGTAAATCACCAGGCCTTTCTTCTTTGTTGTTGTTTGTTGTTGTTGTTGTT
>NW_006921904.1:347189-348622 GCF_000298275.1 Orycteropus afer afer
CAATCCTACTTCCATAGTGATACTGCCTCGGAAACCCAAGGAGGGGTCGCTATGAGTCGGGGCTGACTCGACGGCACATAACAACAACAAACAATAGAAGGAAACACTGTCTGGTCCTGTGCCATCCTCACAATCTCTGCTGTTTGAGCCCATCATTGCAGTCACTGTGTCAATCCATCTCATTGAAGATCTTCCTCCTTTTTCCTGACCCTCTATTTTACCAAGCATGATATCCTTCTTCAGGGACTGGTCCCTTCTCCCAACATGTCCAAAATATGTGAGACCAAGTCAGGCCATTCTCACTTCCAAGGAGCATTCTGACTGTACCTGCTCCAAGACAGATTTATTCATGCTTCTGGCAATCGATGGTATATTCAGTATTCTTCATCAACACCACAATTCAAATGCATCAATTCTTCTGCAATCTTCCTTACTCATTGTCCAGTTCTCACATGCATGTGAGGCTACTGAAAATAACATAGTTTAGGTCAGGTGCACGTTAGTTTTCAAAGTGACATGTTTAACACTAAAGAGGTCTTTTGCAGCAGCATTGCCTAAAGCAATATGTCATTTGATTTCTTAGCTCCTACGTCCATGAGCATTGATTATGGATCTAAGTAAAATGAAATCCTTGACAACTTCAATCTTTTCTCTGTTTATCCCATTGCTGCCCATTGGTCCATTTATGAGGATATTTTTTATTTATGTGGAGGTATAATCCATAGTGAAGAGTGCAGTCTTTGATCTTCATCAGCAAGTGCTTCAAGTCCTCTTCACTTACAGCAAGCAAGGTTGCATCATCTGCATATTACAGGTTATTAATACATCTACTCTAATCCTGATGCCACATTCTTCTTCATATTGTCCAGTTTCTCAGATTATTTGCTCGGCATACAGATTGAATAGATATGGTGAAGGGATCCAACCCTGCCACACACCTTCCTTGATTTTAAACCTTGCAGTAATTATTCCCTTCTTCTTTTAAAATGACAGCCTCTTGGCCTATGCACAGGTTCTTCATGAACAAAATTAAGTGTCCTGGAATCCCCATTCATTACAATGTTATTCATAATTTATTATGATCCAGACAGTTGATGCCTTTGCATGGTCAATAAAACACAGGTAAATATCATTCTGGTACTGTTTGCTTTCAGCCACCACAGTGCAACAAACTGACAGACAAATAATGAGCCTTTCTTCTTACTAACCGTTAACACCACCAACAATCTCTTGGCCCTGGTAAAGACTGTTAAAGTAGTGGCATGAATTTGTCTTAATGAGGGAGGAAAACTTCAAAAGAGAAGGGTGGGAATGGTTGCACAACTATAAGAATATAATCAATATTACTAAATGGTATGTGCAGAAACTATTGACTTAGTTTATGTTTTGCTGTCTGTATTTTCAATAAAAACAAAATAAATAAAATTATATAT
>NW_006921904.1:348869-352540 GCF_000298275.1 Orycteropus afer afer
TTTTGTAGTCAAGTCAATTCTGACAGCCTAGAACTGCCCCATAGGGTTTCCTAGGTTGTAATCTTTACAGAAACAGACTACCGCATCTTTCTCCACAGAACAGCTGGTGGGTTTGAATCACCCATGTTTTGGTTAACAGCTGGACACTTAACCACTGCGCCACCAAGGCCTCCTCTTCAGATAGGAAAAAAACAAAAACCAAACTGACTGCTGTTGAGTCAGATCCAACTCATAGCGACCCCTCCTTTGGTTTCCGAGGCAGTATCACTACCAAATAAGTTGCCCAACATTCCTACTGAGGAGTAGCTTGTGGGTTGAACTGCCAGCCTTCTGGTTAGCACTCAAGTGCCTTCTGGTTAGCAGTCAAATGCCTTCTGGTTAGCAGTCAAATGCCTTCTGGTTAGCAGTCAAATGCCTTAGGCACTACGCCACGAGAGCTCCCTTCAGACAGGAAGAGCTGAACAAATCTATGGAGGCTGTGAACAGAGCCCACAGTCCTATCTGACTTTGCCCTTTTGAAAGTCCAAATTAGAGTTATTTAGCTCTTACCACTCATGATCTGCAAATTGCTTCATTACCACTTCCTCCTCTGGCCTTGAGGCCAGTATTCACTTAACCATTGATTCAAATGGGACTTCTATCTTCTGCTATTGTGTCCTCTGATAGTAGGAGAACAGTAAAGAAAATGAAGTATCTACCCTCATCTAGGTTATATTCTAGTAGGAGGGTCAGATGGTAAACAAATGGACATACTTAGTGTAATACCAGGGCCTGATTATGTTAGGAAGTAAAGAAGGTTAACAGAGAGAGGGGGAGTTGATGCTATTTTGTATAAGGTACTCAGGGAAGGTCTCTTTGAGTTAGTGACACTTTTGCAGAAGTACATTCCATCAAGAGCAATTATTCAGCATGTCCTCATGGGTACAAAGACTGCATCAGTCATTGGGAATCAATGGTGAAAGGACACTAACAGTTGCTACTCAGGAACTTACAGTCTAGAATTTAGCAGAAGGCAGAAGCCCCCCGAGCAGTGCAACCAGGTAAGCTCTTGCCTACTGGTCACAAATTGGTGGTTGGAATCCACCTAGAGATTCCTCAGAGGACAGGCCTGGTGACCCATTTCTGAAAGGTCATTGCCTTGAAAACCCAGTGGAGTAGTTCTACTCCATGCACATGAGGTAGCTCTAAGTCAGAATCAATGTCATGGCAGCTCTCAATAACAAAAATATAAAACAGAAGAGAAAGTGGGAGATAAGGAGATATACAACACAAAGACGACTTCAAGGTTTTGCAGGGCAACCTCAAAAGCTTGGTATGTGTAAATATGTGTACAAATCTACCTTTTCTGTGACTGGGTTTTACAGAGCCATGTAAGTGAGTGCAGTTTTTACTAACAGTGGTACTTCTCTTTATATCCCTCAAGATTATTAGCATATAGTGAAAATGAGATGGATTCTAGAGAATAATATCAGAGATTTCAGTTATTCTTTGCTCTTGAGCTTAACTCAGAGGCAGTTATAATAGGCTTTCTCCTCCAATTTTTTCAGTAAGGAATACTTCCTTGACCATAGTGCTTAATATACTGTAGCAAAAGTTCCAAAAAATGACCATGCTATATATTCTATGATGCCTTAAGTATTCATAGTTCTGACCCTGGGTACCTGAACTGCCCATACCTTCCAACAGAAGTGGAAATGTTCCTACTGAAAAGACTGCACATAAAAAATATATAATGTATGGAGAAACCAGCTGTAGTTTGGTTTATGAAATGTCTTGTTTTATTTTTCAAATATTTTGGATTAGATAAAAACCCAACTAGGTTTTGCCAAGAACGTTTCCCCCTTAATTTTTGAAATCATGTGCAATTTTGAAGAAATTCACTCCATATGTTTCTGGTTCATTTACACTTAAATCACCAACATATTGCTTTGTGAGATCTATTCGATGTCCAAGCAGCCATCTGAATTAGTGCAATGCAGTTTGTTTTTCAATTGAGATAACTTTCACATACTATATGATTCACCCTCTTAAAGTGTATTATTCAGTGTGTTTTAGCATCTTCACAAAGTTGTGAGTCATCACCACTACCCATTTCCAGAACTCGGGACAGATTTAAAATTGATGTTATGCACCATCAAGTTGGTTTCAACTCATAGTGACCCTGTGTGCAACAGAACAAAACACTGCCTGGTCCTGTGCCTTCCTCAGAATCATTGTCATCCTTGAGCCCATTATCACAGCCACTATGTCAATCCATTTTGTTGAGGATCTTCACCTTTTCACTAGCTCTCTACTTTACAAGCATGATATCCTTCTCTGGAGATTAGTCCTTTCTGACAATATTACCAAAGTATAAGAGACGAAGTCTGGCCATTCTCACTACTGAGGAGCAATCAATCTGGCCGTACTTCCTCCAAGATAGATTTGGTCATTCTTCTACCAGTCCATGGTAAGTTCAATATTGTTTGCCGACACCACAATTCAAATGTATCAATTCTTCTGCAATCTTCCTTATTCAATGTCCAGCTTTCATATGCATATGAGGCAATTGAAAAGACTGTGGCTTGGGTCAGGTGCACCTTAGTCTTCAAAGTGACTTCTTCACTCTTTTAACACTTTAAAGAGGTCTTTGGCAGCAGATTTGCCCAATGTAATATGTCATTTGATTTCTTATCTGCTGCTTCCATTGGTGTTAATTGTGGAGCCAAGTGAAATGAAATCCTTGAAAATGCCAATCTTTTCTCCATTTATCATGATGTTGCTTATTGGTCCAATTATGAAGATTGTTGTTTTCTTCATGTTGAGATGAAATCTACACTGATGGCTGTAGTCTTTGATTTTTTTTAATCACTATTTCAAGTCTTCTTCACTTTCAGCAAGCAAGGTTGTGTCATCTGCATATAGCAGGTTGTTAATAAGTCTTCTTCCAATCCTGATGACATATTCTTCTTCATATAGTCCAGCTTCTCAGATTATTTTTTTAGCATACAGAATGAATAAGTGTGATGAAAGGATTCAACCCTGAAGCACAAAGTTCTTGATTTTAAACCATGTAGTATCTGCCTTTTCTATTTGAACAACTGCCTCTTAGCTTATGTGCAGGTTCCACATAAGCATAATTAAGCGTTCTGGAATTCCCATTCTTCACAATGTTAGCCACAGTTTATTATGATCCACACAGTTGAGTGCCTATGCATAGCCAATAAAACACAGGTCAACGTCTTTCTGACATTCTCTGCTTTCTGCCAAGATCCACCTGACATCAGCAGTGATATCCCTCACTCCATGTCCTCTTCTGAGTCTGGTTTAAATTTCTGGCCGTTCCTTGCCAATGTACTGCTGCAACCATTTTTGAATTATCTTTGGCAAAATTTTACGTGTGTGATATCAATGATGTTCAATCATTCACACACTCTATTGGATCATCTTTCTTTAATGTAAGCACAAATATGAATCTCTGCCAGTCAGTTGGCCAGGTAACTGCCTTCCAAATTTCTTGGCATAGCGAGTGAGCACCTCCAGTGCTGCATCAATTTGTTGAAACACCTCAATAGGTATTCCTTCAATTCCTATTAATGAGAAGAGGTTGAATTTTAACAGTCAGAAATGCATGAATGAGTTACATAGTACGGATCACCTTGACTTCTGATCTGAGGCTTGATGTAAGTTTT
>NW_006921904.1:353960-361185 GCF_000298275.1 Orycteropus afer afer
ACACACACACACACACACACACACACATACACACACACATATATTAAAGCACCATGTTATTTGTAAAAATAATCATGCTGTGGGATTTTGGAAATTTTTATTAATCTTTAAGATCCTATTTCCCATTTATAGAATGGGAAAAACATATAGCTACACCACAGAATTGAATGAGGCCTTGCATATGAAAAAGTAACCAGCACATACTTATTGCATTTGTACCAAATTGGGGCTAATATCATGACATATGATCAGACAACTAGAATTAGTTTCTATAACCTTTCTTCTGAGAGATAAAAGAATGTTTTTGTCATCACTGTTTTTTTGTGAATGTATTGCTTCATCTGCAAAATAAACAGTGTCTAATAAAAGGTGGTTTATGTATTTTCTATTAAGTGATTCGTAATAGAAGTACCATTTATTATTGTTACTATGAAATTATAGTAAGAGGGTTCTTCCAATATGGCCTAGCAGTTTTAAAAATTAGTTTTACACAATATCTCATTAACTGTCCTTTCCCATATCCAGCTTAGCAACAATGTAGCATTCTGCAAATCCAGCCAGTTTTTCTACACCCTGTTTTTCTGTCCTCTGTCCCTAACTTGGCAGTGCTTCTTGTCCACATGACAACACAGTGTCTGCATGAAAAGTAAAATATTCAATCATCTAGGTGTTTTGTCTATGCAATGCTAGATGTTTTGATGTTAGATAGACAAAACATTCAGATAATTGATTTTTTTCCTTTTTTATCCAGATGTTCTGGCATTATTTATACTTAGCTCATGTCTAGTTTACTGTTCACTGAAACATGAAACAGGAAACGAACACAAATGTAAGAGGCTACTTCAAATGACATGAAGGTGGGCATTTTCTGAATGGAAATAGTTCATTTTTTGTGTACCTACGGTAACTAAGTCTCCAGGACTTAAACTAGACAAAAGGAGATAAAATGCCTGTTATGGATTGAATTCTGTCCCCTAAAAAAAGGATGTGCTAAAGTTCTTACACCCATATCTGTGAATGTGGCAGTTTGGAAGTAGAGTCTTTGCATCTTTGTACATCACATATACAAGACATTGCACAGGAAAAGGTGGTTGCATCTACAAAATGTAAAACACTGGTTACAGATCGTTTAGGATGGATAGGGACAGAGGGAGAAAGTTTGATTTGATGAAGCAAATCCTCTGAGGTCATGAGTGTGGCAGTCACTGATGATTACTTACAAAAGCCATTCTTATTCTCTCTTTCTATTTTCCCATATTGAGGCTAAAGAGCCAGACACTCATTTTCTTGACATCTCAGTTATACATAAGTGTTCAATTAACCCAGTTTTAGACAATGAAGAAATAATGGTGGGTGGGCTATGTGATTTCTGAGAAATACAACTCATTTGTTGATGAAAAGAATAGGTGTGAAGGAGAGATGTTCATTCTGTTCCTTCCTCATTATTCCTTCATTCAGCATGAATGTGACACTAGAGTTGCAGTAGCCATTTGTAACCATGAGAAATAAGCATAAGGATGGAAAAAATAGCAAGTGGTGAGGAAGAATGATAGAAAAAGCATGGGATCTTGATACCATTGTTGAGTTACTGGTCTATCCTTAGATCTCCGATAAAATCAGGAAAAGTGTATATCAGGGTTATATCCTTTTGACATGCTAATACAATTGTATGCTGAACAAATAACCCAAGAAGCTGGAGGATATGAAGAAGAATGAGGCAACAGGATTGGAGGAAGGCTAATTAACAACCTGAGATATGCAGATGACACAACCTTGCTTGCTGAAAGTGAAGAAGACTTGAAGTATTTACTAATAAAGATCAAAGCCAAGAGCCTTCAGAATGGATTATATCTCAATATAAAGAAACCAAAAATCCACACAATTGGACTAGTAAGCAACATCCTGATAAATGAAGAAAAGATTGAAGTTGTCAAGGATTTACATGTACTTTGATTCACAGTCAACACACATGGAAGCAGCAATCAAAAAAGACTAAGTGTGTTATTGTACTGGGCAAATCTGATGCAAAAGACCTCTTTAAAGTGTTAAAAAGCAAAGATGTCACTTTGAGGACTAAGGTACAGCTGACCCAAACCATAGTATTTTCAATCACCTCATATACATGCAAAAGTTAGAGAATGAATAAGTGACTGCAGAAGAATTGATGCCTTTGAATTAAAGTGTTGATGAAGAATATCGAATATACCACAGAATATCAGAAGAACAAATACATCTGTCTTGAAGAAGTACAAAGAGAATGCTCCTTGGAGGCAAGGATAGTGAGACTTTGTCTCATGTACTTTGGATATGTTATCAGAAGGGACCAGTCCCTAGAGAAGTACATCACACTTGGTAAAGTAAAGGTCAAAAAAAAAAAAAAAAAAAAAAGAAGGCCCTCAATGGGATGGATTGACCCAGTGTCTGCAATGATGGGCTCAAACATAACAAAAATTGTGAAGATGCCACAGAAACTGGCATTGTTCATTCTGTTGTACATGGGGTCACTCTGAGTTGGAACTGACTCTATTGCATGTAACTACAACATACAATCAGCTGCAGGGATCCAGATGAGGAGAGGGAACTCAGGCATACCCAAAGCAGCAGGGCAGGAGAGCGGCAGAAAGGGGGTTAAAAACCAGGAACCCGGACAGAGGAGCAATCAGCTGCAGGGGTCCAGGTGAGGGGCGGGAACCCAGGCATGCCCAAAGCAGCAGTGTTGGAGAACAAGAGAAAGGGGATTAAAAAGCCAGGAACCCAGACAGAGGAGCAGTCAGCTGCAGGTAAGCAGGTGAGGAGAGGGAACTCAGGCACACCAAAAGCAGCAGGGAGAGCAGGAGAAAGGAGATTAAAAGGCCCAGGAATCCGGACAGAAGAGGAGTCAGCCACAGGGACCCAGGTAAGGGTTGTACAAGAGATTTCCAACAGGGAGACAAACTTGTCTGTTGGTTTGTCTTACCGTGGTGATGTGTTGATCTGAGTTTTAAGGCTGAGTCACTGGTGTTTCAAACCCAGCGGTATCAAACCCAGTGCACAGGTATCAGCCCAGTTTACAGACTGAGACAGACTAGGAAGAAGGAAGAGGCCATCCACTTCTCAAAGAATTGGCCAGGGAAAACCTTATGAATAGCAAAGGAACACTGTTTGATACATTACCGCACAACTTTATGAATAGTCCGGTTAGGTTAGAAGGCTCTCAAATAAGACTGGGAAAGAGCTGCATCATCTGAGTAAACCCAGCCTTAGTCCTATGGATAAGGTAAAGCTTTGGAGACCTCCATTTGCTGATGTGGCACCACTCAAATTGAAGAGAAACAGCCGCAGACATCCATTAATCATCGGTTACACCAAGAGATTTGGAAGACAGCTACCTGGCCAACTGACTGGAAGAGATCCATATTTGTACCTATTCCAAAGAAAGGTGATCCCACAGAATGTGGAAATTATAGAACAATATCATTAATATTGCATGCAAGTAAGATCTTACTGAAGATAATTCAAAAACGGTTGCAGCAGTATATCGACAGAGAACTTCCAGAGATGCAAGATGGATTCAGAAGAGTATGTGGAACATAGCTGTTGTCAGATGGATCTTGGCTCAAGACAAAGAATACTAGAAAGATGTTTACTTGTGTTTTATTGACTATGCAAAGGCATTTGATTGTGTGGATCATGACAAATTATGGATAACATTGAGAAAAATGGGAATTCCAGAACACTTGATTGTACTCAAGAGGAACCTGTACCTTGACCAGGAGGCTGTCATTCGAACAGAACAAGGGGACACTACATGGTTTAAAATCAGGAAGGGAGTGTGTCAGGGTTGTATCCTTTCCCCATTCTTATTCAATCTATATGCTGAGCAAATAATCCAAGAAGCTGGACTATATGAAGAAAAATGTGGCATCAGGATTGGAGGAAGAATCATTAACAATCTGACATATGCAGACGACACAACTTTGCTTGCTGAAAGTGAGGATGACTTGAGGCACTTACTGACGAAGGTTGAAGAATATAGTCTGCAGTATGGATTACATCTCAATGTAAAGAAAACAAAAATCCTCACAACTGGACCAATGAGCAACATCACAATAAATGGAGAGAAGATGGAGGTTATCAAAGAATTCATGTTGCTTGGTTCTACAATCGATGCCAATGGAAGCAGCAGTCAGGACATTAGGCCACATGTAGCATTGGGAAAGTCAACCACAAAGGAACTCTTTCAAGTGCTGAGGAGGAAGGATGTCTCCTTGAGGACTAAGGTGTGCCTGACACAAGCCATGATATTTCCAATAGCCTGGTATGCATGTGAGAGCTGGACAATGAATAAGGAAGACTGAAGAAGAATTGATGCTTTTGAGTTGTGGTGTTGGCGAAGAATGCTGAAAGTACCATGGACTGCTAAAAGAGCTAACAGATCTGTCCTGCAGGAAGTGCACCCAAAATGTTCCTGGAAGCGAGAATGGCCAGACTTCATCTTACCTATTTTGGTCATGTCAGAAGGGACCATTCTCTGGAGAAGGATGTCATGCTTGGTAGGGTGGAGGGTCGACAAAAGAGGTGGAGGCCCTCAATGAGATGGATTGACACGATGGTTGCGATGATGGGCTCAGGTATAGCAGGGCCTGTGGAGCTGGCGCAGGATTGGGTGGTGTTTCGTTCTGCTGTGCATGGGTTCGCTATGAGTCGGAAACTACTCGACCACACCTAACAACAACAGCAACAACAAATATCTTTATGCCTTTGGCTACTTTATTCCAGTGTTCTGTTACTTGCATCTGAAAACTTTTCCAACTTAGGAAATATTGAAGATATTATACTATTTTGCCACGTAAGAAGTGTAGCACACATTGCTGAACTGCCTTGTTCAATGTCATAACTGCAAAACTAGTGTGAAATCAAAACCAGAGCCCAGATCTCCTGGAGTATATACAGCTCTATATACTCTGTGTACCTGTCACCAGAACACACTGAGTTTCTGCAGGCACTGAATACTAACCAGGCAAATGTCCAGGATTTAACCTAGCAAAAGGAGGATAAAATGTGTGGATTGGATTGGTTCCCTGAAAAAGCTATGTTAAAGTCTTAATTTTTCTATCTGTGAATGTGACCTTCTTTGGAAGTAAGGTTTTTGAAGATGTGATCACTTAGGTTGTCATGAGATCAACTGGAGTAGAGTACATCCTAATTATACAGCAGGGAGGCTTCAATGGGTATCCTTATAAAAAGAGCACAAAAGAAGGATGCCATGTGATGCTGTAGCTACAAGCCAAAAGCACCTGGAGCTGCTAGAATTTAGGAGAGGGGCATGGAACAGTTTATCTCTTAGAGCCTCAGAAGGAATCAACAAGACTGCCACCCAAATTTTGGACTCACCGTCTCCAGAAATGTAAAAAAATAAATGTTTGTTCTCATAAAATACCAGTTGTGGTATTTTGTTATGACAGCACTGGGAAACCAATGCAAGTGTCACCAACTAATAATGATAATACTGAGAAATCACTCAAACATACTTAAATAAGCATAATAAATTCACCTTGTTTGCTACATGGGAGTTTTGGTAGCGTAGTGCCTAAGGCACTTGACTGCTAACCAGAAGGTTGGTGGTTCAAACCCACCAGCCACTCCTCAGAAGGAAGGTTGGGCAATCTACTTCCATAGTGATACTGCCTTGGAACCCAAGGAGGGGTGGCTATTAGTCGGGTCTGTCTCGACAGCACATAACAACAACAACAACAACATATGCTACATATCAAGTGTAGCAAAGCTTTTGAAGTTTTAAAAATTGTGGGGATTAAGAACCAGAATTCAATATTCTGACATTCTGTTCCAATACAATTATGTGGGGATCCATTAAGGATTTAGATCTTGAAGAATTTAGTGATATAGAATCATGTTAAATGAGGAAAAGAACATGAGCATTGAAAGCCAGACTTGTATTCAACTCCAAACTCTGCCACTTGTTAGCCCTACAATATCAAGACAGATACTTCCCTGCCTAGTTTCCTCATGTGTAATACGATGCTAATCTGATTTACCTCCTCAGTTTTTGTGATGATCAAATGAAATAATGCATGCACCACGCCTAGCTCAGTGTCTGACACATACTTGCAATTTGATAGAGTATTGTTGTTGTTAGTTGCTACTGAGCTAGTTGTTACGGTGACTATATGTATAACAGAAGGAAATGATTTCCAGTCCTGTATCATCTCCAGAATTTCAATTTTCCCCTTTAGGTCTTGTCTTCTGTATTGGGACAACCTGTCTCTTCCCAAAGACAAAAGTGGCAGGGAGAGAAGATACTATGATTCTAGCCAATTTGGTTTGGGTAAATAGATTGGTAAAGGGTAAGTTCAAATCAAGGATCAAAGTGAGATTTTGCATTATCTACGACCTCAGGAGCGGCAGGACATCCAGGGAAAAGGGGAGTGGGAGGCAAGCCTAGGCCCGAAGCCCCCTAGAGCCAGCAAAGGGAGGGAGCAGCTGGGGACCAAGAGTGGAAGGTTTCAGGTAGGAATTATGTAAGGGGAGGGTGCAGAGGTTTCCAACATCGAAGGGAGACAAATATGTCTGTCAATTTGTCATCCTGTAAGCCTTGTACATTGCTGTGAAACTTGAGGCTGTGCCATTGGTGTTTCAGACACCAGCAGAGTTGTACATGGTGCACAGGGTTCAACACATCTTAAAGACTAAGACAGACTAGGAAGAAAGAGGAGGCCATCCACTCCTCAAAAATTGGCCAGGGAAAACATTATGAATAGCAGAGAAACACTGATATGTTACTGGGAAAATTTATGAATAGCTTGGAAACATTGTCCAACACAGAGAAGGAAGACAAACCCCTTGAGTCAGAAGGCTCTCAATATAGAACTGGGAAAGAGCTGCCTCATCAGAGTAGAACCAACCTTAATGATATGGGTAAAGTAAAGCTTTCAACACCTCCATTTGCTCAAGTGGCATGACTCAAAATTGAGGAGAAACAGCTGCAAACATCCATTAATAATTGGAACATGGAATATATGAAGTATGAATCTAGGAAAATTGGAAGTTGTCAAAAATGAAATGGAACGCATAAAGATTGATATCCTGGGCATTAATGAGCTGAAATGGACTTGTTTGGGCCATTTTGAATCAGACAACCATATGATTTACTATGCTGGGAATGGCAAATTGAAGAGGAATGGCGTGGCATTCATCATCACAAAGGATGTTTCAAGATCTATCCTGA
>NW_006921904.1:361555-382392 GCF_000298275.1 Orycteropus afer afer
GCTCATATGCAAGTTCAACTTGAAGTTGAAGACAATTAAAACAAGTCCAAGAGAGCCAAAATATGATCTTGAATATATCCCTCGTGAATTTAGAGATCATCTAAAGAATAGATTTGATGCATTTAATACCAATGACCAAAAACCTGAAGCATTGTGGGATGACATCAAGAACATCATCCATGAAGAAAGCAAGAGGTCATTAAAATGACGAGAAAGGAAAAAGAGACCAAAATGGATGTCAGAAGAGACTGAAACTTGTCCTTGAACAGAAAATAGCTAAAGCAAATGGAAGGAATGACTAGATAAAAGAACTGAACAGAAGATTTCCAAGAGCAACTCGAGCAGACAAAGCCAATTACTATAATGAAATGTGCAAAGACCTGGAGTTAGAAAACCAAAAGGGAAGAGTACTCTTAGCATTTCTCAAGCTGACAGAACTAGGAAAAAATTTAAGCCGCAAGTTGCAATACTGACAGATTCTATGGGCAAAATATTGAATGATGTAGGAAGCATCAAAAGAAGATGGAAGGAATACACAGATGCACTGTACCAAAAAGAACTGGTCAATCTTCATCCTTTTCAGGAGGTGGCATATGTTCAAGGACCAATGATATTGAAAGAAGAAGTCAAAGCTGCACTGAAAGAATTGGCGAAGAACAAGGCCCTGGGAATTGACAGAATACCCACTGAGATGTTTCAACAAACAGATGTCCCACTGGGGGCACTCACTCGATAATGCCAAGAGATTTGGAAGACAACTACCTGGCCAACTGACTGGAAGAGATCCATGTTTGTACCCATTCCAAAGAAAGGTGATCCTACAAAGAACTTCCAGAAATACAAGTTGGTTTCAGAAGAGGGCGTGGAATGAGGGATATCATTGCTAATGTCAGATGGATCTTGGATTTCTGGAGGTGCTCTACCAATATACTGCTGCAAATGTTTTTTAATTATCTTCAGTAATATTTTATTTGAATGTGATATTAATGATATTGTTTGATAATTTCCACATTTTGTAGCACCATCATTCTTGGAAGGAGGGTTATCATTGCTGATATCAGATAGATCTTGGCTCAAAGCAAAGAATACCAGAAAGATGCTTACTTGCATATTATTGATTACACAAAAGCATTCGATTGTGTAGGTCATAACAAATTATGGATAACTTTGAGAAGAATAGGAATTCCAGAACACTTAATTGTACTCATGAAGACCTTATACATAGAAAATGAGGCTGTCATTTGAACAGAACAAGGGGATACTGCATGGTTTTAAATCAAGAAGGGAGTGTGTCAGGGTTGTATCCTTTCACCATACTTATTCAATCTATATGCTGAGCAAATTATCTGAGAATCTCGACTATATGAAGAAGAAAGTGGCATCAGAACTGGAGGAAGACTCATTATCAACTTGCAATATGTAAATAACACAACTTTGCTGAAAGTGAAGGTGACTGGAAGCACTTACTGATGATGATTAAAGACTATAGTCTGCCATATGGATTACACCTCAACATAAAGAAAACAAAAATCCTCACAACTGAACCAATAAGCAGCATCACAAGAAATGGAGAGACAATTGAAGTTGTCAATGATTTCATATTACTTGTTTCCACATTAACACCTATGGAAACAACAGTCAAGAAATCAGATGTCATATTGCACTGGGCAAATGTGCTGCAAAAGGTCCCTTTAAAGTGCCGAAGAGCAAAGATGTCTCCCTGAAGACTAAAGTGCACCTCACCCAAGCCATGTCATTGTCAATTGCCTCATGCATGTAAGCGCTGGACTATGAACAAGGAAGACCAAAGAAGAGTTGATGCTTTTCATTTGTGTTCGCAAAGAACACTGAAGGTACCATGGACTGCCAGAGGAACAAACAAATCTGTCCTGGAAGAAGTGTAGCTGGAACACCCTTTGGAAGCAAGAATGACCACATTCGTCTTACTTACTTTGTTTTGTGTGTGTGTGTGTGCTCTAGGTGCACATTTATGGAGCAGATTTTTTTTTTTTACATTCAACATTTCATGTACATTTGGTTTCACTCCCCAATTACCATTCCCAACCCTAACCCAGTCTCCTCCTCTCCCTTCCCAGTAACCTCACCCCCTGCCCTCTGCCCTTCTTAGTTATGAACTCCTGTGTGTCCTGCTTTTCCTTCATGTAAATGTTGCCCCTCTCGTGCCCCATGGCCGATTGCTCCAATGGATGACTCCATAGCGGGGCAGGTGCATCACTCTGGGTCGAGTGTTCTGCGTGTAAGTCTTATTTACTATTAGGCTGAGAGCCAGCCTTTGAGAGTGAGTTTTATCCCAAGCCTGAAGTGTATCCCAGGGTCATAGTTTTGGGGGTCCCACCAGACTCCATCCGACCAGTAATTCTGGGCCTTATTGTGTCACTGGATTTTGTTCCATGTTTTTCTTCCCACTCTATCCAGGATCTCTGGTTGTGATCCCTTCCCGAGTGGTTGGCATTGTTTGCCAGGCACCACCTAGTTCTTCTGATCTCAAGGTCCATCATGTCCTTTGGCTGATTGTTTCCAAATGTCCTTGGCTTTTTGCATTCTTCTTTGCTTCCGATGATAGGATACCATTAGCTGCATCTTAAATTCTCTCACCTACTTTGGTCATATGGTCAGAGGGGACCATTCCCTGGAGAAGGATATTATATTTGGTAAAGTGGAGGGTCAATGAAAAAGGGGAAGACCCTCAATGAGGTGGATTCACACAGTGGCTGCAACGATTGGGTCAAGTATAGCAAGTATTGTGAGGCTGGCATAAGACCAGGCAGTGTTTCATTCTGTTGCACATAGGGTCAATATGAGTCAGTCTACTCAATGGCACCTAACAGCAACAGTTTTCAGCAGTATATTGTCAGACCTTCTTTACTAGTTTATCTTAGTCTGAAAGCTCTGCTAAAATCTATCCATGATGAGTAACTCTGCCAGTATTTGACATATTGGTAGCATAACTTCTAGCACCACAGTAATATGTAAGCCACCATAGTACAACAAACTGACAAATGAGTAATGGTAAAAAGGCCATTGAAAAGACATGAAAGGAGGAAAAGACAAAAATGGACATCAGAAGAGTTTCTGAAATTTGCTCTTGAACATAGAATAGCTAAACTGAATGCAATAAATTGTTAAGAAAAAAATTTGAACAGAAGATTTCAAAGACAGAGCAAGAAGACAAAGTAAAGTATTATAATGAAATGTGAAAAGACCTGGAGAAAGAAAATCAAAAGGAAAGAACACCCTCACCATTTCTCAAGCTGAAAGAACTGAAGAAAAAGTTCAAGCCTATATTTAAGGATTCTATGGGCAAAATATTGAACAATTCAGGAAACATCAAAGAAGATGGAAGGAATACATGATATCACTGTACCAAAAAGTGTTGGTTGACATACAAATATTTCATGAGCTAAAAGATGATCAAGAACTGATGGTACTGAAGGAGGAAGTTCAAGCTGCACTGAAGGAACTGGCAAAAATTCAAAGATTCAGAAGTTGACAGAATACCTATTGAAATGTTTCAACAAATGAATGCAATGCTGGAAGCAATCATTCATCTATACTGAGCAATTTGAAAGACAGCTGCCTGGCCAACCAACTGGAAGACATTAATATTTGTGCCCATTCCAAAGAAAGGTGAGCCAATAGAATGAGAAAACTGATGACTCACACTGACCATCAACTGCTCATAAGCAAGTTCAAGTTGAAGATGAAGACAATTAAAAGAAGTCCATGAAAGCCAAAATATGAACCTTGATTACATCCTTCTGGAATTTAGAAACCATCTAAAGAATAGATTTAATGCATTGAACACCAATGACCAAGAACCAGAGGAATTGTGGGAAGTCATCAAGAACATTATCCATGAAGAAAGCAAAAGGTTATTAAAAAGACAGGAAAGGAAGAAAATGCCAAAATAGATGTCAGAAGACACTCTGAAACTTCCCCTTGAATGGAGAGTAGCTAAAGCAAATGGAAGAAATGACAAGATAAAAAAAAATTGAAGAGAAGATTTCAAAGAGCAGCTCTGCAAGACAAAGTATATTACTATAATGAAATGTGCAAAGACCTGAGTTTGAAAACCAAAAGGGAAGAACATGCTCAGCATTTCTTAAGCTGAAAGAACTATAGAAAAAATTCAAGCCTCGAGTTGCAATATTGAAAGATTCTATGGGCAAAATACTGAATGATGCAGGAAACATCAAAAAAAAGATAGAAGGAATATACAGAGTCACTGTACCAAAAAGAATTGGTCAGTGTTCATCCACTGTTCATAAATGTTCATAATATGGCATATGATCAAGAACCAATGGTACTGAAGGAACAAGTTGAAGCTGCACTGAAGGAATCAGCAAAGAACAAGGCTCCAAGGATTGATGGGATATCCATTGAGATGTTTCAACAAATGGATGTTGAGCTGGAGGTACTTACTCATCTATGCCAAGGAATTTGGAAGACAGCTACCTGGTCAATTGACTAGAAGAGATCCATATTTGTACCCATTCCAAAGAAAGGTGATCCCACAGAATGTAGAAATTATTGAACATTATCATTAATATCACACACAAGTAAAATTTTGCTGAAGATAATTCAACAAATGTGGCAGCAATATATTGATAGGGAACTTCCAGAAATGTAAGCTGGATTCAGAAGAGGATGTAGAATGAGGGATATCATTGTTAATGTCATATGGATCTTGGCTGAAGGCAAAAAATGCCAGAAAGTTGTTTACTTGTGTTTTATAGAATATGCAAAGGCATTCAATTATGTAGATTATAACAAATAATGGATAATGTTGAGAAGATTGGGAATTCTGGAACACTTAATTGAGCTCATGAGGAATCTATACATAGACCAGGAGGCTGTCATTAGAGCAGAACAAGGGGATACTACATGGTTTAAATTCAGGAAGAGAGTGCATCAGGGTTGTATCTTTTCACCATACTTATTCAATTCGTATGCTGAACAAATTATCTGAGAATCTGGACTGTATGAAAAAGAACGTTGATTAGGATTGGAGCTAGACTCGTTAAAAACTTGTGATATGTATATGACACAACTTCGCTGAAAGTGAAGGTGACTTGAAGCATTTACTGATGAAGATTAAAGACTACAGTCTGCAGTATGTATTACACTTCAACATAAAAAACATGAAAATCCTCACAACTGGACCAATAAGCAGCATCACAATAAATGGACAAAAGATTGAAGCTGTCATAGATTTCATATTACTTGGTTCCACATCAACACCCATGAAAACAGCAGTCAAGAAATCAGACGTCATATTGTGCTGAGCAAATGTGCTGCGAAAGGCCTCTTTAAAGTGCTGAAGAGCAAAAACTTCCTTTTGAAGACCTAATTCAGGCCATGGTATTGTGGGAGTCACCTTATATGCATGTGAGAGCTGAACAATGAATAAGGAAGACTAAAGAAGAGTTGATGCTTTTGAATTATGATGTTGGTGAAGAATACTGAAAGCACCATGGACTGCCAGAAGAACAAATTTGTCCTGGAAGAAGTGCAGCTGGAATGCTCCTTGGAAGCAAGAACGGCCGGACTTTGTCTCACCTAATTTGGTCATATTGTCAGAAAGAACCAATCCTTGGGGAAGCATATCATGCTTGCTAAAGTGGAGGGTCAGTGATAAAAGGAAAGGCCTTCAATGAGATCAATCAACACAGTGGCTGCCAGGATGGGTTCTGGTATAGCAAGGATTTTGAGGCTGGTGCAGGACCAGGCAGTGTTTCGTTCTGTTGTACACAGGGTCACCTGTGAGTCTGAGCCAACTTGATGGCACCTAACAATAATAACAACAACAACATATCATTAATATCACATGAAAATAAAATTATGCTGAAAATAATTCAAATCTGGTTGCAGCAGTACATCAGCAGGGAACTGCCAGAAATTCAAGCTGGATTCGGAAGAGGACGTGGAACAAGGGATATCATTGCTGATGTCAGAGCAATCTTAGCTGAAAGCAAAGAATACCAGAAAGATATTTACCTGCCATTCAAGTGTGTGGATCATAACAAATTATGGATAATATTGCAAAAAATGGGAATTACACAATTGTGCTCATGAGGTATGTGTATATAAACCAAGAGAAAGTGGTCTGAACAGTACAAAGGAATGCTGTGTTTTTTAAAAGAAGGAAAGGTGTGGGTCCAGGATGTATCCTTTTACCATATTTACTCTCTGTGTATGCTGCACAAAAAATCCAAGAAGCTGGACAATATAACAAACGTGACATCAGGATTACAGGAGTACTCGTTAACAACCTGTGTTATGCAGATGACACAACCTTGCTTGATGAAAGATTTGAAGCACTTACTGATGAAGATCAAAGACTACAGGCCTTTAGCATGAATTACACCTCAACATAAAGAAAACAAAAAATCCTCAAAATCAGACCAATGAACAACATCATGATAAATGGAGGAAAGATCGAAGTTGTCAGGATTTAATTTTCCTTGGAATTACAATCAATGTCCAGAGAAGAAGTAGTCAAGAAATCAATGTATTACTTTGGCCAAATAAGCAGCAAGGACCTCTTTGAAGTGTTCAAGAGCAAAAATTTCACTTCGAAGACTAAGGTGCACCTGACTCAAACCATGGTATTTTCAATAGCTTCAGATGCATGTGAAAGCTGGACAATGAATCAGGGCAGAAAAACTGATGCATTTGAATTGTGGTGTTGTCGAAGAATATCAAATGACCCATGGATTGCTTTGTCGTTATTGCTGGGTGCTGTTGAGTCAGCTCCATCTCATCGCGACCCTATGTACAACAGAGCAAAACAATGCCCAGTCCTGTGCCATCCTCACGAGACTTCACCTCTTGTATTTTGTACATGTTATCAGGAGGGACCATTCTCTGGAGGAGAAAATCATGCTTGGTAAAGTAGATGGTCTGCAAAAAAAAGGGAGACCTTCAATGAATGGATTGAC
Source organism: Orycteropus afer afer (assembly GCF_000298275.1). Lineage (NCBI taxonomy): Eukaryota > Metazoa > Chordata > Mammalia > Tubulidentata > Orycteropodidae > Orycteropus > Orycteropus afer. Next base: position 368,518 of record NW_006921904.1, read on the forward strand.
ACAGTGGCTGCAACAATGGGCTCAAGTGTGGTCACAACTGTGAAGATGAAGTGCAGCAGGACCAGGCAGTATTTTGATCTGTTATACATGGGGTACCTCTGAGCTGAAACAATTCGACACCACCTAACAACAAATAACAACAACATTTTTATTTTGGACTAATTAAGGATCCAGATGAATGCCCTGAGCAAAGTCACTCTCAACTATCCAACCTTCTGATGTGATGAGATTAGATTGGAAGCCCCAACCATAGAACTGTGCAAAGATTGTTTCACTGTCATGCCCTACTATGGACCAGGAGTTCAATGTTGACTGTGGCTGTGGCATTTCCATCAGAGTAAACAGGTTAACATTGGGGGTCCTCTGATCACTTGGTCCTCTGATTATATGAAAGATGCAAGTAAGGCATCAAACTCTCCGAAAACTAAATTTCTTCAAAGTTGTACTAATCATTGTGAATAATTTAGTCCATTTGACATTTAACAACATCTTGTCAAAGCACCTTCGTTCTCTAGAACCTGAAAAAAGGAAATGAAAGCAGTAACAATGAGCTGGGCTGTGGTTGATCTCATACACACACGCCCCAATCTAAATTCAAGTGGGATCTTATTTCAGTGAATTTAGCTTACTGTGTGTTTTCACAAAATAACAACTATTCAGGATATTCTTTCTGTTCTGAATTCTTGAATGCAAAATAAACCCTTGGCTGAAATCAGGTAGGATCTGCCATTCAATTCCCAACACAGAGAACACAGCTAGAGAGAGAACACAAAATCCAGCTCCAGGATTTCTGCATTGGGTAATGTTTTATATAAACCTGGCAGAGGCCCACAAAGCAAAGACAGTTTGTTTTTAGGAACTGGCCTTGATTTTCTGTTTAGGACAGTGAATATCAGCCATCCATTCCTAATGAAAAGCAAGCAGAGGATCATTACTTTTCCCCATGCATTCCTTACATATTTGTATTTGAACGTATTCTGTGGAGACAGTCTTTTTTTCTGGGAGTTCTGCATCCACAGGGTGTGCACAGGAAAGCCTCTTCTGAAGGCTGGGGCTAGAATAACTAACTGAAAGTTAACCCGGTGTTGCCTGTGAGGCCACTGGGCCTGCCACTTCCTGTGCCTTCTCAGTGACATGCTTTCCAGATGTCCCTTCAACCAAGGGTCATCCAGTGAAGTTTGATGGCTTTTCAGAGATGGAGAATTTCACTGTGGTTGATATTATCAGCCTTACCATTATTTGATCCTATTGAATTCTCAGTGGGATATAGAGGCGACTCACCCTCCACTATGGCTGGGCAAGCTCATGATTCCCAAGTTAGTCTTGGCAAAGTAGAAAAAGTCCCTGAGTAGCTCTCAAAGCTTCAGTCTCTTATTAGTTGCACCACTGTTTTCAAGCTCATTTACCTGTAGAAGCTTCCATTTCTTCATCTGTGGAAGGGTGATAATGGCTGCCCAACATGTAACCGGATCCTGGTGAGGGATATTGTTATGAAACCAAGTTGAAAACTGTAAAGTGCCATATGCATGGGAAATTTTATACTACAACACATTAGAATAATCTAAAGCCTGTTTCAAACCAGGATTAATTTTCAATATTTATGTAAATATTCACTTTTTAGTTAAAAATTTTATTTTGTAACAACTCTAGATTCCCATGCAGTTGTAAGAAATAATACAGGCCTGGTGCACAATGGCCCAGTAAGAACATCTGTCAAACCTATAGGAATACCAGACCCAGAACACTGGCATGGATGCATCCATCATCACAAGGACCCTCCTGTTGCCCTTTTATAGCCACACTCACTTTCCTCCCACCATGAAAGACAACCATTTAGTCAATTCCTACTCATGGTTATCCCATGTATTACAGAATAGAACTGTTCCATAAGGTTCTGAGGATCTATGGTGGTGCCAAGGGTAAGGCATTTGACTGCTAACCAGATGGTTGATGGTTCAAACCTGCTCCCTGGGAGGAAGATGAGGCAATCTACTTTTGTAAAAATGTGGAGCCTTAGAAACCCTATGGAAGTCACTATCAGTTGGAATCAACTCAATGGCAGTGGTTTTCAATCTTTACAGAAGCAGATCACCAGGCCTTTCTTCTGAGGCATCACCAAGCTTTGGTTCAAACCTCCAAGCTTGCGGTTAGCAGGCACTTGCAAACTGCTTGCACCATCCAGGGGCAACTTTTTCCTCTAATCTCTCTCTTATGCCCAACAATCACTAATCTGTTCTCCATTTCTATAGTTTTGTACAATAAGAATGTAATTTCACATGTTATGTAAATAGATTCACATAATAAATAATTTTGGGGGACTGATTTTCACTCACCCAGGTTGTTGCATATATTGATAGTTTATTTCTTTTTATTGTTAAACAACATTCCATAATATGGACAGAGGCCTCAGAGTTATTCCAAGTTTTCAGAAATCAGGAATAATGTGGCTATACATACTCATGTACGTGGTTTTCATTTTGTTTTATTTTTTGTAAGCATTTCATTTCTCTGGAATAAATGCCAAAATATGTAATTGTTGGGATGTATAGTAACTGTATGTTTAATTTCTTTTTAAAAATTGTAAACCTGTTTTCCAGAGTCACTTCACTACTTTACATATCTACGAGTAACAGTATATGTGTGATTCAATTTCTATACATCTTTAACACCATTGGGTGATTCACTGTTTTTGTTTTTTTTTTTAACCACTCTATTATCTCACCTTGTCTTTTGTGGATCTGGATCTTGTTGGGCTGCATACAACTGTCCATGAGTGAACAATCCATCTGTCAATCTCATGATCTTGGATTCATCATCCACTGGAGTCAACAGTGGGTATACTGCCTGTCAACCTTGAGCTTGTCAGCCCCTGGAGCTGCATGAGTCAGGAAAACTTCCAGTTTGATGTTTGATCTAGGAACTTAGGACTTGCCAGCTTCTATAAGTGTGTTGCAGCAGTATATTGACAGAGAACTTCCAGAACAACAAGCTGGATTTAGAAGAGGATGTGGAATGGGGGGTATCATTGTTGGTGACAGATGGTTCTTGGCTGAAAGCAAAGAATACCAGAAAGATGTTTACTTGTATTTTATTGACTATACAAAAGCATTGGATTGTGTGGATCATAACAAATTATGGAAAACATTGAGAAGAATGGGAATTCCAGAATACTTGATTGTGCTCATCAGGAACCTGTACATAGACCAGGAGGCTGCAGTTCAAACAGAACAAGGAGAGACTGCATGGTTTAAAGTCAGAAAGGCAGTGCATCAGGGTTGTATTCTTTCACCATATTTAGTTAATCTGTATGCTGAACAAACAATCCAAGAAGCTGGACTATATGAAGAAGACCGCAGTATCAGGATTGGAGGAAGATTCATTAACAACCTGTGATATGCAGATGACATAACAGTGGTTGCTGAAAGTGAGGATGACTTTGAAGCACTTACTGATGGAGATTAAAGACTTCAGTCTGCAGTATGGATTACATCTCAACATAAAGGAAACAAAAATCCTCACAACTGGACCAATGAGCAGCTTCACAATAAATGGAGAGAAGATTGAAGTTGTTAAAGATTTCATATTAGTTGGTTCTACAATCAACACCAGTGGAAGCAGCAGTCAAGACATCAGACAATGACTTGCACTAGGCAAATCTGTTGCAAAAGATCTCCTCAAAATGCTGAAGAGCAAAGGTTTCTCCTTGAAGACTAACATGCGCCTAACCCAATCCTGAGGTAGATGGGCACAGAGGGGTTAGGAACAACTAAGGGAGAAGAACTTGTCTCAGTTTGTCATCCCGTGGTGGCTTACATGTTCCTGTGAGGCTGGAGGCTATGCCACTGGTGTTGCAAAATGCCAGCAGGGTTACCCATGGTGGACAGGTTTCAAAGGAGCTTCCAGACTAAGACAGACTCAGAAGAAGGAAGAGGCCATCCACTTTCAAAGAATTGGCCATTGATAACTTTATGAATAGCAGTGAAACACTGTCTGGTACATTACTGGAAAACTTTATTAATAGCCCTGAAACATTGTCTGATATAGTGCTGGAAGTTGAACCCATTGGGTCAGAAGGTACTCAAAATTTGACTGGGGAAGAGATGCCTCCTCAGAGTAGAGACAATCTTAACGATACGAATAGAGTAAAGCTTTTGGGAGGTCCCATTGGCTGATGCTGCATGACTGAAAAAGAATAGAAACAGATGTGAACATCCATTAATAATTGGAATATGGAATGTACAAAGCATGAATCCAGGAAAATTGGAAGTTGTCAAAAATGAAATGGAACACATAAGACCAATATCCTAGGCATTAGTGATCTGAAATGGACCAGTTTTGGCCACTGTGAATCAGACAACCCTATAAACTACTATTCCTGGAATGACAAATTGAAGAGGAATGGTGTGGCATTCATTGTCACAAAATGTGTTTCAAGATCAGTCCTGAAGTGCAATGCTGTCAGTGATAGGATACTATCCCTATGCCTACAAGGAGGACCAGTTAATACTACTATTATTTAAGTCTATGCACCAACCACCAAAACCAAGATGAGGAACTTGAAGATTTCTTCCCACTGCTGCAGTCTGAAATTGATGGAACATTCAATCAAGATGTGCTGATTATACTGCTGATTGGAATGCAAAAGTTGGAAACAGGGAAGAGTTACCGATAGTTGGAAAATATGGCCTTGGTGATAGAAATAATGCTGGAGATCACATGATAGAATTTTGCAAGACCATTCCAAATACCTTTTTTCAACAACATAAGTGACGGCTATACACATGGACTGCACCAGAATCAAATTGACTACATTTGGCAAGAGGCAATAGAGAGGTTCAATATCTTCCGCCAAAATGAGGCTAGGAGCTGATTGTGGAACAGATCATCAACTGCTCATATGTAAGTTCAACTTGAAATTGAAAACAATTAAAACAAGTCCACAAGAGCCCAAATATGACCTTGATACTATCCCTCCGGAATTTAGAGACCATCTAAAGAATAGATTTGATGCATTGAACACCAATGACCAAAAGCCAGAGGAATTGTGGGATGACATCAAGAACATCATCCATGAAGAAAGCAAGAGGTCATTAAAAAGACAACAAAGGAAGAAAAGACCAAAAAGGATATCAGAAGAGACTGATACTTGCCCTTGAGTGGAGAGTAGCTAAAGCAAATGGAAGAAACTACAAGATAAAAGAGCTGAACATAAGATTTCAAAGAGCAGCTCCAGCAGATTAGGGTAATGCTGTTGTTGTTGTTGTTTGTTGTTGAGTTGGACCTGACTCATAGCGACCTCTCCTTGGGTTTCCAAAGTGGTATCACTAAAGTAGATTACCCAGTCTTCCTTCCGAAGAGCAGCTGATGGGTTTGAACCGCCAGCCTTCCGGTTAGCATTCAAGTTACAGGTCTAGTCAAATTATTGATTGCATCTTGAGTGAGTTGGGTGAGTTTGCATTGTTTGAGGAACTGGTCCATTTCATCTACGTTGATGAACTTATGCATGTGGAGTTGTTCTCTGTATTCCTTCATTCTTCTTTTGTTGTCTGTAGTTCTGTAGCCACACCTCTTATTTTATTCCTGATATTGTCAATTTGTGTTTTCTCTCCTCTTTTCTTTCTCAGTTTTGCTGGAAGTTTCTCAATTTTACTGATCGTTTCAAAACACCAGCTCTTTGTTTCACTGATACCCTTTATTGGTTTTCTGCTTTGCAATTTTGTTGATTTGTTCCCTTATCTTCATTATTTCTTTCCTTCTGCTTGCTCAGTTCATGACAAAATGATACTCACCTTTTGCCTGATGGGGTTTACAAAATATGCTTTCTTCAAAAAGCAGAGATTAAATTTTTTAAAATGAGTGTAATTCAAATGTCTGCTGAGGCCACCTCATCACTTGAATTGGAGAAAATGCAAATTGGCTTTAACCCACAATTGTGGGAAGTCCAAAGCTTCCTTCAGTTTGTTACTTCCCAGGGGGCTCATGTTCTCATGGTCACTTTTGGCTCCTACCAAACTCTTGTTCTCACCTCACAGCATTTCTCTTTTTTCTCTGCTCCACAGTTACTTAAATGTGAGGCGTCGTTCATTTTCTGTGATCCCCACACCCCAATAAAAACTCTCACACCAGGAATTTAAACATGTAGCAGATCCCACAGATGGAGAGGTTTCTTATTACTATGTTGCTCAGTTCCTCCCTTCATTCCAATTTCTCCTCCCATTTTCCCCTTCTTTCCATTTTCCTGGATCTCAACATTTTAGGAACTCCAGGAAACTCTTCATCTTTCATTTTCCCGTAAAAACTACCCAGCCCAAGACCCCTTGTCACCTCAGGGCTATCCTTCATGTCTGGAGAGAAGACACTCACTGCAATCAATGCCATGATAACAATCAAGTTCACATATCCTGTTCCATAGACCTAAATTGAAATGAGCCTACTTCCTTGGCTTTCCCTGCTTTGGGCACAAGAATCAAGATTCTAATAGATAACAAAGCTTATATGATCCAATAATCTTTCATTAACAATACCCAGAGAAAACTATATATCAGGATGGTATGAAATTGACTGAAGATTTCAGAATATAACAAGGTGAAGCACTGAGAAATATTTGATGTCTTGTCCCCCCCCCTTTTTTTTTTCTTCTGTGGGCTTGTGAAAAAATGATAGAAAGATAATTTTCCCCATAGGAAAGGCAATCTTGCTGCAGGTAAGTGATATTTGGTACTTCAAACCATTACCTCCAGCTGCACTCAAGTCAATTCCAACTCATGACAACCCCCTGTGTGTCACAGTGGAAATGTGCTCCCTAGGGTTTTCAATGGCTAATTTTCTGGAAGTAGATCATCACCAGGCCTTTATTCTGAGATGCTCCTGGATAGACTTGAACCACCAACCTTTCAGTTAGTATTAATCGTTGGCACTACCCAGGGACTATTTAAAGCCATTAGAGGGAGTTAAACTGGATCACCCCAAAGGCAGAGATGATCCAGTAAGTAGGTACTTAGGTACCTGCAGAAAAGAGAGGTGTCATGCAATTTTGGGGTGTATTGAATCTGAGACACAGAAGGGAGAAAGGACTGCAAGTTTCTCAAGGAGAGTGGAAAGCTGGTTCTGGCAAACACAGTACCTGGGAAGAGTTGGAACACTCCACAGGGGCAGCTATGTGAATGCTTGTGAATGGCTGAGTGTTGATGCCCAGATTGTCTAGGCAAGGCTCCCACATGACCACCATTAGGACAGATGATGTGACCAGGGGAAGGCCCACTTTGGCCTGACTAAAGCTGATTCAGGAAGACTCATTTCAGATGAAACCATGGAGGACCATCTCCCAACATCATCAAATGGTCCAGAGTGTGGATCACAGTCTGAGGGACTATTTTTGGAGAGACAGCTCCCCAGGAGTCTTTAGGACTGTGGGAATCAGTGGAGCCATGAAGAATGCATCATTCTTGCTGACCTTTGTCAGTGGGGTTCAGACTGAATGGATGAAACTAAAAATATTGGCCCTTCTTGATGATCAAAGAGCATGTAGCTGCATTCTATAAAACTGGTCCCTAACTTCAGAGTGAACACTAGATGTGAATAAGAGGCAGCTGGTAGCATAGTGCCTAAAAGCACTTGACTGCTAACCAGAAGGCTGGTGGTTCAAACCCACCAGCCACTCCTCGGAATGAAGGTTGGGCAATCCTACTTCCTCAGTGATACTGCCTCGGAAACCCAAGGAGGGGTCGCTATGAGTCGGGGCGACTCGACGGCAAATAACAACAACAACAAGCATTATGGAGCTCTGGCAGCATAGTGCCTAAGGCACTTGACTGATAACCAGAAGGCTGGTGGTTCAAACCCATCAGCCACTCCTTGAAAGGATTGCCTCAGTTGGGCAATCGACTTCCATAGTGATACTGCCTCGGAAACCCAGGGAGGGGTCGCTATGAGTCAGGGCCAACTCAATGGCACATAACAACAACAAGCATATGTCAAGTTTTCTGATAACAGCCTCTCATGAAAGATAAAAGATAATCATGCCAGTCCAGTTTTCATTTTCTTCTCGGTGGCCCGGGTTCTTGCTGTCCTTCAAAGCATGCCACAGAATTGTGAGAAAGAGATCTTTTTCTTTATTTGGGTCCTTATTTATTACTAATCAGAGCTATTTCCTGGGTTTTTCAATTTAACCTCAGAACTTAGCATTGCAGTCTATTTCTCTACTCTGAGTTTTCTCTGCATCTCCAGTGTCTGTTAGATGCCAACTCTTTGCAAGACCAAGTTTCTCCTCTACTTTGTATGTATGTATGGTTATGTGTGTGGCATATGTGTATTGGGGTGGGAAGATGAGTCCAAAGATCCTCTTTGTACTGGGAGGTCAAGCTTGAAATTTGTACACTCCCACGACAGCTTTTACATTGAATCATTAAAACCATAGTGATACAAGGAAATGTCTATTCAGCCACTTCATCCTAACCCTGTCTATGAGTTTCCTAGGGGCATTGTAACAAAACATTACAAATTGGGTGCGTCATAAGAACATAAGTATATTGTCTCATGGTTTTGGAAGGTAGAAGTACAAATCAATATGTTGGCTGACCTGTGTTCTCTCGAAAGTTTCTAGGGGAAAGTCCTTTCTGGTCTTGCCCAGATTTTGGTAGCTCCAGGCATTTCTTGGCTTATAGACATAGCTTCACTTGGCCATTTTTCCTCTGTCTATCTCTCTGTATCTCTTCTGTTATAGGAGGGCATCACTCAGTTAGGATTAGGACATACCCTACCCCAGTTACATCACTGCGGTGTGGTAAATTACCTGATATGGCTTTTCTAGCCATAATTCGTTGTAAACTCTGTGGTGGAATTTGCTGTGAGCAACTGAGGAGCTCCTGATTGTAAATATTATCCACCTGGGGTATTTCTGTTGGGAGTGGCACTGGAACAATGTTCTGAGAAGTTCGCTCTCTCTCTCAGATGCTTAGAATTCTGATATTATGATTGGTTAGTTTGACCACTCTGCCAAGCTCAAAAGGAGGCCTCCTAGAGGCAGAAGTCTCTCTCTGACTGCTGGTTGAGGAAGACGTGTTGCTGAAAGAGACACATGCTTCTGAAAGACACACACTGCTGGGAAAGAGACACAAGAGACACGCATTGCTGAGTGAGACACCGAGGCACACGCACTGTTGGGAGAGAGACTGTGGGCTGGGGGAGAGACTGAGCTTGTTTCCTGAACTTGAATTGTAACCTGGTGCTTCCCTAATAAATCTGGTAATCTGTGAGTTTTGTGTGGCCATTGCAGTGAATTATTGAACCCAGGAGAGAAGTGGTGGGTGCTTTGGGAGAAACAGTTGGTGAAAGGACTGGAGGGAGGCATCATGTCTGGCCTTGCAGTAATAGGCCTTGGGCTATTGATGGTGATTCTGTCTTCCTCTTGTGGGGTTAGAGGAGGTCAGGAGATGTGGCCTCCTTGCCCTTTTGGCAATCACGTTAACTGATAACATCTTCAAGGATCTTATTTCTCAACAAGATTCTGTTCACAGGTGCCAGGGGTTGTTGTCTGTTGTTAGGTGCTGTCAAGTCATCTCCGACTCATAGTGACCCCACGCACAGCAGAACGAAGCACTGTCCAGTCCACGCCAGCTTCACGATCCTTGCTATACCTGAGCCCATAGTTGTAGACACTGTGTCAATCCATCTTGTTGAGGGCCTTCCCCCTTCCTCTCTTTCATCAACCCTCTACTTTACCAAGCATGACATCCTTCTTCAGGGAATGGTTCCTTCTGACAACATGACCAAAGCAGATGAGATGAAGTCTGGCCATTCTCGCTTCCAAGGAGCTTTCCAGATGGACTTCTTCCAGGACAGATTTGTTAGTTCTTTTATCAGTCCATGGTACTTTCAGCATTCTTTGCCAGCACCACAACTCAAAAACATTGGCTCTCTCTCAGTCCTCCTTATTCACTGTCCAGCTCTCACATGAATACGAGGTGATTGAAAATACCATGGCTTGTGTCAAGTGCACCTTAGTCCTCAAGGAGACATCTTTGATCTTCAACACTTGAAAGAGGTCCTTTGCAGCAGATTTGCCCAGTGCTACACATAGTCTGATGTCCTGACTGCTGCTTCCATTGCCCTTGATTGTAGAATCAAGCAATATGAAGTCTTTGACAACTTCAATCTTTTCTCCATTTATCATGATGCTGCTTATAGGTCTAGTTATAAGGATTTTTGTTTTCTTTATATTGAGATGTAATTCATACTGTAGACTGTATTCTTCAGTCTTCATCAGTAAGGGCTTCAAGTCATCCTCATTTTCAGTAAGCAAAATTGTATCATCAACGGATCGCAGGTTGTTCATGAGTCTTCCTCCAATCCTGATGCCATGATCTTCTTCATATAGTCCAGCTTCTTGGATTATTTGCTCAGCATGCAGATTGAGTAAGTGTGGAGAAAGGATACAGCCCTGATGCACTCAGAAGCAGTTAAATGATTTTTTTTTTTTTTTTTTGGTTTCTAATGTATATTTTTCTATGCCAGGAAAGATACTTGTCCTACTTGGAAAGTGGGGAAATATGTACATCTACCCAATTTTTTGACCATATTCATTTTGCTTATGATAATTTCCAAATTCCCAATGCCATAGTTCATTGTCTTCAGATAGAACTAATTCCACTTTAAAGATAAAAGATACAACCATCTAGTATTGGCAGAAAATTGCCTCTTGACATGCTTACATGCCACAGAATATGACAGCATTTTAAATAGGACTTTCGCAGCAGATTTACCCAGCACAATGTGTCTGCTATCTTGACTGCTACTTCCATTGGCGTTGATTATAGAACCAAGTAATTTGAAGTCTTTGACAACTTCAGTCTTTTCTCCATTTATCATGATGCTGTTTATAGGTCCAGTTGTGAGAATTTTTGTTTTCTTTATATTGAGGTGCAATCCACACCGAAGACTGTATTCTTCAATATTCATCCGTAAATGCTTCAAGTCATCCTCACTTTCAGCAAGCAAAGTTGTGTCGTCAGTGTATCACAAGTTGTTAATGATTCTTCCTCCAATCTTGATGCCATGCTCTTCTTCATATAGTCTAGCTTCGCAGATTATTTGCTCAGCATACAGATTGAATTGTTGTTGTTGTTATGTGCCGTTGAGTCAAATCCGACTCATAGCAACCCCTCCTTGGGTTTCCGAGGAAGTATCACTACGGAAGTAGGATTGCCCAACCTTCCTCCCGAGGAGTGGCTGGTGGGTTTGAACCGCCAGCCATCTGGTTAGCAGGCAAGTGTCTTAGCCACTATGCTACCAGAGCTCCTACAGATTGAATACATATGGTGTAAACATACAATCCTGATGCACTCCCTTCTTGATTTTAAACCATGCAGTGTCCCTTATTCTGTTTGAATGACAGCCTCCTTGTCTATGTACATGTTTCTTGTGAGTACAATTAAGTGTTCTGGTGTTAGGACTTCAGTATATCTATTTTTGGAGACACAATTTTGTCCATGACAATCTGGATAATCAGGAGTTGGGATGTGAAGAAGGCTAGATGAGGTTCCCACTTAATATGCCTTGTTTGTGCATGAGCCAATATGGTGACTGCTAACCAGAAGGCTGGCGGTTCAAACCCACCAACCACTCCTTGGAAGGAAGGTAGGGCAATCCTACTTACGTAGTGATACTGCCTCGGAAACCCAAGGAGGGGTCGCTATGAGTTGGGGCCGACTCGACAGCACATAACAACACCACCACCAACATATATATATATAATGCTAAACATATTTTTTTTCCAAATTGCATAGTTAAGATAATTTATTGCATTGACATAGATTGAAATATGGGATTGAAATTTATTGCATTGATTGAGTAGATTTAGTGTAATTTTTCTCCCTCTAAAGTTAGAATGTGCTTTTGCTGAAAAAAGGATATACCAACAGGTTATTTTACTGATGAATATTTTCAGGCTCAGGCAATTTTATCCCTTGAGTGATGACAAAAGCAAGATCGTAACTCAATAACCTAATCCGTACCCACCTGAGGACACAGACCTACACAAATGCTTTATATGCCTCAAGGGGCTGGTCTGAAACAATATTTTTAGTGCAGAAAAGAGCCTCTTAGGGAAAAAGCCATCCCAGGAATAATAAAATAAAGGTGTGTGAGATTTGTCTGTAAAGGACTGAAAACTGACAGAAGAAAGTCCTTGGGTGGTGCAAACTGTTAAGTGCTCATCTGCTGACCAAAAGGTTGATGGTTTGAACTCCCCCAGAGGTGCCTTGGAAGAAAGCCTTGGTAATCTTCTTCCAAAAGGGCACAGCCACAAAAATCCTGGGAAGTGGAATTCTGCTCTGACACACCTAGGGTCTGTATGAGTAGGAATCCATTTGATGACAACTGGTTTTTTGGATTTTTTTAGTGACAATAGAGAGAGGTTTTAACTACTCAGACTTCTCTGTAAACAGTGGGAAGTTTATACATCAAATTGTTATGAAGTTGAGTAAAAATTCAGAACATAATGGGATAAAACACTGAGAAGCTACCTGATGTCCTATGCTTTCATTTATCTTTTGTGGACTTGTGAACAAAATAGTGGAAAGGCAGTTTCACCAATGCTGTGTTGTGTTGATCTGGGATCCACACAGAGCTGTGAATCAAATCATCCACTCATCAGTGGATCTAGACATGAGGAACCAGAGGCCTGGGAGACAACTCATGATAAGTAGGGCTCTAATGGCCCAAGTCCCCATCTCTGTCCTAATGTGGGTAGAGGGATCCTTACCCAGGACCTTAACATGTAGCTGTACAGACTGTGCATCTTGTGGGGTGCTGAAAAACAGCCCCACCAAGTTGTCCATGTCCTATTCCCCTTGGGTTTCTGAGGCGGTATCTCTACGAAAGTAGACTGTCCAGTCTTTCTTCCAAGGAGTGGCTGGTGTGTTTGAACCATCAGCTTTCTGGTTAGCAGCCAAATGCCATAGGCACTATGCCACAAGAGCTCCCTGCTATTCCCCAGAACCTGTGAATATATACCTTTACATGGCAAAAGGGACTTTGTAGAAGTGATGAAGTTAAGGATCTTGTCATTGAAAGATGACCCTAGATTATCTAAGTGAGCCCAATATCATCACAAAGGTCCTTGTGGGAGAGAGGTGGGAGGATCAGAGTAAGAGAAGATACAAACACAGATGTAGTGGTCAGAGAAGAGACAGAATGCTAAGCTACTGGCTTTGGAGATGGAGGAAGGGGCCATAAACCAAGAAATACAGGTGACCTCTAGATGCTGGACAAGACAATTCTTATATATCCCTATAGCTTCTAGAAGGGATACGAGCCTGTCAACATTTTGATTTTAGTCCAGTGAAACAAATTTTTCACTTCCAAACTATAAAACTGTAAAATAGCAAATTCATATTATTTTAACCCACTAAATGTGTGGTAATCTGTTAGAGAGGAAACATAAAGTAATTTACACACTTGCCCCCAGGGGACACCATTCACATGTACTCCAATCTCAGTGATGCTCCCTGAATTGTGTAGTGTGGTGTCTCTCTAGGAGCTCTGGTAGTATAGTGCCAAGGCATTTGACTGCTAACCAGAAGGCTGGTGGTTCAAACCCACTAGCCACTCCTGGGAAGGAAGGTTTGGCTATCTACTTCCATAGCGATACTGCCTTGGAAACCCAAGAAGAGGTTGCTATGAGTCGGATCCGACTCGATGCCTCCCTAGCCTCTTGGTGTGGAAAGGACCTGGAAAGCCAGCCTGTTGTGCTGAGGGACTCAAGTTGTCTGCTCCATGACAGTAGCCTTTTTCTTGTATATATTTCTTCACAAGGGAAGAGCCTCTCCACCCTCAGCTCTATCTTCCTGAAATGCTCTTATTCCTATGCAGGCAACC
>NW_006921904.1:384502-392123 GCF_000298275.1 Orycteropus afer afer
TTCAGGAGGGATATGTTCTAGATCATATTTTGGCTCTCATGGACTTGTTTTAATTGTCTTTAACTTCAAGTTGAACTTGCATATGAGCAGTTGATTGTCTGTTCCACAATCAGCTCCTGGCCTGGTTTTGGCTGAACAAATTAAGCTTTTCCATTGCCTCTTGCCACAGATGTAGTCAATCTGATTTCTGTGTGTTCCATCTGGTGAAGTCCACATGTACAGCTGCCATTTGTGTTGTTGAAAGGTGTTTGCAATGAACAAGTCATTAGTCTTGCAAAATTCTACCATGCAAGTTCCAGCATTATTTCTGTCACCAAGGATAAATTTTCCAACTACTTGTGATTCTTCTTTGCTTCCAACTTTTGCATTCCAGTCATCAGTGATAATTAACACATCCTGATTGCATGTTCAGTCAATTTCAGACTGCAGAAGTTGATAAAAATCTTCAATTTCCTCATTTGGTTTTGGAGGTTGGGGCATAAATTTGAATGACAGTATGGATATTATACTATCACTGACCAGCATTGCATTTTAGGACAGATCTTGAAACATCCTTTGTGATGATGAATGCCATGCCATTCCTCTTTAAACTGTCACTCTCGGCATAGTAGATCATATGGTTGTTTGATTCAAAGTGGCCAAAACCAGTCCATTTCAGCTCACTAATTCCTAGGATATCAATCTTTATGCGTTCCATTTTATTTTTGACAACTTCCAATTTTCCTAGATTCACACTTCGTACATTCCATGTTCCAATTATTAATGGATGTTTGCCGCTGTTTCTCCTCAATTTGAGTGGTGCTACGTCAGCAAATGGAGGTCTCAAAAGCTTTACCTTATCCATGTGAGTAAGGCTGATTTTACCCTGATAATGCAGTTCTTTCCTAGTTCTACTTTGAGAGCTTTCTAAGCTAAGTGACTCATCTTCCTCCTCTGTATTGGACAGTGTTTCTGGACTATTCATAAAGTTGCACAGTAATATATGAGACAGTGTTTCTCTGCTATTCATAAGGTTTTCCCTGGCCAATTCTTTGAGAAATGGATGGCCTCCTCCTTCTTCCTAGTCTGTCTCAGTCTGCAAGCTGGGCTGACACCTGTGCAACAGCTGCACACCACTGGGTTTGAAACACCAGTGGCACAGCGTCAAGTCTCACAGCAACATGTCACCACAGTAGAACAAACCGACAGAGAAGTTTGTCTGCCTTAGCTGTTGGAAACTCCTCCAATCACCCTTACCTGGATCCCTGAGACTAACTACTCGATCTGTTCCAGTCCCCTTTGCCTTTTCTGTCCTTTCCCTGCTTCCTGGCTCGCTGCTTGTGGGGGTGGCCTGGGTTCCCTCTCCTTACCTGGCTCTCTGCAGTTGACTCCTCCATCTGTTCCTATCCCCTTTGCCTTTTCTGTCCTCTCCCTGCCTTCCTGCCTGGCTCCTTGTGGGACATGGCCTGGATTCCCTCTCTTCACCTGGGTCCCTGCAGCTGACTCCTTGAACTGTTCTGGTCCCTTTTGCCTTTTTTGGTCCTCTCCCTGATTCCCACCTTGCTGCCTGGTCTTAGGTCCCTTTTTTTGTCCTCTCCCTGCTTCCCACCTTGCTGCCTGTTCTTAGGTCCTTGGAATCCAAAGAAAAACTTAAGGCCTTCTGATTGACTCATTATCTCTGAGGGGGTAGGGATGTGTCACAGTATAAGTCCTCAGAGAGTGTTCTAGGTGAAAACTCCCATTCTCAACAACACTCTTTCTCTTAGTCCCTGTCATCCTCCTAATTTCCACCTCAAACTCATTTTCCTTCTCAGTCTGGTGTCCCCATCCAGCTCCTCAAAGACACCATGATATCTGTCTACAAAATGAGTTTTAGCCATCTGCTCCAGGTTAGGATCTGCAAATTCTCATACTCCAGAGGGTTGGAAGATGGTTCCCAAACCTAGTCCATTAATGAGAAGATAAATTGGCATGGACTCTGGTCTCTAAAATGGAGAAGGTGGATATTCTATCTTCATGGTGGACTCACAGTCCTACAGAGTGGGGTCAGCTGGTTCCCAAGTCACCAATAAACAAACACCCTGCCTAGTGGTCATTTGTCCAATAGACAGCATCCATCCTAACATATGAAGGAGGAAGGTCTCCCCTCAGCCAGGACTTTGACTCTACTCCTTAGGAATTAGCCCAACTCTGCTAGGAAGCAGGGTCCTAGCTAGGATGGTACAAATGATTATGGGTTTGGCAATTAGCTGAGGTTGGTACTTTGGAGGTACCCAGAGGCCCCTTGGAAGGTCTAGTGATTTACTTGCAAAAAACCAGCCATTGAAAACCCTGTGTACATTTTTACATTGAAACACATGGGGTCACCACGAGTCGGAACGAACTGGATGACAACTGGGTTTTCTGGCTAAACAAGTAACTCCTTCTCAAGACTGCTTTTCTAATAAAGAACCACTATAGTAGCAATGAGTAATCTGGTGTATTTGCTTCCTAGAACTACTGTAACATGGTACTGCACACTGCATGGCTTAAAACAAAAATGTGTTCTCTCACAGTTCTGGAGGCTAGAATTCTGAAATGAAGATGTCGGCCAGGACATGCTCTCTGTCAAGACTCTGGGGAAGAATCTTACCTTCCAGTTTCTGGTGGTTGATGACAATCCTTATTGCTCCTTGACTTGCAGATGAATTGCTCTGTCTCTGTTGACATGTCATGCTATCCCTTTATATCAAAGTGTCTAAATTCTCTACTTGTTATAAAGACACCAATCATTGGATTAGGGTTCACCCAAATCCTGTATGACCTCGTGTTCACTTGACAACATGTGGAAGGACTCTATTTCCAAACAAGATGACATGCACAGGAATCAGGGAGTTAGGATTTAAATATACCTTGTAAGGTGACACCAGTTACCCAGTGCACACTACTACCCAGCATGTGTGGCATCATTTCCATCGATTTTGATTCCCAAGTTCTTCTGCTGCTAGAAGGTACGGGGTGTCTCGGTGCAGCCCATCACACTTCAGGTAGACATGAAGCAGTAAAGCTTAGAAAGTGACAAACGGTTGGCTTAGCATGGCAATTAAAGAGCCAAGATGTGCCCACATGAAACACTCCCGAGTGAGGACTTTCTGAGCTAGTTGGGAAGAATTTCAGGGAGGCTAAATTTCTTTCAATCCTGGGGGCAAGACCTGAGTCAGAAAAAGCACTTTTGTTGCTGTTATTTCAAAACTCTTTTTCCTTCAGGCTGCTGTAATCTGGAGCAACATATGTGGGAAATGCTATCTTTCATGATGAACTGGTAAATCTAATTGCTTGAGATTGTTTCTTTTTTTATTTTGCCCTGTATTTTAATTCATTGTAACAACATATTGTAACAACAAGAAAGGAAATTTAAAAATGGGAGAAATGATGCAGAAATTTGCAGAAGAAAGCAGCTCTTTTTATTTTCCATGTTTCTGCCCAGGAATTACCTATACACTGGCAATGAAGTTTCAATGCTCCTTTCCAGAACGGAAGATTCTGAAGAAAGACCTAGCTCTGCTTCTATAAACTTAGGAGACATTGGCCAAGTCACTTAAAATCATGGGTGTCAGTTTCCTCACATATAAAACTAATAAATTGGATTAGCTGATTCTTGTTCTTGTTCTTCTTCTTTTTAAATAGATTCTTCCAGTTCCAATAGGATGTGTATTGCAATAGAATGAGTCTTACTTTCAAACATCCTATTTGGGGAACTGGAAATTTCCAAAAGCTGAGAGAATGGCCCTGGCAAATGAAAATAGCAATTAGCAATGCCACAAACAATAGACAGGAGCAGAAACTGAAACGCCACTCCAGACTTTTGACAAACATACTTTAAACAAATGGCTCATTTTGTTCTAATTCTAGAATTTCCCAAACATGTTTACAAGGCTTAAAGTTTTTCTGACAGTCCTGTAGCCTTCGGCTGTGAATATATCTGTTGTTAACAACAGAAAAAAATCATATTAATGTCATTAAAAATCAATGAAAAATGTTCCTGCTTTTAAGACTCTGGGTTATGTGCTGCACAATTTTGAGATGCGGCTGGACCAGGGTTGCTATTGCCCCTGGGCTGGACTGTTTTGAAGGCATACTTTTCCTTTGCCTGTTTTTGCTGCTACTTTAAACCAAGATTTTCTGGCAATAAGTTTTCAAAAGATGAAAATAACAGTTGGTACAAACCTTTCAAGTGCTTTTGCAGGCAGCTGGATATTTCCTCTTCCCAGCAATTTGAGGAGAACTTATGCTTAAATAGATGAATCACAGATTTATTATAGAGTGTAACGTAGTCAGTAAACCTGGTCCTCCAATTCATGTGCTGCAAGGCTTTACGTATTGAAGGGAAAACCACAGAAGTTACTGAGTCAGATTGTTATTTTGTGATTCTGACCATTTGTGAGTTAAATTATATGAAGGCAACCCTGGTGGCAGAGTGGTCAAGTGCTCAGGTATTAACTGAAAGGTCAGCGGTTCGGACCCCCTAGCCACCTGGAGGGAGAAAAGATCTGGCAATAGGCTCCCATACAGATTACAGACTTACTTGGCAATAACTGGTCTCTCCCCATCTGGAGCAAAGAAGAGTAAAGATAATCAAAGACATATGGAAACAATTAGCCCAAAGGACTGAAGGACCACACAAACTCCAGCCTCCATGACCCTGAGACCAGAAGAACTGGATGGTGCCAGGCTACCATTCATGACCACTCAGAAGGGATCACAATAGGAGGTCTTGGATAGAGTGGGAGAAAAATGTGGAACAAAATTTTTGGTTGGTTCAATGTTAATGTAGATTAAACTTCAGTAACCAGGCAAGTGAACACCCATGCTAATGTGTGTACATGTTGATTAACATGGTTCTGTGTAAAGCATGGATTACATGCAGTACAAGTTGAACCTTCAGGCTCCATTTCAATCTGATGAACGTGTAGGATTAGTGTATGCACAGTTTTTACCAGTGTTAGCAATGACTGTTCTGTTCAGAGATTCGAGGACTGCAAAGAGGACTAACAGTTGGGTGAAATACTCTTTGTTTTTTGTTTGTTTGTTTGTTTGTTTGTTTGTTAAGCACTGCTATCTATTTCACCATGAGCTTTGGGAATTTCTTGGATTTTATATTGATTATGAAGCTTTTGATGATACACTTTCAGGACAGAATGAATTTGATGATTATGTTGAAATCAGAAAAAGTATTATACTGATGGTGCCTAAGTTACTCCTTATACTAGTTCTTAAATAAGGCTGGGCTTTAAGGAACTTTATGTTCTTGCTCAATAAAGCAATGACTTTCGAAAATTAGTGAAACCCCCGTGGATCATAGAGATATGGTCCAATATAATGTTGTTAGACAACAATGGGCTTACTTATATTTGACGTGATGAATTTAGACCAGGCAATGTTGTGTTGTGTTGGACATGGGGTGACCATGAGTCATAGCCATCTCAACAGCAAATAACCACAACATAGTTACTGTACAATTTATTCTTGGGGAACAAATAAAACCCTGTCAATACCAGGTGGTGTCCCAGATAGCCAACAGTGATGTGTCAGTGTTTTCACCACAGAAATATTTCAAAATAAAGTTACTTTCAGAGAGACAGTGCTTCTTGAACAACTTGCTAAATATGATCTAGAGTATAGCGAGTAATTAATTTCTAGAAAGATTAGAAAAACCTACATGATTTCATCACAGTGTACTGATTTTCACTTGATAAAGATCAGTTGTGCCCCAAACAACAACAACAACAAAAACACCTATAAACTATCTTTGGGTTTCCAAATGTCCTTAATTTTCTACAATGAGAGTCATTGCTGAGACTCTTCCTGCCTGCTAGGCAAATCTCTCTTGGAAGAAGGAAAGCCAGAATGCTCCTTAGAAGCTAGAATGACTAGACTTCGTCTCACTCACTTTGGTAATGCTATCAGAAGAGATCAGTCCCTAGAGAAGGAAATTATGCTTGGTAAAGTAAATGGTCAGTGAAAAATGGGAAGACCCTCAACAAGATGGATTGACACAGTGACTGTAACACTGGGCTTAAGCATAGCAAGGACTGTAGGATGGAGCGGGACTGGGCAATATTTCGTTCTTTTGTACATAGGTTCACTAGAAGTCAGAGCTGACTTGATGACACCTGTTGTTGTTGTTGTTGTTTGCCGTCGAGTTGGCCCCGACTCATAGCGACCCCTCCTTGGGTTTCCGAGGCAGTATCACTACGGAAGTAGGATTACCCAACCTTTCTTCCGAGGAGTGGCTGGTGGGTTTGAACCGCCAGCCTTCTGGTGAGCAGTCAAGTGCCTTAGGCACTATGCTACCAGAGCTCCTTGATGACACCTAACAACAACAAATGTTGTTCTAAGCTGCTAAATTTATGGCAATTTTTTATACAGCAATAGAAAACTAATCTGAGTGTCATTAGTCATGCATTTCCTTTTTTTGTTGTTATAGTGATCAAAATGCTAACAAAAACGCTTAAACAGAAATTGAGATATGTCACTACAGTACACCTCTGTGAAACATTTGATATGTTTGACAATATATGAAAGATTCATGCCATTATTCATTTTGGGTGAGATTTAGTTCTGTTAATTATGTCCACTAGCTTAATAGTGCTCTGGTAGCATAGAGCCTAAGGCACTTGACTGCTAACCAGAAGGCTGGCGACTCAAACCCACCAGCCACTCCTTGGAAGGAAGGTTGGGCAATCTCCTTCCGTAGTGGTACTCCCTCAGAAACCCAAGGAGGGGTCTCTATGAGTCGGGGCTGACTCGACGGCATACAACAACAACAACAGCTTAATAACTTCATATCTAATGAAACTTCAAGGCATTTCCAAAGGTGAACACTTTAAAAAGAAAAATAGATCATCTGGATTGAGTTATATAGTTGGATCAGTCCTCTGCTTTCTGTCCTCTGTTCCATCCTTCTTCTCATCCTTATTGTGTAGGGAAGAAGGAAATCAGTGGAGGTATGAGGAGTCAATTCAACAGGATAGCTGCAGTCATTGAAGGTGCAGCTAAATCAATTCTAAAGGAACCAGGCATGACATTAATATACGTGTGCTGCTCCTTCCACATATAACCTTCTTCCACCATCAACTGACATCTTCTAAGCCTTTTTAAGGCATTCTCTGTTTATACTCATGTATGTGGCAGAAGCACCTCATTTAATTTCCATAGTTGTGGGGTGAGTGAGAACTGTGAGTCTTGGTCAGTCCTCAGGTGGTAGAGCACCAGGATGCCATGGATGAGATGGGTAAATCAGCCCCGTCCAGTGAAGCTGTCCTGAAGGAGGATAGCCATAGCTAACTGACATGGTGATACTGCATTGGCCCATCCACATGAGGGAGCTTATGCAACAAAGGAATTATCATCTCAGAGTGGCATGACTCCACCTCCTTTCAGTGCTACAAAGCAAAGACCAACCATTGGGTCAAAAATAAGATACAAGAGGGCGGGGCAAGATGGTGGACTAGGCAGAAGGATTGCACAGACCCTCTTCAACAAAGAAAAGGGAAACCAATTAACACAGACACAGAGGATAATCTTGGACCCCTGAGCCTTGAAGGAAAGGATGCAGAATTGGACTAAACCCCAACTAGCAGAAGAATTTGCATGAAAATAC
>NW_006921904.1:397232-408578 GCF_000298275.1 Orycteropus afer afer
ATATGATATCTCTCTGTTGGCCAGCTCTATGAAGAAAAAAAAAAAAGTTATGAAAAAGAAAAAAAAAAAGATACAATATAACACAAAAATGTATACCTTTTATGCTGAAAATATCAATGTAGACAACCAAGATGCTTCTTGAGACACTGCTCTGTCAGCATCTTAGCACGACTAACTTCTATTATTATACGTAGAGCTATGTTGAGCAGAGCAAAGCAGTCTGACAAGCTAATCAGCAATTGCTGGGCACTCTTGATGGCCTGCACCATCTTTCAATTTGACGTGTCAGAAATGAAATGAGACAGTTACAGATCACATAAAGCTCTTCTCAGCAAACTCCTTAGACCCAGCTCATGTAATCATTGACCCATTTTCCATATTTTGCATTTGTTGTTGTTGT
This sequence comes from Orycteropus afer afer, assembly GCF_000298275.1. Classification (NCBI taxonomy): domain Eukaryota; kingdom Metazoa; phylum Chordata; class Mammalia; order Tubulidentata; family Orycteropodidae; genus Orycteropus; species Orycteropus afer. Next base: position 397,633 of record NW_006921904.1, read on the forward strand.
TATGTGCTTTTGAGTAGGTCCCAACTCCTAGAGACCCCTCCTTGGGTTTCCGAGACAGTATCACTATGGAAGTAGATTGCCCCAGCTTCCTTCCGAGGAGTGGCTGGTGGGTTTGAACTGCCAGCCTTCTGGTTAGCAGTCAAGTGCCTTAGGCACTATGCTACCAGAGCTCCTATATTTTGCATAGCCATCCACAATTAAGAAAACTTTTCCCAGGGTTGTCATGAAAGAAGGACCAAGACTTTGCATTTGGTTCCGAGATACAAATGACATTTATGACTGTTCTTGAAAAGACATAAATATGTAGGAACTGAATGAAAGGAACTAGAATGACCTACATGGTGACATAATTAAGGGTCTGGTTCTATTCTGATAAAATTATTTCAAAAGAAACTTGTGATCACTAAAAAATCTAGATGTGGAGGGAAATGTGGAAAATTTTTCAGTTCTACAGGTTTCCCTGGCAATTTGTGTGAAAGCTATGTATTGATGAGATCACTCAGAATTGGTAACCTATTAGTAAGACATTTGACTGCTCACCAGAATGTTGGCAGTTCAAATCCACCAGCAGCTTCACAGAAGGAAGACTGAGCAATCTACTTCCAGCCTTGGAAACCCAAATGAGAGTCACTGTGAGGAGTCAGAATCAACTCAGTGGCAATGAGTTAGGTTTTTTGGGTATTTTTTTTTTGAAACAGTTAAGTACTGAACTACTGGCTGGAAGGTTGGCAGTTTGAACCCATGCAGAGGCATCTCAGAAGATAGCCTAACAGTCTGGTTTTGAAAGGTTACAGCCTTCAAAAACCAATAGAGCAGTTCTCTGCACATATGCGGTCTCCATGAGACAGAATCAACTTGGTGACAATTAACAATAAAAAATATTCTACTATTCTCATGGTTATTTAATATTGTATGCTAAGAATTGCATCTTAACATCATAAAGTCAGTGGTTAAAAAAAAAAAAAAAGAGAAGAATTTTGTTTACAATAACATTGCACTATTGGCGTGAATGTCAGTACTTTTTGACAGTTCTGAAAGTACCATCAAACAGACAAGTTCAATGGCACACTCTAACATATACATATACATGAACAGAGATAAACATCAAATTTCCCCAACAGAATTATGAATGAGTATGGTCCCAAAAGTTTAGCAAACATGAGGTAGAGTGGACTGCAGAGTGAAAATAATCTGGATAATTTATTCCAACACTTTTCCAAGTCTTCCCCCAGTTTCACCAATTTTTGTACAGTTACATCTTTTTTATTTTTTAAATGATCTAGCTACCTGAGTCAACTTTACATTTTACCTTGTCTTATATGACACACCTGAGTCCCATATGTGGGCTGCTCAAGCATGCAATAGGGAAGTTGGATTTTACATTAAAAATGCAACAGAAAATAGTTTCCATGGTAAGTATTGCAGCTTCAAGTGCTTTGCAGTCTCCTTTTTTGGTTCTTCGCTTGGCGGGTTCTTACGCTTCTTTCCTTTACTAAAATAGCAGAAACATGTGTGTCTCCTCCCTCAATCAGTTCAACATTTTATGAGTCCCAGATTTACAAATAGTATCAGTTACATGCAGTAAACCTCATTCTTGGTCTTATTAATTACTTTCCATCAACTTATCCCTTAGGCATTTTGGTTACAAAAAACGTGCTGACAATCAACAATAATGGTTTTTAAGTTGGTTATTTGATAAGTAAGGCCTATTGCAGAGTTTCTTGTTAATTATTTAAAGAATCAGTATCTTGGGAAGGTTTACTTGTTCTCCTTCGTTAAGTCGTATTCACTCACCCACAGCTCTTTCCTTCTCTTCCTTCCTCTCCTCTCTCTGTCTCTACAGAATTTTTGGAGGTCTAAGTTGTAGACATTCCAAGGTGCATTAAGCTGTCCTAACCTTTTATACTACAGACTCATTCCAAATCTCAGACCACTCTCTGATCTTGGAAACTCATGCTATTTCATGCACATTCCTCTGCCATTATGTAAAATTAAAAGAAAATAAACAATAAGCTTATCACACAGCATATATTTTCACAAGTCTCTTATGTTCTCCTTGAATCTCAGTTTCTGGGGAAGATGATGATTAATGAGTCACTGAAATGCATATGATCACAAGCTCCCATGGGGAAAAGGTAAATTGGGGGATCTTCTATTCAAAGGTTGTGGGCAAATGATGTGTGAAATTGTTGACAAATTGCCTTCATTAAGCTTTTGAAGTAGGCATTTTTCCCCCCATAAATTTGGCTTCCTTTCAACTATTGCTGTGCAGAGTTTTAAGATGTTCACTGTCAAATAGCAATCTCTGGTAATGTTTGACCTTAAAAACCTTTATTGTGTGAAGTGGTAGAAAGTATAAAGTTGGGGTCTCCTTGTTAGTATTTACATGGCCAATGTTAATTAGTCAGCAAAACATAGATGCAATTACTGACCAATTTTCCACCATATGCTCAAAGGGAGCAGGGTGAAACAAGAAGACTTTGCTCTGAATTATCAAACTCTCAACAACCAAATCCTTTTGACGAAGAGTCGATATTGATTGTTAAAATAATAGCACATTCCATGTAGCTGTCTCTTCTCAGCTCAGTTCTGTGTAGTGTAGTGAACAAGACTATGATCTTACAGACTTGACTACTGGGAGTTCAAATCCAGCTCAGCCACTTACCAGGAGTGTGACTTCATGCAGCCAGCTTGATTTTTCTATGGTTTAATATCCTCATCTGTAATTAAAAACAAAACAATAACAGCTTGGTTTGGTTTGGTTAATATCCTCATCTGTAATTAAAAACAAAACAATAACAGCTATGTAATAGAATTGCACTGAGAATTTAAATATAAGAATATATATATAAAACAACTAGCCCCTATCTGGCACACAATAAATAGGCTATTAAGAAATGATAACATTTTCCAGTTATCATTTGAAGGATTTGAAGACAAAACATAATTCAGAATTCTGTACACTTTTTAAAAAAATTTTTTATAACTGCATTGATGAAACAAATTCATATGCCATGCAATTCACCTATTTCAAGTGTACAATTCAAGATTTTTTCAGCATGTTCATAGATATGTGCACCGTTGACTTTACCACATTTTCATCACCTCACAAAGGAACCCAATACACTCACCTATCACTCTCCTTTCTCCTCAGTGTTCCTCTCCCTCACACCAAGCAGTCACCAATCTACTTTCTGTCTCTCTAGATCTCTTTGTTCTGGACATTTCATACAAATAAAATCATAGATGTGGTCTTTTATGACTCGTTTCTCTTACTAGCATAACTTTTTCAAGGTTCATCCATGTTGTACCATGTGTCAGTACTTCATTCCTTTTTATGGTCCCAAAATATTCCATTGTATGGATATATCACACCTGTAAACAGTTTTATTTATCTATAAGTCCATTAAGGAACTCTGGCAGCATAATGTGTAAGACATTTGGCTGCTAACAAGAAAGTCAGTGGTTCAAACCAATCAACTGCTCCATGGGAGGAAGATGAGGCAATCTGTTTCTGAAATGATTTGCAGCCTTGGAAATCCAGTGACGGTCACTATGAGTCAGAATTAACTTTATGACAGTAGGTTTGGTTTTGCAGTTTGGATAAGTCCATTAAGGAGTCCTGATAGCACAATGGTTAAGTGCTCAACTATTAACCAGAACCTTGGTGGTTTGAACCCAACAGTGGCTCTACCGCAGAACAGATCTGATGACCTGCCCCCATAAAGATGACAGCCTACGAAACCCAATGGGGCAGTTCTGCTCTGTCCTATATGGTCACTATGAGTCAGTGTCAACTCGACTTAACAGCTCACAACAACAGTGGCACATAAATCCATTATTTGGGGACAGGTTCCTTTATGAGTTTTCATCCAGTATCCTGCTGTGTTGCCTGCCAATCTTGGAATTGTTCCTGGACTTGAACCAGTGGATCTGCCGTGTTGCCTGCTGATCTTGGGATAGTGCCATTTTACCTGCCAACCTTGGGTTTGTCAGTCTCAACAACCAGCAGCTGTCTGAAATAAGGGGTGCTTCTAGTGGGCCTGGAATAAGAGGCAGAGCTGAAGCTCAAGTTTGAGGGGCCTTCATTCTAGAGCTAGCACTCTGAAGTTGGACTTCTCGCTTCCTAGACTGTAAGAGAATAAACTCCTGTTTGGTAAGCCATCCACTTGTGGTATTTCTGTAACAGCAGCCCCAGAGAACCAAGACAAATAAATAAATCTGTCTTGAATGAACTACAGCAGGAATGCTCCTTAAGAGCAAGGATGGTGAGACTTTGCGTCTCTCCTTTGGTCATGTTGTCAGGCAGAACCAGTCCCTGGAGAAGGATATCATGCTGGTAAAGTAGAAGGTCAGTGAAAAAGAAGACCCTCAACAAGATGGATTGACACAGTGGCTGCAACAGTGGGCTGAAGCCTAGCAGTGACTATGAGGATGGCATGGGACAGGGCAATGCGTCATTCTATTGTACACAGGGTCTCTGTCAGGCAGAACTGATCCAATGGTCCCTAACAACAACAAGGAAGAGTTGCTTGGGAAATTCCTGCTTATTTCTCATTGCTTTGTCTACAAACAGCTCACCTCTTCTTTTGCATGGTACTTATTTAGCAGTGGTCTTATCTTGGAGTTTATATTACAGGATTGAATTCAGAATTTGAACTCTCCTGGTTGGCTTCTGGTATGTTCTTCAGCAATAACACTAGTTGTATTTCAGTAAAAGGGGCAGTGACAGTGGTTGGAAGGATAGCAACATTCAGCTTCTGAAAAAGTAATTATTTGGATCAACCATTGTGCCACATGGTTATAATGATGCCATCAAACATCTAAACTCAGCATTTGAAGGACACAATGGACTAAAATGACCCTATCTACATGTCTCCTTGGTTAAAGAGTCAAGATCAAGAAGGAATTCTTAATGAAACTATAGAGGCATGTTTCTACTCTGGGCTACCAGTCGGAGGATTTCAGGGTATTGGTTTGGAAAAAAGATAAAATGATGATACTTAATGAGGGATACACCAATCTCCAGGTGGTCTAGAGAGAAGCAAGTCTACTTAGTGGTGGAGAGAGATGGAAGCAGAGTATCTCAAAATGTTTATTCTTGATCCACATTCTAGGGAAGTTGAAAGATATCAGTGAAGTCATTCCTATGGACCTATGTGTCCCCTACTACCTCATGCTGCTCTTAGAAAACAGGTAGCTGGGGTGAGTCACAAGGTACCAGCAATTTCTATATATATATAAATATAAATCCACATTGTATACGTGCAATCAGCATGCTGGGACTGGCACCCTAAAATTGTGAGGAAAAACATCAAAAAGTACACTAGACTCTGCATAAGATATTGGTTATTACTGTCCCAGGCTTGTCATCAACATCTTCATTTTTGAAAAGTCAACTATGGCTCTGGGCCTCAGTTTCCTTTTCTGTAATCTAAAAGCAAGAACAATTTCTCTTAATGTTCATGCTCTGTAGTTGTTAAGACCCTTCTCTTCATCCACAAATCTCTATCAGTGTGGAGGATTTCTGTTCATGTTACATTGTATTCTCCTTTTAAGTTGTTTTGGCATTAATTTTTACCATATTTCTTTGATATCAATAAGATATATAGGCTACGGTTAGGGAGAAACACCACCCCAACTACCCCACCCAAGGGAAGCACTAGGTATTCAACTGGAAGTACACTGTGATCAATCTACAACTCTCAAACTGAGCTTTAGAAGTTAGAGATAACTACACCACACCATCAACTCTTCTTGATGAGCTGATGCTTTTGACTTGTGGTGTTGGCAAAGAATACTGAAAGTACCGTAGACTGCTAAAAGAACTAACAAATCTGTCCTGGAAGAAGTGCAGCCAGAATGCTCCTTGGAAGCAAGGATGGCCAGACTTTGTCTCACCTACTTTGGTCATGATGTCAGAAGGGATCATTCTCTGGAGAAGGATGTCACACTTGGTAAAGTGGAGGGTCAAGAAAAGAGGGGAAGGCTCTCAACAAGATGGATTGACAGGGTAGCTGCAGTGATAGGCTTAGGTATAGTAGGGATTTTGGGGCTGGCACAGAGCAATGTTTTGTTCTGTTGTACATAAGGTTGCTATGAGTTGGAGACAACTTGATGGCACCTATCAACAACAGCAACAACAACCTCACCATTCCTATGCTACCCAACAGGCTTCCATCTTAAAGTGATATCATTTCTCTTTCATCTAGAATGTACATAATGTTGGTGGTTATTCTTGATATGTAAATTTTCTGAAGTTTTAGACTCAAAATTAATGAACTTTATAATTTTCATGGGATCACCATTAACCTGCACAGGGAATTTTGCAATTAAGCAAATAATGAAATACAGAAATGATTTGCTGATTGACATATAAAGTTATTATGCACAAAAGGGTGACCAGTTATTCTGAATGGGCAGGAGCATGAAATGCGCATCAGCCCCTTGTGCAGAATATGTCTAGAGCTCTACTGAAGTGGGTTGTGGGTCCCCTAACTCCTTTCTGACAATCTTTTATGATAGGATAACTGTCCATCTGTCCATGAGAGAATAGGGTCTCTTACATTTTCCATTAATAAGCAATCCAAAACCTACCAAACTCATGACCATCGAGTCAATTCCAACTCATAATGACCCCTTTTGGGTTTCTGAAGTGGTAAATTTTTATGAAACTAGAGTGCCCAGCCACCTTTCTGTGGAGTGGCTGGTAGGTTAGAACCACTAGCTTTCTGGATAGCAGTTAAATGCTATGCCACCAGACCAAGGAAACAACCACTATTTTTCATTTCTTAATCACCTGCCTGTAGTCTTCTATTGCACTGTGATTTAAGCTAGGTATTAAAAGGAGCTCTGGTGGCATAGTGACTAAGACACTTGACTGCTAACTAGAGGGCTAGTGGTTCAAACCCACCAGTCACTCCTCAAAAGGAAGGTGGGGCAATCTACTTCCAGAGTGATACTGCCTTGGAAACCCAAGGAGGGGTTGCTGTGAGTTGGATCCAACTTGATAGCAATGAGTTTGGTGTTTGGTTTTATTAAGAGGGCAATGAGTGTTTTCCGTATGTGACAGTAGAGATTCCTTACTGCAACCCCCAAGCCAACTATTGACAATTTCAAGAAATAAGCAACCAGTCAATTCAGAAGAAAAAAAAAACATCAATGTAAGTGCTGGATGAACTGAGTCATTGAATTAATTTAAGTAAAACTCTGAAAAATAAGTCTGCTTCTGTAAAGATCTACAACCTCGGAAACCCTATTGTTGTTGTTGTTGTTAGCTGCCATCAAGTTGGCTCCAACTCATAAGTGACCCTGTGTACAATAGAATGAAACATTGCCAGTCTTGCACCATCTTCACAACGCTTGCTATGCTTGAGTCCATCAGTGTAGCTACAATGATCCATCTCATTGATGGTCTTCCTCTTTTATGCTGACTCTCTACTTTACCAAGCATAATAACCTTCTCCAGAGGAAGATCTGCTCTGTCCTACAGGGTCTCTATGAGTCAGAATTGACTCGATGGCAGTAGGTTTGGTTTTGGTTTGGTGTACCATGAAAGGATTGCATGCCCAGTAACACATCACATGCTTGGAGAAGTGCTCCCCTGCCTTCCCAGTCTTCCAGGAGTTGGTGCACACACTGTTGAACAAGGGCTAAATTGTCTATTAGTGTCATGAGAATGCTTCCCCCGGTTTATGCATGGGATTGATTATTTTTCCGGATAGTTCAAAACATCTGCTTGTCCCTGAAACCTCTCATTGATTTCTGGGTTGCCTGTTGGGTTATGTCATACTTACACTGAATACACCAGGCTGCTTTCCAGTTTACTTCCAGATACAATTTAAAGGCCGAAGGTAATCTGTAAAAGCACACGGGATTTGGAATTTGGCAGTCCTAAAGACAGCCCCCTCTCTATACACCATCTTGATGGTTGATGTAAGCCAACAAGTCCCGAATTTTACCTCCTGCAAGCTGGCAATTCCTAACTGATTAACTTCAACTCTGAAATTGGCTTTGACCCATTGGTCTGATAAAGCCAATGTCTGTTCTCCTTAAGGTCATGATTCTGAGCATACTGACATCATTAAAGGGGCAATGAGATATTTTCTGTGTGTGACAGTAGAGATTCCTTGGTACAAAAGCCTTTATTTTAATATTGTGAAGAAATTGATATTGAAAAAGCAAATCAATAACCCAATTTATAATACAATTTAATTAGTTCTTAAACACAGGAAAAAGGGTAATAGTTATTTTGAAATTTTCTTTCCATATTAAAGAAGTGACTAATGTTTATTTAAGCATATGACGCTGCTGTTGTGTGGCCTCGAGTCAAATCTGAGTAGAACTATTCCATAGGATTTTCTAGGTTGTGATCTTCACAAAGAGGCGCTCTGGTGGTATAGCGGTTAAAGCACTTAGCTGCTAACCAAAAGGCTGACAGTTTGAACCTACCAGCTGCTCTGTGGGAGAAAAATGAGGCAGTCTGCTTCTGTAGAGATTTGTAGTCTTGGAAACTCTATGGGCAAGTTCCATTTTGTCCTGTAGTGCCAGTGAGTTGGAATTGAGTCAATGGCAGGGGCTTTTCTTTGTGTTTTTAAAAATCTTTACAGGAACAGATTACCAGTTTGTTTTCCTCGGGAGCTGCTGACTGGGTTCTAACCACCAGCCCTTTGGTTAGCAGCCGAGTGCTAAGCCATTATACTACGAGGGCTCCTTGAGCATACGACAAAAAATATGATTCACAAAGACTAGACAGTATACTTTCTTTTGGGATGCCTAGTGAGACAAAATTACTTTTCTTTTGATTAAATAATTTACATGACAGAAGAAACTTCTGTAAAATTTGATACTGTTTTTTTTTTTTTAATCGATTGTATATCACCAAAATGCTTTTTCTATTTGAGACCAGATTTAAAATATTAAAAATATCTAAATCAGTTTCAGTCCTATACAAGTTTAATACAGATCAAGTGTGTTAAAATATTTATGATAAAGAAAATGATTCCATCTGGGCAGGGAATTTATGACCAGAGCATCTCACCAATTTGAATCGAAGCCACTGTGAGATTAATTTCTTCTTTGCTGCTGGAATATAAATGTGTTCTGACAGCTGCTTTCTGTAACCAGAGTGCACTTATTTGCAAGCAGTATCTTCTACTCAATGAAATCATATATATCAGCAGAACTCTGAATGCCTTAAGCAACAAACAAAGATTGATCATCAGTGCAAATGCCAACTAGGGATTTACTATACATAGCAAAGTATTGGCTAGTGCCTGTTTTAAAATTGACACTTGTTTAGAGCTTTCCAGGATTCGAATGTGGATTTCAGAAGAACTTACCGATTTATTTGCTTATTTATTTATTACACAAAGGGAATGAATGCCATGCTATTCCTCTTCAATTTGTGATTCCTGGCATAGTTGAGCTGCCCTTTAGAAGAGGATAAAGATGATCATCACTGAGCTTAAGATCAATTTAGAATAAAAATGACCTATAAGCAAAACTGTGTTAAATCAAACTCTCACTTTAGGTCTTGTCTTAGTTCATTAGTGCTGCTTTAACACAAATTTCATATATTTGGTATCTACTGCAACTGTAACCCACATACCACAAGTGGAAACTTTAAAGAACAAAAATTTATTTTCTCATAGTTTTGGAGGCTAAATGTCTAAATCAGGATCTTCATACAGTTGATTACTTTTTTTTGTTGTTGTTGGGAGTCCTGGGTATTCCTTGGTTCCTTGGCTTATCAGTGATCCTCATGCAGTGTCTGTCTACTGCCACCCCAACCCTTTCTGCATGTGTGAATGTGTCTGTGTCTGTGCTGCTCTTTATGTAACTCAGAGAGGATTAGGTTTAGGATCAACCCTACACTGGTACAACTTCGACTGACTGAATACATTGTATTAGATCACATTATGGAAAGTGATTACATTACAGATACATAGGTTAGTATTCCAACACACAGTGTGAGAGGAGAAGCAATTCAATCCATAACATAAGTGAGTGACTTTACAGAAAAGAAACTTAACTTTCTCATGGTTCTGGAGGTCTAAACAAAATCTCAGCTGTGTTGATTCCTTCCTTATTGGTAACCACAGCATTCTTGGCTTCTTGAAGTTGCTTGGCTTATAGACATGGTGTCTATCTATACCTGTGTGTGTATTCTGTATCTGCTCTCATCTTTTTACAACACAGAAGTGATTTAGTTTGGCATCTACCATACAGTGATATGACTTTACAACACAGAACTGATTAAGTTTGGCATCTACCATACAGTGATATGACTTCATTAATATATCAAAATAAAAACCCTAATTTCCAAACATGGTACTATTTACAGATAAAGGGCTTAGGATTTCAATATATATTTTTGGGAGACATAATTTAATCCAGAACAGGTTTCAAATTCATATTTTGTTAATTTTCCCTCTTAAGAAGACTTTTACAATTATCAGAGTGTTTTATTCACTGGAGAACTTTATGTTCTAAGTAGATCACTCACTAACAGAAGGTACAGATATCAGCATTAATTAGATAGAGGACAGAGTCAAGAAAGCCAGTGTCTAGATAGCTCTGGTAATGTACAGCGTAAAACACTTGACTGCTAATCAGAAGGCTGACAATTCAAACCCACCAGCCACTCCTCAGAAGGAAGGTTGGGCAATCTACTTCCATAGTGATACCACCTTGGAAACCAAAGGAGAGGTTGCTATGAGTCAGGTCTGACTCAAAGGCACATAACAACAACAACAACAGATATCTACAAATAATAAAATTTCTTTGGTTGTGCCAAAGGGATACTTCTGGAAAAAAAAGGTAAAAGAGGATGTGTGAGAGGAAGAAAAGAATCAAAAGAATTTCCTTCTCGGAGGCGGGGCAAGATGGCGGACTAGGCAGAAGGATTGCACAGACCCTCTTCAACAAAGAAAAGGGAAACCAAT
>NW_006921904.1:414166-422437 GCF_000298275.1 Orycteropus afer afer
CAATGACATGAGACAAAGTATATGTGAACTGCTGTATGAAAAGTGAATTTACTCTGTAAATCTTCACCCAAATCCTAATAAAAAAAAAAAAGAATTTCCTTCTCTATGTAAATTTAAGTTGCAAAAAAATTTTAATCTCAAATAGTTGTTCAAAGTCTATATTCACTGAAAGGTACCAAGCTATTCTCATATTAAAGATAATATTACCCACTGTGAATATTTATATTATAATTTCCCTGTAGCAAAATCCCTAATTCTACTCTTCAATGAGTTCCAGAATAACTTTATTTAAAAAAAAAAAAATGCATGAGTGACAAACCTTGAGAATGAGAATTAGAGAAAGGAAAAAAGAATATTATCAGGTTTCCTTGTTTGAAATCCAGGATACTTAGGCATCACATATAATTGTTGAAATCTATGGAAATACACTGGAATCAGATTGATGATGACAGAGCAAGCAGGAGTCAGGGATCCAGATAAGGGGACAGACACAGGCCCTACCCCCAAAAGACAGGAAAGTGGGGAAAGAAAAGCCAGGGAGACAATGACAGAGTGAGCAGTGTCAGGGATCCAGGTAAGGGGGTGGTGGAGAGTCTTTGAATAGCTAAGGGAGACAAACCTGTCTGTCAGCTTGTCATACTGTGCTGGCTTGCATGTTGCTGTGTGGCTTGAGGATGTTGCCACTGGTGTTTCAAACACCAGCAGGGTTGCACATGGTGGACAGATTTCATCACAGCTTATAGAATGAGGCAGAGTAGGAAGAAGGAAGAGGCCATCTACTTCTGAAAGAATTGGCCAGGGAAAACCTTATGAATAGCAGAGAAATACTGCCTCATATATTGCTGTGCAACTTTATGAATAGCCCAAAAACATTGTCCCATATAGTGCAAGAGGACGAGCCCCTTAGGTTGGAAGGCTCTCAAAATATGACTAGGAAAGAGCTGCCTCATCAGAGTAGAACCAACCTTACTGATATGGATAAAGTAAAGCTTTCAGCACCTCCATTTGCTCATGTGGCATGACTCAAATTGAGGAGAAACAGCTCCAAACATCCATTAATAATTGGGACATGGAATGTATGAAGTATAAATCTAGGAAGATTGCAAGTTGTCAAAAATGAAATGGAACGCATAAAGATTGATATCCTGGGCATTAGTGAGCTCAGATGGACTGGTTTTGGCCATTGTGAATCAGACAACCATATGATATACAATGCCGGGAATGACAGTTTGAAGAGGAATGGCCTGACATTCATCATCACAAAGGATGTTTCAAGATCTGTCCTGAAGTACAATGCTGTCAGTGATAGGATAATATCCATACACCTACAAGGAAGACCAGTGAAAACAACTATTATTCAAATTTATGCACCACCCGCCAAAGCCAAAGATGAAGAAATTAAAGATTTTTATCAACTTCTGCAGTCTGAAATTGACAACACATCCAATGAAGATGTGTTAATTATCACCAGTGACTGGAATGCAAAAGTTGTAAACAAAGAAGAATCACTGGTAGTTGGAATATTTGGACTTGGTAACAAATATGACACTGGAGATCGCATGATAGAATTTTGCAAGAAAAACAACTTATTCATTGCAAATACCTTTTTTTAACAACACAAATGACAGTTATACACATGGGCTTTGCCAAATGGAGTGCACAGGAAGCAGATTGACTACATCTGTGATAAGAGGCAATGGAAAAGCTCAATATTTTCAGTCAAAACCAAGCCATGAGCTAATTGTGGAACAGACCATCAACTACACATATGCAAGTTCAACTTGAAGTTGAAGACAATTACAACAAGTCCACAAGAGCCAAAATATGACCTTAATACTATCCCTCCTGAATTTAGTGACCATCTAAAGAAAAGATTTAATGCATTGAACACCAATGACTGAAAGCCTAAAGAATTGTGGGATGACATCAAGACCATCATCCATGAGGAAAGCAAGAGGACATTGAAAAGAAAAGAAAGGAAAAAGAGACCAAAATGGATGTCACAAGAAACTCTGAAACTTGCCCTTGAGTGAAAAGTAGCTAAAGCAAATGGAAGAAATGACAAGATAAAAGAGCTGAGCAGAAGATTTCAAAAAACAGCTAGAGCAGACAAAGCTAATTACTATAATGAAATGTGCAAAGACCTGGAGTTACAGAACCAAAAGGGAAGAACACTCTCAGCATTTCTCAAGTGGAAAGAACTGTGGAAAGAAATTAAGCCTCAAGTTGCAATACTGAAAGATTCTAAGAGCAAAATATTGAATGATTCAGGAATCATCAAAAGAAGATGGAAGGACTACACAGAGTAACTGTACCAAAAAGAACTGGCTGGGATTCAAAATGGAGTCTCGTCAGTAATCACGACACAATTTCCCTCTAGCATCTTAATGCTTGAAAAACTAGATACAGCAGTTTGAATTAGGGATTTTGGTGCTCTGAATAGCTCACTGAGTCAGAGTGCCCCAAACTCAGAGGAATAGAATTAGAGAGAAGAATGGTAAAGGGGGGGGGGGAGAGAAGAAGAAGATCTATCCTGCAGAGCATGGACAGGCAGCCAAGAAAAGCCATTGGAGACTTCCCTGGGGGAGCGACCAGCAGGTGAGAACAGCCATCCAAGACCTCCCTGGGTTAAGGCAGAAGACACCCACACCAGTATACCAGTGACCACACTAGTATACCAGTGATCACCACAAGGATCTAGCTTCAGCACCTGATTTTATCAGTAACTTGGGTCAACTGGGTACAAATGGGCACATCCAGTGCTGCTGAAATCTAGCAGAGTCCACTGATGCTCCAGGAGGGTGGGCCCGCTCCCTTCACAGGGGGTCACTGAGTAGGCTTGGGTCAGCTTAGTGTCACTGAGAGGTCTGTGCTTGACTTTATCAATAATATTGGTACCACAGATTACTAGCAGGCACTCTCCCTACTCCAGCGCTGCTGAAACTGAACAGATATTTGGTGCCACAGGTGAGTGGACTCACAGAGGTACTGCTGAGTGGGTTGCCATCTGGGAAGGTTGGGCCAGCACCGCAGGAGGGTAGGGCCAGAAAGAGAAACTCCCATGGTGGATCATGGAGATGGGAAGTTATCTTGGGTCAGCTTTTTAGTGATGAGGGGCCTTGGGAGTGGGGTTTTTGCATCTGTCTGAGCCTGTTGGAAGTAGCAACCCCCAAACAACTGGAGTCTTTGCTGAAATTCAGCTGCAGACCTGTAAATAACAGTACAAAGTCATCGGTAGCAGCCCACTCAAAATCCTAGAAAGCACTCCTAGCAACAGTGAGCTTTCCTTCTTCTGCTCCCACCTTCACTGCCAAAAACTTCATTCATCCAATAGAAGAAATCACATTCAGCCACCATAAAACCTCCCGGTTCGAACTCTAAACCCTCTTTACAACAAACTGAAACCAATATCCACATTCCACACAGTGATTACACCATCACAAAAAAAACTGTAGAGCAACCCAGCACACCTGAATTAATAACTAACTAAATAAATACATAAAATATACCAGCTTCACCTTTTCAAAATATTAAACCATAAAACCAAGACAAAACAAATCAATACATAACAAACAGTTAAAGACAACCTCAAATTCTAAGAAACAACAGGCAACCTCAAATCAAACAAACAAACAAAAACAAAACAAAACAAAAAAAAACAGGACAAGGCATTAGAAGCAAAATGACAAACAAAGGTCTCATTAAACATGGAGGAAGAGGAGGTAATAGATGATCTGAGAAGGAATTTAGAAGATATGCTTATAGAGCTTTACAAGAGCCTAAGGAAACCTCAAACAGAAACAAGGAAAACACAGACAGTTCCCTTGAAGAACTCAGGAAAATCATTCAAGAACATAATAATAAGATTAATGCACAATCAGAACTCATACAAAAACAGCTGTTAGAAATCCAGAAAATGAATACCAAAATTACAGAATTACACAACACAGTAGAAGCACAAAAGAGCAGGTTAGAACTGCCTGAAGAACACATATCCCAACTAGAAGACAAATCCCTGGACACCAGCCTGTATGAAGAAAAATCAGAACAAAGATTTAAGAGAAATGAAGAGAACCTAAGAATTATATGGGATGACATGAGAAAAAACAACATAAGACTCATTGGAATTCCAGAACAAGAAGAGGCAGAAGAAAAAAAAAATTAAGAAAATTGTGGAAGACCTACTAACAGAAAACTTCCCCCATATCATGAAAGAAGAAAAGATATTTGTCCAAGAAACCCATACAACCCCACACAAGATAGATCCCAAGAGAAAAACACTGAGGGATATTATAATCAAACTCTCCAAAACCAAAGACAAAGAAAAAATTTTGAGAGCTGCCCAGGACAAAAGAAATATTACATATAATAATCAGTTAGCCTGAACTCCGATTACTCAGAGGAAACCATGGAGGCAAGAAGGCAATGGAATGGCATCTATAAAACACTGAAGGAAAAGAACTTCCAACCAAGAATCCTATATCCAGCCAAATTATTCATCAAATATGAGGGTGAAATCAAGGCATTCTCAGACAAACAGAAATTAAGGGATTTTGTAAAAACCAGATATGTTAGACTGAGTTCTCTAGAGAAACAAAAACCAGCAAGGCTTATATATATATAAAGAGAGAGAGAAATTTATCTTAGGAAAATGGCTCACAAACATATAGAAGCTGGCTAGTCCAAAGTCCCTGGAGCAAACGTCAGGCTGGAGGTTTTTCCTAACCTCCACAACCACAGGGGCTGAGAAGCTCAAGGCTGGCAGGCAGTACACTGGCTGTTGACTCCAACAAATGATGAATCCAAGATCTCCAGGCAGAACAGTAGACTGCTCACTCACGGACAGTTGTAAGCAGCACAAGAGAATCCCAATCCACACAAGAATGTCATGTCTCTCTTCCCAGGATGTCCCTGGATATCCTGGAAGCAGGCCACACCCCTAGGGAAACTCCCCTTGAACAGATTGGCCACTCAGAACACAGTCATCCGATCCCATCATGTGAACAACCACACAGAACTGGGTCCAGCCAAGTTGACACACAGCTCCAACTATCACACCAGACCAACCCTACAAGAAATGCTTAAGGAAGTTCTTCCAATAGAGAACCCACAACAGAGATCAACAAAATTAGGATATGTGGCATCAACACTAAAACCAAATCAGAAATAGAAACTCAAAATAAGACCATATAACATTGTACTCTAAAAACCAAGAAAGTCAATCAGCACACAACAAAAGCAACTAACCTATCAGAGGGAATAAAACTTCTAGGTACAAACTTTCAAATGGAGAGGAAAACAGGACAATGTCTTCACAGTACACACGTTCTAAAAATGCAGAGACAAGAATATACTCCAAGATAACCACAGAGAAAAGTAACAATCCCCCTAAGCAAATCCAGAAGGAAGGAAAACATATGGGTTTAATAAGCACTTAACCAACAATAAAGAAGAAAAGGGAGATAGCATTAGCAAACAAACCAAACTCACCACAGAAAAGTATATGGACCAAGGAAACACCAACAACATGACAAAAAACACAATAGAATGACAGTAATCAATTCATACATAACACTAATTACACTCAATGTGAATGGACTAAAAGCACCTATCAAGAGAAAGAGAGTGGCAGACTGGATAAGAAAAGAAGACTCATCGATATGCTGCCTACAAGAGACCCACATTAGACACAAGGATAAAAACAAATTAAGAGTTAAGGGATGGAAAACAATATACCAAGCCAATGGAAACCAAAAAAGAGCATGAGTAGCAATATTGATTTCTGATAAAACAGACATTAAGGTGAAAAACATCCTAAGAGATAAGGAGGGACATTGTATGTTACTGAAAGTGTCAATTGACAAAGAAGATATTACAAAAATAAATATTTATGCACCCAATGAAAGTGCTCCAAAATATGTGAAGCAAATATTAACTGAATTAAAAGGGATAATAGAAAACTCTACAATAGTAATAGGAGACTTTAACACATCACTTTCAAAGAGGAACAGGTCAACTAGAAAAAAACTCAACAAAGATACAGAAGAACTAAACAATACAATGAACCAACTTGACCTCATAGACATATACAGAGCATTTCACCTAAGAAAAGCACAATTCACATTCTTCTCCAGTGTACATGGGTCCTTCTCAAAAATAGACAATATGTTAGGACATAAAACAAGCCTCAATAAATTCAAAAGCATTGAAGTACTGCACAGCATCTTCTCGGACCACAATGCTATAAAATTAGAAATTAATAATAAGAAGAGCAAGGAAAAAGCATCACATGTGGAAGCTGAACAACTCACTGCTCAAAAACTACTGGGTAACAGAACAGATAAAAACTGAAATAAAGAAATTCCTAGAAACAAACAAGAATGAAGATACATCATACCAAAACCTATGGGACACAGTGAAAGCAACTCAGAGGATAATAAATGCATACATCAAAAAAGAGGAAAGAAATAAAATCAACAAAAATCAACACTCTAACTCATCAACTCCAACAACTAGAAATAGCACAACAAAAGAATCCTATGGTATCTAGAAGCAAGTAATAATAAAGATCAGTGCAGAAACAAATAAACAGAAAAAAAACCCAGAAAATCA
The DNA here is from genome assembly GCF_000298275.1 of Orycteropus afer afer. Lineage (NCBI taxonomy): Eukaryota > Metazoa > Chordata > Mammalia > Tubulidentata > Orycteropodidae > Orycteropus > Orycteropus afer. The sequence continues at coordinate 420,779 of NW_006921904.1, forward strand.
GCAAAACAAAAAGCTGGTTCTTCAAAAAGATTAATAAAATTGATAAACCATTGGAAAACCTAACAGAAGAAAAGAAAGAGTAGATCCAAATCACAAGAATTGTAAACAAAAATGGTGTCATCACAACAGAACCAACTGAAATAAAAAAGATATTGACACAATATAATCAAGAACTGTACTCCAATAGATTTGAGAACTTAGAAGAGATGGACAAGTTTCTAGAATCACAAGTCTTCTAAACTATCCCACTCAGAGATAGAAAATTTGAACAGACCTATGAAAAAGAAGAAATTGAACAGGTCACAAAAAAAAAAAAAAAAAATCCCACAAAGAAAAGCCCTGGCCCTGATGGCTTCACTGGAGAATTCTATCAAATATTCAGAGAAGAGTTGACACCTATGCTACTCAAGCTATTCCAGAACAAAGAAAAAGATGGAATACTCCCAAATTCATTTTATGACGCAAACATAACACTAATACCAAAACCAAGGAAAGATACCACTAGAAAGAAAAACTACAGACCAATATCACTCATGAACAGAGATGCAAAAATCTTTCACAGAATCCTAGCCAACAGAATCCAACAACATATCAAAAAGTTAATACACCTGGACCAAGTGGGATTCATACCAGGTTTACAAGGGTGGATCAACATCAGAAAATCAACCAATGTAATCCAGCACATAAACAAAACAAATGAAAAGAACCATATGATTATATCAATTGATGCAGAAAAAGCATTTGATAAAATCCAACATCCATTCCTGTTCAGAACTCTCAGCAAAATAGGGATAGAAGGGAAATTCCTCAACATGATAAAGGGTATATATGCAAAGCCAATGGTCAACATCATTATTAATGGAGAAAGACTCAAGGCATTCCCCTTACAAACAGGAACCAGACACGGATGCCCTCTATTACCACTTCTATTTAACATTGTATTGGAAGTCCCGGCTAGGGCAATAAGGCAAGAAAGAGAAATAAAAGGCATACAAATTGGCAAACAGGAACTAAAACTATCTCTATTTGTGGATGATCCTGTACATAGAAAACCCAAGGGACTCAATAAAAAGACTACTGGAACTAATAGAGAGGTTCAGCAAAATGGCAGGATACAAGATCAACCCACAAATATCAGTTGGATTTCTCTACACCAGCAAGGAGTCCTCTCATAAAGAAATAAGGGAAACAATACCATTTACTATAGCTACTAAAAACATAAAATATCTAGGAATAAACCTCACCAGAGACACAAAAGACCTATGCAGAGAAAACTATAAAACACTGCTACAAGAGACAACAAGGGCACTTGTCTACCTATCGGTAGACTAAATATTGTGAAAATGTCAAAACTACCTAAAGCAATCTACACATTTAATGCAATCCTGATCCAGATTTCACAAAATTTTTAAGGACATGGAAAAACTAATTACCACTTTCATATGGAAAGGAAAGAGACCTGAAATAAGCAAAGCACTTCTCAAGAAGAAAAACAAAGTAGGAGGTCTCACACTCCCAGATCTTAAGAACTACTGTATAGCCACAGAGGTCAAAACAGCATGGTCTTGGTACAATGATAGACAGATAGACCAATGGAACAAAATCAAAAGTCCAGATATAGACCCATCCATCTATGGACAACTGATCTTTGACAAAGGT
>NW_006921904.1:423137-424402 GCF_000298275.1 Orycteropus afer afer
ACTACTATTGTTAATACTTTTGTCCTTTTTACTATTATTCCCCTTCCAGGTCCTAGTTTTCAGCTTTGACTTTTCCCTCTTCCTGGTTACAAATTTTTTTCTTATTTTTTCTCATGGTTAACCCTGTTCCTTGTTTTCCTTCCTGCATTTTTCACATTTTTTTCTTCATTATTCTCCTTCTCTGCCTTTTTTCTCTTATTGCCCTATCCCCAGATATTGCAGGTTTTCTTGTTTTTTTCACTGAGCTTCTTGTTTGTCCAGAGGGTGCAGCCATTTTGATTGTTTGCAATCAGCGGCCATTTTGGATATTTAAAGTGACCGAGGGCACAGCCATTTTTAATGTTTACAAGTGGCAACCATTTTGGATTTTAAACTAATAGCATTCTCATTTGGATTCCAGGGACCTAAGAGCAGGCAGCAAGGCAGGAAGCAGAGAGAGGACTGCCCAATATAGAGGAGGAAGGTGAGTCACTTAGCTTAGAAAGCTCTCAAAGTAGGACTGGGAAAGAGCTGCATTATCAGGGTAAAATCAGACTTACTCACATGGATAAGGTAAAGCTTTGAGACCTCCATTTGCTAACATAGCACCACTCAAATTGAGGAGAAACAGCGGCAAACAACCATTAATAATCAGAACACAGAATGTACGAAGTGTGAATCTAAGAAAATTGGAAGTTGTCAAAAATAAAATGGAATGCATAAAGATTGATATTCTGGGCATTAGTGAGCTGAAATTGACTGGTTTTGGCCATTTTGAATCAGACAACTATATGATCTAGTATGCCAGGAACAACAGTTTAAAGAGAAATGGTGTGGCATGCATCATCACAAAGCATGTTTCAAGATCTGTCCTGATGTACAGTGCTGTCAGTGATAGGATAATATCCATACGTCTACAAGGAAGACCCATTAATACGACTGTTATTCAAATTTATGCACCAACCACCAAAGCCAAAGATGAGGAAATTTGAAGATTTTTATCAACTTCTGCAGTCTGAAATTGACCAAACTTGAGATCAGGATGTGTTAATTATCACTGGTGACTGGAATGTAATGGTTGGAAACAAAGAAGAATCACCAGTAATTGGAAAATTTGGCCTTGGTGACAGAAATAATGCTGGAACTCACATAGCAGAATTTTGCAAGACCAACGACTTGTTCATTGCAAACACCTTTTTTTCAACAACACAAATGATGGCTCTACACGTGGACTTCACCAGATAGAATACACAGGAATCAGACAGACTACATCTGTGGCAAGAGGC
>NW_006921904.1:424789-425792 GCF_000298275.1 Orycteropus afer afer
ATTGAGATATTTCAACAAATGGATGCCCCACTGGAGACACTCACTTGGTTATGCCAAGAGATTTGGAAGACAGCTACCTGGCCAACTGACTATAAGAGATCCATATTTGTACCCATCCCAAAGAAAAGTGATCCCACAGAATGTGGAAATTATCGAACAATATCATTAATATCACACACAAGTAAGGTCTTACTGAAAATAATTCAAAAACTTCTGCAGCAGTATATTAACAGAGAACTTCCAGAGGTGCAAACTGGACATGGAACAAGGGCTGCTGTCAGATGGATCTTGGCTCAAGGCAAAGAAGACCAGAAAGATGTTGACTTGTGTTTTATTGACTATGCAAAGGCATTTGATTGTGTGGACAAATTATGGATAACATTGAAAAGAATGGGAATTCCAGAACACTTGATTGTAGTCATGAGGAACCTGTACCTTGACCAGGAGGCTGTCGTTTGAATGGAACAAGGGAACATTGCATGGTTTAAAATCAGGAAGGGAGTGTGTAAGGGTTGGATCCTTTCCCCATACTTATTCAATCTATATGCTGAGCAAATAATCCGAGAAGCTGGACTATGTGAAGAAAAATGTGGCATCGGGATTGGAGGAAGAATCATTAACAACCTGAGATACACAGATGATACAACTTTGCTTGCTGAAGGTGAGGATGACTTGAGGCACTTACTGATGAAAATTGAGGCACACAGTCTGCAATATGGATTACATCTCAATATAAAGAAGACAAAACTCCTCACAACTGGACCAATAAGCAGCATCATGATAAATGAAGAGAAGATTGAGGTTGTCAAAGAATTCACATCGCTTAGTTCTACAATTGAGGCCAACTGAAGCAGCAGTCAGGACATTAGACAACGTGCATCACTGGGCAGGTCAGCTGCGAAGGAACTGTTTCAAGTGCTGAGGAGGAAGAATGTCTCCTTGAGGACTAAGGTGCTCCTGACATAAGCCATGATATTTCCAATCGCCTCATATGCATGTGAGA
>NW_006921904.1:426573-432502 GCF_000298275.1 Orycteropus afer afer
GCTACCAGAGCTCCTCTTTAATCATTAGAGTGATGCAAATCAAAACAACAATGAGATATCATCTAACACCAGCAATAATAGCAAAGTTCAACAGGTCAGAAAATAACAAGTTGCAGAGAGATTGGAACTCTTGTGCACTGCTGGTGGGATTGTAAAATGGTACAACCATTATGGCAAATGGTATGGTGTTTCCTTAAAAAACTGAAAATAGAAGTACCATTTGACCTAGCTATTCTATTACTAGGAATATATCCTAAAGAGGTGAGAGACAGCACAAGAACAGAGATATGTACACCTATGTTCATCGCAGCACAATTCACTATAGCAAAGAGATGGAAACAACCTAAATGTCCATCAACAGAAGAGTAGATAACCAAATTATGGTATATGCACACAATGGAATACTATGCTACATTAAAAAACAATGAGGGATATGCAAATCATCTCACAACATGGATGAACCTGGAGGACATTATGCTGAGTGAAATAAATCAATCGCCGAAAGACAAGTACTGTAAGCGCCCTTTACTGTAAAAAGACATAAAAGGGTTTGCTTGGGAAAGGAAACTCACTTAAGGCAGGGAGGAAAGGGGAGGGATTAATTTTGGCCTAGTTGGGCCCTACACGCTGACATGGGTAGGGGGAAGTATATATGGGAAGGATCTATAACCACCATGATAACATTAGGAAATGGGAGGACACCGAATTGTGCACATAATAGATAGATGACAGATGCTAACACCAACCTATGTGTCCACAATACTGTGTTGCCGTTAACACCAAACACAGGCTACAGATAAACACATAAACACCTGAGATGATCAGACGGAGGTCAGTGAACAGAAGTATACTCTAGACCAAGAATAGATTCAGCTGAGGCTAATCTTGCACAGACTCTAGTTATACAAAATACCTGCAGTCCTTACAGAAACAATAAAAGATGGACACAGAGTAATCCTTCACAGACAACCAGACACTATGGGAGAGAAATCAAATAGATCTACTGCCTCAGGACCACAGTACAGGGAGACACCAGACTCACTTGGCACAATAAAATACATAAAAGCATTTTTCCACATCGTACATTGGTGAGTAGTGACTGGGGTCTTAAAAGCTTTCAAGCGGCCATCTAAGATGCAGCTAACAGTCTCCTATCATTGGAAGCGAAGAAGAACACACAAAAAAATGATCCACACAATCAAATGCCTTTGCATAGTCAATAAAACACAAGTAAACATCTTTCTGGTATTCTTTGCCTTGAGCCAAGATCCATCTGACAGCAACTATGATATCCCTTGTTCCACGACCTCTTCCAGAAGTGCAAACTGGATTCAGAAGAGGATGTGGAACAAGGGATATCATAGCTGTTGTCAGATGGATCTTGGCTCAAGGCAAAGAATACCAGAAAGATGTTGACTTGTGTTTTATTGACTATGCAAAGGCATTTGATTGTGTGGATCATGACAAATTATGGATAATACTGAGAAGAATGGGAATTCCAGAACACTTGATTGTAGTCATGAGGAACCTGTACCTTGACCAGGAGGTTGTTGTTCAAACAGAACAAGTGGACACTGCATGGTTTAAAATCAGGAAGGGAGTGTGTCAGGGTTGGATCCTTTCCCCATACTTATTCAATCTATATGCTGAGCAAATAATCCGAGAAGATGGACTATATGAAGAAAAATGTGGCATCGGGATTGGAGGAAGAATCATTAACAACCTGAGATACACAGATGATACAACTTTGCTTGCTGAAAGTGAGGATAACTTGAAGCACTTACTGATGAAAATTGAAGAATACAGTCTGCAGGAGGGATTGCACCTCAATAAAAACTCCTCACAACTGGACCTATAAGCAGCATCACGATAAATGGAGAAAAGATTGCAGTTGTCAAAGACTTCACATTGCTTGGTTCTATGATCGACATCAATGGAAGCAGCAGTCAGGACATTAGACAACGTACAGTACTGGGCTAGTCAGCTGAAAAGGACCACTTTCAAGTGCTGACGAGCAAAGATTCTCCCTGAGGAGTAAGGTGCGTCTGACACAAGCCATGATATTTTCAATCGCCTCATATGAATGTGAGAACTGGACAATGAATAAGGAAGAATTGATGCTTTTGAGTTGTGGTGCTGGTGAAGAATGCTGAAAGTACCATGGACTGCTAAAAGAACTATCAAATCTGTCCTGGAGGAAGTACAGCTGGAATGTTCCTTGGAAGTGAGAATGGTTAGACTTCGTCTCACCTACTTTGGTCATGTTATCAGAAGGGACCATTCACTGGAGACAGATGTCATGGTTGGTAAGGGGGAGGGTCGACGAAAGAGGAGAAGGCCCTCCAATAGGTGGACTGACATGACGGCAGCAGCTGTTGGCTCAAGTACAGCAAGGATCACAGAGCTGGCATGTGACCTGGTGGTTTTTCGTTCTACTGTGCATAGGGTCATTGTGAGTTGGAGCTTTATGAACTGTTTAAGTTAGTTATTAGTATTTAATTTCCTGTTTGGTATAGAAATTACATTACACAATTAAAGTTGATCTAAATTTTCACCCACGTTGAGTTGTTACATTATATTTTGACTGCTAACCAGAAGACTGGCAATTCAAATCCACCAGCAACTCCTCAGAAGGAAGGTTGGGCAATCTACTTCTGTAGGGATACTGCCCCGGAAACCCAAGGAGGGGTAGCTATGAGTCGGATCCAACTCAACAGCACTGGGTGGGTATGTGGTGGAGTGATTTTCAATATTATTTATAGCTAAGGGTTTTTGGGCAGACTAACTTCTATAGGTATCACTTTTCTTATTTTTAGAAAGGAAATGATTGAAAAGACAAGCTTTAAAGTGAGTTCCAATCACAAACCTTTATGTTTCTAAGTTTATTCTAATGGTAATGTCCTGTGAATGAGTTAGTAAAGCAGATGGAAAAGCTGGCCCCAAATTCTTCTCAGGAGTGGCAAAGTATAAATAGTTGGGGCTGGAAAACAAAGAGAATTAAAGTAAGAGCTCCTGGTCTTCTCTAACAACAACAACAACAAAAAACCCTGAGTCTTCTGGATTCTTTGTCTGACTGATAGGATATGATCCAAGAGTCCAAGAACAACTGAATTTCTAAGAACTTTGGCTTCGAAACTCATTAAGACTTGGCAGCCTTTTAATGCTTTGTGGAAAAAAATGGCAGCACTTGTGGGAGAAACTCACGTTCCTGATCTACAAATGGGAAAATGTAATCAGCATCCCTGAAAACGCTCTCCCTAAAGGCTTAACTATATTAAAGCTGCTTTACATTTTCCATACCTTGTATCTCCAGCAGTAGTGGCTGGATCCAGTCCCAGAGTTTGGTTATAATTTGCTAGTGGGTGGTGACTTTCCATGTTGGTGGATGTTCTCAAGTGAATTTCTGATGAACTGAATAAGTGAGGATTTGGCTTTAGAGATGACATTTCAGATAAGTCTGTTTTATCATTTAAATTAGTTGCTGCTTGGTGAAAATGAATGCCAGCTTGGGACAGTGGTGTGAAGGGAGATGAAGATGGCATTTGGAGGACAGATGCTGAAAAATCCCGCAGGAATGAATCTTTTATAACAAAATCATAATCTAAGAATATTTTATCACAGAGACCCCTTTTCTCCACTGAAACACTTATTAACATCACAAGAGATTAACTTTGGGAAAGGTTTGAATGGAATTTGTTGAGATAAGAATCAAGTTAAGTTGATTTATGCTTATTGTGATAGCCTGAGTCAGTGTATTCTGGAAGGAATCCAGCATCCTCAAGAGAATAGGACCCATATCTCTCCTCAAGAGTTAGAAGTGATTTCAGAGAGAACATAAGACAACTTGGGGCCAGACGGGTTGGGGGAGCCCAAGCAAGACTCTCCTTGTTTACCTGAAGAATCAAGTTACAGTTATATTGAGGTTAGGTTCTCTCTCTCTCTAATATATATATGTGTGTATGTATGTGTGTGTGTGTGTGTGTGTGTGTGTATACCATTGGGTTTCCAAGGCTGTAAATCTTTATGGAAGCAGACCACCCATTTTTCTTCTGCAGAGTAGCTGATGGGTTCAAACCACCAACCTTTTGGTGAGCAGCCAAATACCTTAAATCACTGCATGAAGATTTCCAGCCTTGGAAACCCAATGGGGCTTGCTATGAGTCATAATCAACTCGATGGCAGTGAGTTTTTAGTTATATACATACATATATTTGTATATAGTGTAGTAGTTAAGGTTGCATCAACTTGGCTGGGCCATGATTTTGAGTGGTGTGGCAGGTGAATGTAGTTATTCCCTATAGTGAGATTGGATGCGGTATAATCAACTCCTTGGGGAATCTGCTGTGAGAAGTTAATCAGTGGAAGGGGAGTTGACTTTAGGGTGTGGCCTGCTTCCTGTGCATATGGAGAAATATGGCAAAAGGTCTCTAGTTTTTGCCCCTTCTGGATCCTGCATTTGGACGAGTCCTTGTTCACAGTTCCTGTACTTGAAACAGTGGCCTGCTGTGTTGCATATCTATCTTGAGACTGTGCCATTTTTTCTGCCGACCTTGGGTTTGTCAGCCTCAACAGCTAATGGCTGCCTGAGTTAGGTGATGCGGCCAATGGACCTAGGACAAGAAGCAGAGCTGAAGCTCAAGGTCAAGGGCCATCACCAGCCCCTAGACCCAGCACTTTGAATTTGGTCTTCTAGCTTCCTAAACTCTAAGAGAATAAACTCCTGTTTGTTAGAGCCATTTCTGTTATAGCAGCACTAAAGGACTAAGACAGACAGTATATATTATGCCTTGGAATGAGAAATTATTTAGAAAGATTTAAGCTGGATTGTGTATGAAGTGGAGGCGACACTGTACAGTGTTTATTGTGCTTGCTTAACCCAGAAGTCCTCTTTCACAGAGCACCTTACTGAATTGTGGTCTGGAGAACACCCTTTGTAAAATGTGGCTCTGTTCATTCTCTTATCTCTCTTCTTCTTGATCTTAAGAAGACTCATATCCTTCTTAGTGTATCCGATATCCTTGTTCTGATTCAACCATCTTCAAATTATTCTTTAGCTGATTCCTATGACTGGCTCTCATTCTTCTGTGAGGACAGATTTCATTTCTCATCTATTCTCAAAACTCACTACCAAAGCCCAGCATGTGTTAATGACCAGAATGCCATCTTGGCCTTTACCTCTAAGTCCATTTTCTGCCCTCATGGACTGTAGTTATCTCTCTTCTTTAAGAATAACAACAGAATGACTTTACTACTGAGAGGTTCCTTCAGTTACCCTTACCACTTCCTTTTTCCTCCTTTTTGATGTTGACAGTGCCTTTGCTCGTTTCAAGGATGATGTTGCTTACTGAGAAGAAGAGAAACAACTCCATGTGGATTATCCACAGCCACTTCCACTTCCACTTCTCTAGGTGAAAATCAGAGCCTTTATGAGATGGGTTTACCCAGGAGATGTTACAATGTTGATAGTTTACGTTTTGGCCTCCAGTCTCTTTACATTTGGGAAAACACAAATACTCACATCTTTGTCATTCATGTGTGCCATTGAGTTGATTTTGACTCATAGCAACCCTATAGGACAGAGTAGAACTGCCCCATAGGGTTTTCTAGGCTATAATCTTTACAAGAACAGATCACCAGGTTTTTTCTTCTGCAGATCAGCTGGTGGGTTTGAACTGTTGCCCTTTCAGTTAGTACCTGAGGACTTAACCATTATGCTAGAAAGGCTCCTTACTCATATCTTCTGAAAAAAAAAAAAAAAAAAACTTTTGTGCAACATTAACCATGTTATTTGATGAGTTTCAAATTCTGTTGTGTCACCTTTCTTTGGAATGGGCACAAATATCAATTTCTTCCAGTTGGTTGGTCAGTTAACTGCTTTCCAAATTTCTTACCGTAAGCAAATTAGCACCTCCCACACTATATCCCTTTG
>NW_006921904.1:432602-441071 GCF_000298275.1 Orycteropus afer afer
AAAAAACCCCACCCTTCCAGTAAGTCCATCCTGACTCATAGTGACCCCATAGGACAGACTAGAACTTCCCTATAGTGTTTCTAGGAAGGAAGATGGGGCAATCTACTTCCGTAGTGATACTGCCTCGGAAACCCAAGGAGAGGTGGCTATGAGTCGGGTCCGACTTGATGGCACATAACAACAACAACAACAACAACATAGTGTTTCTAAGGCTGTAAATCTTTACAAAAGCAGACTGCTTAATCTTTCTCCTGTAGTGTGGTGGGTAGGTCCAGTCCATCAACATTTTGGTTAGCAGCCAAATGTTGTAACCACTGTGCATTCATTAATATAACCTTTACCTCAAAGATACTTGCGTTAGGACACCTAGTCTACCCACATGTCTATTTTCTCTCTTATCGATTCTATTTCTTTACTTGTTCATATGGCAAAAACAAAACTCCTTCATTTACTCAGTCTGCCACCAATTTGTTCACCATTTATTCTATAAATAAATGCATCAGTGCAATGCATTGAATATCAAAGAAAAAACCTGATCTGTGTCTTGGGAATCTTGGAGTCTAGAAGAAATATCTATAACCAACCAATGAAAACAATAAGTAGTGATGTGTAGAAGACACCATATGAGCCCACAAATAGGTGGCTGTGTCAGAGCGGAATGGAGTGAGATTAATGCTGCCTTCAACATGAAGAAAATATTAGAGCTATTCCTGGAAAGATAAGTAGGAATTCTTCAAGTGAAAAAGGTATGTGAGTTTGGATATTTTTAAGGGGTAGGAGTGAGGCCAGGGGCAAAGAAGAGGGTTCTTCATTGGTTAGGATCTACATGACTTACTAAATCTAACCAGTATTAATAGAGGAAAATGAAACCCTTAGAAGTTGATTCTTCCCTATTAGTACTGATTCTTCCTTTTTCCCCCAAATCCTTCTGAAGTGGCTTGTCTGTATTTTTTGTATTAAGGGTTCATGAGAAAAGAAAAGAGGGCATAGCATAAAGTCATATATAGCATAGAAAATAATGTTTTATAAAACTAGAAGCCATTTCCCCAAGCATGCATTTCCCTTTTTGCCTGTTCATAGCTGGTTAGTTCATCAAAACTGCTCGGTAGTTATTTTCACAGTCTTGCTGAATTGGCTCCCACTGCTATAGCGGAGCCAGAGGACTGAACATTTATTGGAACTTTAAAAATTAGTTTACAGAAAGCAAATGTTTAGTGTAATGCATATTCACAAATAACAAATAGTGGTAAGATGGGTGGGAACCAGATTGATGTGAAAACGTAGATACTTTTGCAGTTTGAGAGCAGTGGCTGCACTCACTCATCGTAACTTGCAAGTATTTGAAGTTTTAAGAGATATTTAATCAAACTTGCCTTGTATATGTTATCAAAAATACTTAGCTAAAGAACTCAAGTAGGCAAACTGCCAAAGCTTAGGAGCTTCTGCAAATGAGCCAAATACATTTGTAAATGAACTATGAAGTTCAGTAACAGGCTTTGCAAATTATCACATATATGCTAAGTAATCTATTTAGTAATTGACAAAGACAGTTCTAGGGATGCCTAAATGACTGGGCAGGACAATTAAGCCAAGAGCCTGGGAATATATTTCTGAAGGATGGGAGGTGAAGACAGTCATTTTTTTTTTTTTTCCCCCAGCCACATTCAGCTGAAGTAGGTGCAGTCTTTAAGTACAGCATTGGTTTTTTGTGCTTTGCCAGTCGAATGTAATAACACAAGAACAAGGCACAAATTGAAAATGATTTTGATGAAGGAAACTAATCTTTGTGAGGAGAGGTGAAGTGACAATAAGAGGGCAGTGGCAACCAGGGTAAAGTGAGTCAGATCACTGGATTGTGAGTTCTCAGGTGGTGAACATTATGAAAGCCATGTTAGTGGTGTGATATGGAGGGAAAAAAAGACAAAACAATTGAGTTGTGGTCATAGAGAAAGTGAGCTGGAAAGATAGGATATAAATATTGGAAATATGATCACGAAGTTGAGCTCATAGAAGATTTAAGTGCTAGGATTTTGGGACACTGAAGATGTTGATGAGAGTGGATGGCTGAGGTGAGGCAGAGAACATACTCATTCAATGTACCAAACCAAACCAAACCCACAGCCATCGAGTCGGATCTGACTCATAGCGACCCCTCCTTGGGTTTCCGAGGCAGTATCACTATGGAAGTAGATTGCCCAAACTTCCTTCCAAGAAGTGGCCGGTGGGTTTGATCCACCAGCCTTCTGGTTAGCAGTCACATGCCTTAGGCACTAAGTAATCAGAGGGCAGAGGTTTGGAAGAGTAATAAACTCGTATATTGGAATCACTGAGAATATTGACAAGAATATGTCTTGAGAATAATAGAGAACCATCTTCAAGAGATGAGCTTTTTCTGCCCTCTATCTAAGGGAGATAGTATGCAGATTCACTCTGCAGTATGTATTAAATCTCAACATAAAGAAAACAAAAATCTTCACAACTGGACCAATAAGCAGCGTCATGATAAATGGAGAAAAGATTGAAGTTGTCAATGATTCCATATTACTTGGTTCCACAATCAACACCAATGGAAGCAGCAGTCGAGAAATCAGAGGATGTATTGCACTGGGCAAATCTGCTGCAAAAGACCTCTTTGAAGTGCTTAAGAGCAAAGATGTCTCTTTGAAGACTAAGGTGTGCCTAACCCAAGCCATGGTGTTTTCAATCACCTAATATTCATGTGAAAGCTGGACAATGAATAAGGAAAACAGAAAAAGAGTTGATGCTTTTGAGTTGTAGTGTTGGTGAAGAATACTGAAAGTACCATGGACTGCCAGAAGAACTAACAAATATATCCTGGAAGAAGTGTAGCCAGAATGCTTTTTGAAAGCGAGAATGGCCAGACTTTGTCTCACGTACTTTGATCATGTTGTCAGAAGGGACCACTCCCTAGAGAAGGATATGATATCATGCTTGGTAAAGTGGAGGGTCAGGAAAAAAGAGGAAGGCCCTCAACAAGATGGATTGACACAGTGGGTGCAACAATGGGCTCAGGCATAGCAAGTATGATGAGGCTGGCACAGGATCGGGCAGTGTTTCGTTCTGTCATACATAAGGTCGCTATGAGTCGGAGGTGACTTGAAGTCACTTAATAACAACAGCATCTAAAGGAGATGAATATATCTTCCTATTTTGCCAGGGAAGCTATCTGACTCTTTCACTGTGTCTAAATCAATGATTATCTTCAAATTTTCATTGTTTTTATTCAATGCATCAAAGTCCTCTAGCTTCAATGTCTTGATTTCCTCCAACTTCTTAGATACCTAAGATATTTCACCATCAAGTTCATTCCCTTTTTTGTGTACCACATGCCAATACACCACTAGTGAAGTTTTGGACATTTTTATTGCTGCAACATGTCACGTCAACCAGTATTCCACCTGTCAATGATAAAATGCAGTCATTGAGTGGATTGTCTAAGTCAAACCTTACAGACCACTTTGTAAGACCATTGTCAAGACTGATTTCCAAGACAGAGAATGAAAATGGGTTTGTATCCATTAAGTCTCTTTTGGAGTGCTCTCAGGAGCAACACTTGTAAGAGAGTATGGAATTTAGGGTAGAGAAAGAAGCTGAACTGAGAATAATTTGAAACAGAGACTTCAGCCAATCCCAGAAGGAGCTATTTTCGAGAGCCTTTAGAGCCTTGGCTCTCAAGGGAGGGAATTTTGCTTCTCAGGTGACATTTGGTAATGTCTGGAGACATATTTGCTTGTCACAATTGTGGATCTGCTAATTGTATCTAATTGATAAAGGCCATGTATGCTACTAAACATCTCAAAATGCAGAAGATGGCTAAGAATTATTTGGACCAAAAAGTCAATAGTGCTTACATACACAATAGTGAACTATCAGTAATAGCAAACACTAATCTATGAGTGTCTAGAGGGTCACTTATGAGTCAGAATTGAATTGATGGCAGAGGATTTTCTTTCTTTTTTTTTTAAATCTACGAGTAAATACATAGGTAGACAGGCAAGAAGATCAGGTATGGATAGGTGAACAGGAATATACCCATGACCATACATACATAGGTTTGGCATGATATTCCTACATACATATTGTATGTGCTATAAAAATGTCCATATACATTATAGAGCTAACAGGTGACAAAGTTAGGATAACTTCTCAGCTGCAAGTAAGCACCTTGAGGGAATGAGTCTCTGGGTCTGTGGGCTCAGGACCACGGTTATGGGGAACATTAAGCTCAATTGGCACAACATAGTACACAAAAAAAATTGTTCTACATCCTACTTTGGTGAATAGGAACTGGGGTCTTAAAAGTTTACTAGCAACTATCTAAGATGCAACTATTGATCTCTTCTTATCCAGAGCAAAGAAGAGTGAAGAAAATTACAGACATATGGAAGCAATTAGTTAAAGAGACTAATGGACCACAGGAACCGCAACCTGCATGACCCTGAGACCAGAAGAAATAGATGGTCCCAGCTACCACTGCCAACCACTTAGAAAGAGAACAAAATTGGAGATCCTGGATAGAGAAGGAGAAAAAAAAAATGGGACAAAATTAAAACACATTCAAAAGATCAGAATTACTGGTCAGATAGAGACTGCTGAAAACCCTGAAACTATGAACCTGGCTTATAGCCTTTGGGCCTGGTATTGGACTCACTCCAGTACATTAGCTCTCAGAAAACAATAGACAGGCCTACTAGCTGAACAACTACACCAGAAAGATGCACTCCTTGGAAGAGTCAATTGTGGGAGGTCAGTAGGGCAGCATTTCCACAGGGAGAAATCTAGGCGGCAGGAATGCATAGGTAAGGACGTGGGGAAGGGGTAACCACAGGGAGGAGGTGGAAGGAGAGCTGCTCCATTGTGGGGATTGTAACTGGTGTTGTGAAACAAAATGTGTATGAACTGTTGAGTGTACAGCAAATCAGCTTTGTAAATTTGCACCCATATCACAACTGCATTGAGGTTGCCCTCCAGAGAGAGGTGAAACCTTGGACAGGCAGCTCTGTTGGCAGATTGAAATTCCCAGAGAGGGATGCTGCTGTGAGTGTTGGCAGCCTTATTCCTGGTAGCTAAGGGAAATGAATGTCTCAATCTCAAAGGGGGAGATTGGTGTGTGAATCTACCACACGATATTTGTATTTTGATGAAAATTGTCTTTCTCCATCTATTTTTACCAGTTGCTGAAGGAGCTCAGAAAGACCATGATCTCAGGCCTGGGTGGTAGGAGACAAATTAAGAAGAAGTTTTGGAGTAGCCCAGGGGCTTCAAAGGTAATTGTAAGCACTATGTTTTGCCCTTCCCTGGTTGAATGGTTGGTCAGCCTTTCTTTAGGCTGTTGGGGCTATTGATCTGTGCCATCTGAGCCCTGGGAAGCCAACTGCTGCAATTCCTTTTACCAAAGTCTTTCTTGCTGAGCCAACATGCAAGCAGATCATTTCAGCTGAGTGGGACAATGGGAGTACCAGGCAGAGAAGAGAAGCATGCTCCTTCAGAAATGTACCTGACTGCCTGACTTGGACATTCCATGGCTAACTTCTCTTTTGATAGCACACCTGTTTCTTCTCTTTGCCAACGCCAGCTACTTCTGTTTAGCTCTAAGTCCCAGTCTCTCTCTTCAACTCAAAGATTTTGTTTTTGTCTCACTATTTACCAATTTCTACTGGATTATTCCAATCCATATACAAATATCATGCACAAGAAGCCATCCAAAACAACCTTCTTTTGATCCATATGTCTTTCTAGCCATTACCCTCTTTCAATGGAATTTGTTATAATGTTGTTTTTACTGTCTCCTTTTCTCCTCATTCCAGATTTTGCCCACTAGACCAATGAAATGGCTGAGCATGGATCCCCTAACAGCACACCATGGGCATCTCCCACCCATCATTGTTGAATTTGAACCATCAGCAGCATTTCACGTAGTAGGCCATTTCTTCTTCTTGGTGCCTTTTTTTCTGTTAGCTTTTCCAACACCACACTCTGTTGTATTTTCATCCACCTTATTATCCACTCCTTCACAATCTCCTTTTCCATTTTCCATGAGTTGGAATCAAATCTATGAATCAACTCAATATCAACATGCTTGGTTATTTTGTTTGTTTAGTTTTTGGTTCTCCTTTGTGAGATGGCTAAATGTTGACTGACTCATGTAACTTTGAGGTGTGTCCTTGGCTCACTTTAATATCAGCATCTTTTTAATTACTCTCATCTAGACCCATTGCATTGTTGTTGTTGTTAGGTGCCGTCAAGTCATCTCTGCCTCATGGCAACCCTATGTAGAGCAGAATGAAACACTGCCTGGTCCTGTGCCAGTTCCACAAGTCCATTGCATTAAATACTTTCTGTATGTCAAAGACTCCTAAGTAGATATAAATCCTTAAACATTGTCTTCCATGACTCATCTACTCAACTGCCCATTTAACATCCCTACTTGTTTGTCTATTCACTCTCTCAGCCTGAAGTGTCCAAAACAGAACTGTGCATACAAATGTCTCCCTCCAGACAACCAGCCCTAAAGTAATTCTCCCTCATCTTCCCCAACGACTCTTTACCCTGTTGCTCAAGCATAAGATTATAAGTCGACTTTATTTTTTTTTCTTTTGCTCATAAAATGCACAATTAGGAAAGTGGTGTTAAATCATTAAAATCAACCTGGAGTCTGACCATTTCTTACCTTTTCCATCAATACTGTTATTGTGGTGATTTCTCTATTCTGGGGCAGAGGTTTCTGGGTCTCTGGGCTTCCGGAGCCTGCCAGTTGTCCAAACTAAAGCCATCTGATCTTTTTGAATATCAATCACATCAAATCATTTCCCCATTTAAACTCTTCCTATTTTGCATTATAATTTTTTAAAAAATGATTATCATGCTCATAAAATCCTATATAATGTGGCCTTTGCTCCTTCTCTAACAAACCTGTAAATTTCCATTTGTTTTTGACATTTTGTCCATTCTGGCTGCAGTAGACTGGATTATTTCTCTAGTTCTTCATTCCTTCCCTCTGTCGTGTGACCTTGTAAGACACAAATGTGGGCTGAGCATATCCATCCCCTCCCTCATTAGCATTGAACTTTACCATGTGACTTTCTTTTTTCAATGGGATATTAACAGATATAATGCTTGTGAGTGCTTGAAAATGCACTTGCCTGGTTTGGCTTGGCTTCTTTCGGTACTGTGACTTGTCAGGAGAAGAGCATATTCTAGGTAGTCTATGGCCTATGTGCCTGGATTCTAAAAGAATTCCTGGGAGAAACCGGAACCTGATCTGAATTTGAACACCAAGCCCACTCACCCATAAACCTGAATCAAAGTGGCCCCAACTGACCTGCCAACCTGTGGGCAAGACAATAAGAAATATCAAGGTACTGGTTTGAGGATAATTTGTTAAACAACATAATTTTAGCAATAGCTGGTTGATACATAAGACCATAAGACCAAGAGCTCAAGACTAAGCTCATTCTAATCTCATGGATTTCATATTCTTTGTCTCTTCTGTCTGGAACATTCCTGCCCAAAAGAATTCAGACGGTTACATCCTTTTGACTGTTTGAGCCTCATCCCAAATGTCTCATTCACAGAAACACATTATCAGATCATCCAGCTGAACTAGTCACTGCTACAAAAGTCACCTCTTACATACCATTATCTTGCTTTATTTTCATCATAGCATTTTTTCACTATCTGAAATCATTTGTTTGTATGTAAGCATACTTACTGTCTCTACGCAAGATGATATGAACTCCTGAGAACAGAAATTATGTCTGTCTTATTCACTGCTGTATCCTCAGGGTTTAGAACAGTGTTGAATCGATGGATGTATTCTGATGTAGGTTCTGGATCCATCCTGGAACTTTGTGAAACTGAGAGCAATTACCCATTACAAAAATCACTGATCTCTATGCTACTTTCCACAACCCTCAAGACCATAAGGCTGAAGTCACAAAGCCATTTTCAACCTTGCCCCAGGTGCCCAGGAACAGCTGGAAGTGAGAGTAATTGTTCCAGTGTTTAAAAGTGCTTCAGAAAGTGACACATATATAAAAACTGCTTACATCAGGGAATTAAACCATTATTGCAAGAAAAACGTCCTGAGATTTCCATTTAAAACAAATTATAAACTCTGTTAAAACTATTTTTATTCAAGAAAGTCACACTGAATTCCAGGAAAAGTTTTATATTATCCCTAGTTGAGAGAGAAAATGTGCTGTTACATTTCTTATGTTATTTTACATCTTGCCTACATGCCATAAGATTTTGGCCTTCCATGAAGACTAAGTCTTGAGAAAGACACCGGGAACATTATTTCTTCCTATTGAGTCAACACATATTTGCCATGTGGTGGGAAGTGAATAGAATGGCATTTTGGGGGCCAGCCTTGTGCTGAGTTGCTTGTCTTGTGTAAGGATATTTTCCACACAACTTAAAATTTCCCAGTTGAGTGTCAGTGTATTT
>NW_006921904.1:441636-442499 GCF_000298275.1 Orycteropus afer afer
ATGACATGACTTATTCACTCACTGTTTGTGCCTGTTGGCAGTTGGATGTGGATGAAGCTACAATTGGTGGAGCTCCAAGAGGGAAGAAGTCTGGATCGCTGAGTCACCATATGGAGAAATATGCCTGGATGCCTAGTAACACATGCATGGACTGTTTTACTAGCCAGAAATAGATTTTTGTTGTGTTAAGCCAGGTCACTAAAATTCTGGGGAATTTCTATGGCAACTAATAGAATACCCCATGCCATGGTGTCCCAGGTGTTTTGTTTGTTTTTCCTTATTCAGATTTTGCATCTTCCTTTTAGAGAATTTTTTCACTCCTCTTCACATTCATCAAACAGCTATAACTATTTGCAGCTTCGTAAATATCTTGAGCCATCTTCCTCCCAATGCCTTGTTTCACATTTTCTGGGTTTTAAGAAACCAGATATTTACTAAGTATGTTAGGACTTTGAATGGAAGTTATCATTTTCTGGGCTAAGTATGTTCTCACGGACTGAATTGTCTCCCTCAAAAGTATGTGTTGACTTAGCTGGGCCATAATTCTCAGCTGTCATGATGTAATCATCCCTTATGATGACATCTGATGTGATCCATCAATCAGTTGTAAGGGTAGTAGGGTGGGATGCAACACCCTTACTCGGGTCACAGTCCTGACCTGATGTAATAGGAGTTTCTCTAGGGTATAGCCTGCATCACTTGTTATCTTGTAAGAGATAAAAGGAGTGGGAAGTGAACAGAGAAGGAGAGACCTTATTACCACCAGAAAGAAGAGCCAGAAGTGGAGTGTATCTTTTGGACCCAGGTCCCTGTGCTTAGAAGCTCCTGAACCCAGGGAAACATTGATGCCAAAACATATGGAG
>NW_006921904.1:448167-452962 GCF_000298275.1 Orycteropus afer afer
TACTCACAACCTTTTAAGGTCACTTATTGTGGCTAGGATGAAACCCAGTCAAATGCAAAGATTTTTGTTATATAATGAATATTTATTTTGAAGTCTACATATTTGTTTTGAACTACACATGAAAGTAAGATATAGAACAATATTTTTATATATCATTTTGCACCAATTGAGCTTGATGTCTCCCATGACCATAAGCCACCAATCTTTTAACTAGCAGCCAAACACTTAACAATTACACCATCATACTCTCTATGAAACTAAATACAAACCAGCTCTTTAGAAACTTGGACTTGGTCCATTATCAAAACTGGAGTAGCATATGATATGTGTGATAGTGTGGTAGAAAGTAGAGAGAAAAACCAGAGGCTTTAAAAACAGACCTTGGTTTCAGTCTTGCTGTGCATTATTTTAGGAGTTAACTCAACTTCTCTGAATCTCAGTATCCACATTCATAAAGTTAAGCTTAGAAGACCTGCCTGATAAAGTCTTGGACATAAAATGAGACAACCTGTAAAACATGGAGGCAATAGTAAAATACAATTAGTCATGTCCATTTTTTCTCCTCCTCTCATTTTACAGATTAACAAATATATACTCAATGTTCCAGGAGGGAGATAATAATCATTTATACTCTCATAACCTTCACACCCTTATTCTTTTACTGATACAAATAATTAGTTTTACCAATAACCCAACTTTATAGTTTGATAATAAATCAGATGGTGCAGCAGTCAAAGTGCTTGGTGGGTAACCAAAAGATGAGTCAGTGGTTCAAGCCCACAAATTGCTCCATAGGAAAAAGGCTTTTGTTGTTGTTGTTGTTAGGTGCCATTGGGTCACTTCCAACCCACAGTGACCCTCTGTAAAACAAAACAGAACACCGCACCACCCTCACAATGGTCTCTATGTCTGCGCTCCCTGTCACAGTCATTGTGTCATCCATCTCACTGAGGGTCTTCCTCTATTTTCCTGACCGTCTACTTTACCAAGCACAGTGTCCTTCTTCAGGGATTGGTCCCTCCTGATAACACGTCCAAATGATGTGTGACCGAGTCTCACCATCCTCCCTTCTAAGCAGCATTCTAGCTCCACTTCTTCCAAGAAATGTGTTCATTCTTCTTGCAGTCCACGGTATACTTACTATTCCTTGCCAACACTATAATTCAAAAGCATCAATTCTCTGTCAGTCTTCCATATGCATTGTCCAGCTTTCACGTGCATAGGAGGCAATAGAAAATACTATGGCTTGGGTCGGGCACACCTCAGTGCTCAAAGTGACATCTTTGCTGTTTAACACTTTAAGGACGTCTTTTGAAGCAGATTTGCCTAATGCATAGGAAAACCAATGGGACAGTTTTACTCTGTCACATGGGATCACTAGGAATCTGAATCAATTCGAGTGCACACAACAATAACAACTATATTGATTTTAAAACAACAATATTTATTCTTTTAGGTAATGCATGCATTTAAACTCAGAGCTGAGTTGCCAATTCCATTACAGAAACAGAATATACAACTGAAAGCATATTCTGAAATATGAAAATAAAGATAAGCAGTTACTTGCAACTTTTGAAGGCAATCCAAAGCACCCAGAGGGAAGAAAGTCAACACAAATGTGAATAAAATTAAAGTAGAAGCTCATGTCATAGAACAATTTGCTTCTATTTTTTTTTTTTTTTACTTTCTTACAAACTCACATGTCTTATAATCATTTTTAGTATTTTTTTAAATCAGGGATTCCAGTTTTGAACGTTTCCCAAAATGGGTTTCACGGGAGAGTTTATTTTGTCTACGGTATTCCCAGGGAAGCCCGTGGTTAATGACGTGCTCCTTCACCGGCCTAGCAGCCAACCAACCAGATGGACGGAAGAGGCCCACCGATTGGCTTCCTGGGATTGCAGCCCCATTAATGCCTCTGACAGCCTGTCTGTCACCAGCACCAAATTCAGAAGATTAGCTTGAACCTCGGTGGCCCCACCCCCTGAGAAAATGGGGGCCTAATGTGTTATAAATCAAACTGGCTATTGAATTTAATATTCTAAAAAAAAGAAAAAAGAAGAAAACTACTAGAAAAGAACGTATTCCTACTTCTCAGAGTGTTGACATATTTATTAAAGCAGCTGAAAGCCCATGGAGTTAGTCACTAAAAATAAAATGAAAATGTGAAAATCAATTAAAACAGATCTGTGTACCTTTAGAGTACTATTTAGCAATTGGCCAGTTCCTTCAATCAATGGAATCTGTTAATTCTTAGAATTCAAGGCTCAAGGTTTTGGGCTTGCACCATACTTTTAGGCTGCCGACTTAGCTTAAATTACTCAGTGCTGAATACATCCAGATGTAAATCTGATTAACACTAGGAAATCAGTTACCGTTAAGCCTTTTGCTTTCCCAGGTGAGTGACTGTGTATGACGAGGAAATGAGAGGCATTGTAAGTGATTGTTCTAAAAGAATGTGTAGATACAGTTTTAGTATTTGTTTTTTTAAACTCAACTGTTTCTTTTCGAATAATTGTAGATTCACATGTAGTGGCAAGAAGTAAGCCAAAGAATCGTGAGCACCCTTTGTCCAGTGTCCCCCAGTCACAGCATTTTGCAAAACTTATAGTACAATCTCATGAGAAGGATATCGACATGAAGCATCCGAGACACAGAACATTCAATCTCTACCAGGACCCTTCCTGTTGTCCTTTCATAGCCACATCCATTTCCCTCCCACTCTCACGTCTTCCTTAACCTAAGACAACCATGAATCTCTTCTCTATTCCCAGTATTTTGTCATTTCAGGGTTTGGAAAGTTTTCAGCATTACTTCTTCAAGTACTTTTAAGCTCTGCCCTGTTTCTCCTTTCCTTTCAGGACTTAGAGGATAGGTTAGATCTTTTATTACAGTGCCACAGGCCCTGCAAGTTCTGTTCTTTTTGTTTGCTTTGATTTCAGTGTATTTACTCCTTGTTGTTCAAATCAGGCAGTAGTTACTCTCCTATCGTCTGCTTCACTGACTCTCTCTTCTGTCCCTTCTATTCTGCCATTCAGCCTATTCCCTGAGGTTTTATTTCAACTGTAAGATTTCCATTTGATTCCTTTTCATGTCTTTTACTTCTTTGCTTAAGCTTTCTATTTTTTCATTAATTTCAAGCCTGTTTGTAATTGTTCGTTGAAGTATTTTTTCATGGCTGCCTTAAAATCTTTGTCAGATAATTCTAACATTTCTGTCATCTTGGTTTGAGCATCTTTGATGTTATATACATTTTTTTCCCACTGGGTTTGAGATCTTCCTACTTCTTGGTTTAGTGGAGGATTTTTTATTGAAATCTGGATATTTTTGTATTATGTTCTGAGACTCTGAATCATATTTAATCTTCCTGTTTTACCTGTTGTATTATTTTTTTCCCCTAACACTCCTCTAGCAGGAGAAAGAGGGGGCATGACCTTGTTAGTGCCAGGTGGAGGTAGACGTCTAGGTGCCCTACTTGGTCTCCCTTGAGTTACTGCTGGGCAGGGATGGGATTGCTGACTTCCCACATGGTCTCCACTGACATTAGAGTGGGGGTGTTGCCTTGTTTCCACTGGAACATGGTGAAAGTCCTGACTCTCCACTCAGTCTACTCTGAAACTGCCCTAGTAGGGAGGGGTTAGACACTTACTTATCTCCAGGTGAAAGTAGAAGTTGAGGCTTCTCAGATGGTGCCCCTGAACATTCTGGTATGGGAAAGGCTGATTACCAGCAACTGGCAAGAAAAATCCCAGCTCCCTCTTTGGCCTTCTGTGACATCACATGACAAGGGTGTTGGCAAGATTCATTATAACATCACAAGGGTGGAATTCTAGCCTCTCCAGTTGGCCTTTGCTGGTGGGGTTGGCTGGGCCAGAGTTTTACCATGGCGTTTAACTGGAATAGATCAGTTATTGTCTAATGTTTCTGTCTTGCTAGCTTGCCCATGTCCTGGTCCTTTGGCTAAAGTGAGCAGGCCTTCACAAAGCTTTGTTTTGTTTTTGTTTCTACCTGTTGGTGTTTCCAGATTTCTAGCTTCTTTATTTCCAAGTCTGGATACAAGAGGGAAGAGGAAATCCCAGGAACTCACCTTCATGGCACTCCTCAAGTTTCAAGGTCCTTAGCCAATCTGCCTTCTTCTCTCCAACTTTCAGGGTCTTCTTATGTTTATGTCATATACAATGGCCAGGCTTTTTAGTTGTGTTTAGCAGGAAGAATTGGGAAAATTACATCTGCATCGTCTTCCTGGAAGTCGAAGAAAAATGATTTCTTTCATTGTGGTATTATTTAAAAAAAAAAAAAAAATTTAGAACACCTTATTTAGGGAATTTCTTGATTATTGAAGCTGATTCCGTTAGTCAGGGTTCAAGTTGTAAGTGACAGAAACCCACATCAAACTTGGTTGAGCCACAGAGCATTTATTGACCTCATGGAAAGGAGTCTGGTGGAACTGAGAGATGAACAGCTTCAGGAATTTCTTACTCTCCTATTTATAATCTTTGTCTTGTTCTACATCTTTGTAGTTTTTTTCCCTTCTGTAAGTTTTATTTAGCAAGAAACATGCCAAAATTAACTGAGAGTTTTCCCTGACATGTCTTGATTTTAAAAATCCAAGAAATGAGTGTGACCAGTTCTGTTCAAGCAACAAAGTTATCCCTAAACCTATGGCTGCGTGTGGAAGAATGAAAATTCATTGCCTTCAATTCAATTCTGACTCCTGGTGACCCCATGTGTTACAGAGTAGAACTGCTCCACAGTATAATCTTTCCAGAAACAGATCACATCCCCTTCTTTTGCA
>NW_006921904.1:454097-455270 GCF_000298275.1 Orycteropus afer afer
ACCCATGTTCATTGCACAGTATTCACAATAGCAAAAAGCTGGAAACAACCTAAGTGCTCATCAATAGATGAATGGATAAACAACCTGTGGTATATACACACAATGGCAAACTACACAACATTAAAAAATAATGATGAATTGGCAAAACATCTCACAACATAGATGAAATTGGAGGACATTATGCTGAGTGAATTAAGTCAATCACAAAAGGACAAATATTTTAAAAACTCAAGAGAAGGTTTTCACACATAATGAAATGCTCTTTGATAGTTACCAGCAATGGGAGGTGTGGAAGGGAAACCCACTAGGAGCTCTGGTGGCATGGTGCCTAAGGCATTCTACTGCTAACCAGAAGGCTGGCAGTTCAAACCCTCTAGCCACTCATCGGAAGGAAGGTTGGGCAATCTACTTCTGTAGTGATACTGCCTCGGAAACCCAAGGAGGGGTCACTATGAGTCAGATCTGACTCGACAGCAGAGAGTTTGGTTTTGGTTTGGTAGATACTAGACACTTGCTAACTTCAGTGAATGGAAAGACAATACACAATGAGGGGGAAGTCCACACAACAAACCAAGGCAAAAGAAGACACTGAAAGGTACACAAGAGTAAAATGCAACAGTGGTAAATGATATTACATATACAAGCCTTCAACAACATCAATGGCAAACAATAATGTATGAGTGGATACTATGGGTAATCTGAACAGGGGTGGGAGGATGCATAGCAGTACACCCACATGCATATATAAGGTTGGCAATGGATAGTCCTACATATATATTTGTACATGCTACAAATATACCCATATATATAATAGAGCACATGGGGGGCACAATTATGAAAACCTCTTAGCCATAACTAAGCACCTCCCAAGACTGAGATGTTGGACTTGAGGGCTAGGAACCATATTCTTCGGGGACATCTAAATCTGTTGGCATAACATAGTTCATAAAGTCAGTATTCTACTTCCTACTTCAGTGAGTAGCGACTGGGGTCTTAAAAGCTTGCAAGTGGGCATCTATGTTACAACTATTGGTTTCTTTCCATTTGGAGCGAAGAGTGAAGAAAACCGAAGACCCAAGGAAACAATTAGTACAAAGGACTAATAGATGACATGAACCTCAGCATCCACTAACCTGAGACCAGAAGAACTAGATGGTGCCTGCCTATCCCCAC
>NW_006921904.1:456840-457956 GCF_000298275.1 Orycteropus afer afer
GAGACTGTGAATCCTGAAGCAAACTGCCTCATCCTTCTCCCACCAAGAGGCTGGTTTGAACCACTGACCTTTTGGTTAGCAGCTGAATGCCTTGACCATGGCACCACCAAGACCATGGGACACATATAAGGGACATAATAGCACATAAAAAAGCAAGTTGTCAACTCTATATCTAATATCACTGTGAGCTTCATTTGTCCTACTAGCTTATCTTCAACTAATCCTCTAAAATAATCAGACTCAGGGCAGTTCCCTAAAAGGCGACGGAAGATCACAGCCAGGACCAGGTGAGCAGGAACCTGGGTGTGGATGAGGATATGGAGATGTCAGCTCATCCCTAGATAGACTTTATATTTCAGGGGAGTTTCTGATAGCCCATTTACTCTCCCAAATTTTTGACATTCTTGTCTCCAATTTTAGGCCCTTAAGCCCAGTTTTAATGTAATTCAAAAGAAATTTGTGAAGCATATGTTATTAGCCTGGAATGTGCTGGATTCTAGATATGAAAAGATGAATTAAGATACAGTCTTTCAGCACTTTGAACTGGGACTGGGGAAGTTTTATCAAAATGATTTAAGTCTGCCCTGTAAAATAGATGGATTTATGGCTTTTTCTTTCAATACATGATCTTTCCTGAACAATAAATATGGATTTTAAAATCTTGAAACATGATATTTTAGCTTATCTTTAAGAAAGCAAATTGGACCCAATTAAAGGAAATTACCCAAATAGAATCCATAAGAAGCCGAATCATTAACCAATTTTGCATGTGGTTGTAAGTAAGCCTTTAAGAAATAAGTAATTGCAAAAACTTCTGATTCACCATTCATGTAATTATTACTCTGGTAGCATAGTGCCTAAAGCACTTGACTGCTAACCAGAAGGCTGGAGGTTCAAACCCACCAGCCACTCCTCGGAAAAAAAGTTGGGCAATCTACTTCTTGTAGTGATACCGCCTCGGAAACCCAAGGAGGGGTCACTATGAGTCAGGACTGACTCAACAGCACATAACAACAAATTGATTCTTAGGCGCTCTGGTAGCATAGTGCCTAAGGCACTTGACAGCTAACCAGAAGGCTGGCGGTTCAAACCCACCAGCCACTCCTCAGAAGGAAG
>NW_006921904.1:459881-466485 GCF_000298275.1 Orycteropus afer afer
GGCGGCCCCCGGGCGCGGGCTCTCCGCGGCGTTGCGCCCGCCGGCCCTGAGCGCGGATTCTAAGGGGAACCGCTGCCCGTGGCCCGTCCGGAAGAATCTGGGTGCTAAGAGGGGACTGAGCGCCCCCTCTCCGGAGTGCAAGGCCACCCGGCCAGAGCTCGGCTTGGAGCGAGGGGTATGTGCCACTAACAGTCCCGTCGGGCAGGCTTTCCTGTGCGGAGCGCGCGGGCCGTGCGCCCTAGCGATGGAGTGTCCCAGGAGACGGCGGGCATGACGGCGACAGGATGGGCGCGAACAATGGCAAGCAGTATGGCAGTGAGGGTGAGTGGGCCGCCCGTCCTTGGCTCCCAGCTCGCGTCGCCCTTCCCCTTCCTCCCTCGTGCCCTCCGGTCTGGCGGGGAAGGTTCTTGCACGCTGCGGTGGCGTACCCCTATATGACACCCTTTGCGGGCCATTACCTTCCCCGTTGGCACTGCGTGACCGGGATCCCCAGGAAGCTTTCCCACCGTGAAAAGGGCTATTGAAGCCACTGGCTAGGTTGTCTTTGGGACTGCTCCAGTTGCCTCTCAGCCGTGTTTCTGAACACATCCTTGTGCCTCAGCTTCTGTTCCCTGGGCATCTGTGTTTAGGATGATGGTTTGGTAGATGGCGGACAACGCTTCTGCAAAATAACGCAGGGAAAACTTTCCCAGGCCTTTGTGTAGCGGGGGAAAACTTCTGGAAGGAGAAATTAAGTTTCCGTTTTCTGCTGTTCATAGACTGACAGCTTCGTGGAACTGGCTACTATCAATACCCCGGGGCGAGGGGTGGCAGGAGGCTTTGTCTGCACTCTCAGGGCTAAGATGGGCAAAGGACCATCTGTTCCGTGGGGCTGGAAATTGCACAGAAATATTGCCTGTCAAGTGGGAACTTGGAAGTTGGGGGAAACTCTAAACTCCACCTACTCCTAAAAGGATGTTGGATGGGTGGGCTGGCTTGCCCTCGCCCCTCCTCCCCCTCTTTGCATAAAACCATAGTGTGCTACCCTAGTTGATTAACAGCACACCGCTGATGTGCATATGGCCATGGCATTTTTTGCAGTTCAAAAGTCAGGAGGATTTGTCTCTGATGAACTTGACTGCAGGGAAGTGAAAGAAGTAGGATCAGTTTTACAGCCCGCCCCCAAAAGACAGGCGATTACAAACAGGGGCCTCGCTTGCAAACTGGTAGGAATGCAGAATAGCTGTTTGGCATGTGGTGTTTGGGGAAACTCCTAGCTCCCTGTTCGAAATTTGGAGCTGTGGCCACAGAACGTGGGTGTCTCTGCTTGTGTTTGTGTCTGCCTACCTTCTCAGGAGCTATGGGAAATTACAGCTGAAACCAACTCTGAAAAACCATTTCCACAAGAACCTTTGTTTAAATCATTCTTTCTTGGATCATCATGTTTTGAATTCCATTTATATAGCGGTATTTTTTTTTTTTTTTTAATAAGTTACATAAGCTGACTATTTGGCGAGGGTCAATTTCTTTACCCTGAGAAGTGCAAATTTTTTGGTTTAGTTCATTTAAAAAAATTAATTAAAAGTTGTTTTTTTAAATAGCAAATGTGAAAGAATGCAAAAATAGTTTTTAAAAAAGGGTTTTGGAGAAACTTGGCGACTCCCCAAAACTTTTTCAAGTTTATGTTTTGAGAAGTTTTAGAAAAGGGAAAGATTAAGCTTTTGTCCTCTGCATCATTGCAAGGTTTCTCTGCCTGAAGTGTGTGCTTGCCAATTACAGTTGTGGGAACAGTATGCTGTCAGCAGAAAGGGCAGCCCGAGATGCCCAGAGATCACCTCTGTGCCGTTCATGAGCAAAACTCCTCCACGCCCCTTCTAATCCTCTGCAACTTGCTCTTACATCCCAGCATTCCCGCATTGTACAGTGTGTGGTATATGACGACTTCCTGTCTGAACAGCAGAATTTTCAACCCCTGGGAGAGAGAAGGAGAGACAGGGAACTAATGTTCTCCAGCTGTTATCCGTAACTGCTACCTCTGCATTTTTACTTCTGCTTGAGTGAAATTTTACTAGGATCAGATTTAGATACACTGTGGACTTTTTACAGGAAAAACTTCGTGTGCTCAGCTGATTCAAGGAGACCAATAGCAAGCTTGGGGACTTAGCTGTGCGTTTTGGCTGCAGCAGCACGCTGTGTTCAGGTTTCCTCAACTCCCTTCAAATGCATTGAGCTTCCTCCATGATAGCAAAGAATACATAGAGAAATATATATAGCATGACCTTTCTTTCTTCTCTCCCAAGTAAGATTATAGCAAGAGCTCTGGTAGCAGAGTTTGACTGCTGGCAGTTCTAACCCACCAGCCACTCCTCGGAAGGAAGGTTGGGCAATCTACTTCTATAGTGATACTGCCTCGGAAACCCAAGGAGGGGTCACAATGAGTCGGATCTGACTTGACGGCAGTGAGTTTGGTTTTGGTTTTGGAGGATTATAGCAGGGAACCCCGGTGGCACAGTGGTTAAGCGCTTGGCTGGTAACTGAAAGGGCGGTGTTCAAAGCCCTAAACTACTTGGGAATGTGTTACTCTGCTTCTGTAAAGATTTAAAGCCTTGGAAACCTTATGCAGCATTTCTATTCTCTTGCTATGAGTGGAATCAACTTGACAGCAAATGGGTTTGGTCTGGGTTATGGTATATGTAATTAGGTATGGCCAACTTTGTTAGACTGTGTTACTGGCTTGTAAGATCTATGCAAACAAGCCTTTTGAAATTTGATGTGTCAGAGCCATCTTTCTCATCTAAAATGGCAAATTTCAAAGATAGTGAAAGCAACTCCTAGACATCCTAACACTATGATCCAAAAAACAAAAACAAAGAAAGAACAACAGCAAAAAAAAAAAAAACAAAAAAAAAAAAAAACCCATAAACCACAACCAAACCACTGCCATCAAGTTGATTCTGACTCATAGTGACCCTCTAGGATAGAGTAGAACTTCCCCATAGGGTGTCCATTTTGATGGAAGCAGACTGCCTCATCTTTCCGGCAGCACAGCTGGTGGGTTCAAACTGCCAACCTTCTGATTAGCAGATGAGTGCTTTAACCACTGTACCACATCTCTGTCATCCAAGGAGACTTAGCAGTAGCACATGTTTATAGATTAAGTGCAGTTTGAGGAGGGTATATCAGGTGGTGCAGTAGGCTGAGCCTTTGGCTGCTAACCCAAAGACTGGTGACTGGAACCCACCTAGAGGTACCTTGGGTCCCACTCGACAGCAGTGAGCTTGGTTTTTGGTTTAGAAGTCCTTTGGAGGAAAGGCGTGCTGACCCGCTGTGGAAAGCCCGCAGCCTTGAAAACCGTGCAGCAGTTGTGCTGTGCACACATGGGGGCACCGTGAGTCAGAAGTGACTCCACAGCAGCTGGGTTTGTGTGTTCTTTTTTCCTCTCAGTATTTCAAACTGAAGAGAGAAATTATTTCCTATCAGTAGAATGCAGTGAGATTGCTCAGTTATATCCATGGGTGTTTACAAATCTCCAACTTAAGTGTATTTGGCTTACCAATGGCAATTAATACCATCTAAATGATGTGTAAAATGTTACAAAAATAATTGAATTTTTAGAACCTTTATAACTTCTTTCAGCCTTTCATCATTCATTTCATTTTCTCCTACTCCTAGAAACTATGTTTTTCATTAATAATAATAATAAATACTCATGAGATGTGCTGTAGCAGGTGCAAAGGATTAGTAGCTTCCAGCCCGGTGCGGCCCAGGGACCAGCAGCATCAGCCTCACCTGGGAGCTTGTCAGAAATGCAGAACCTCAGGTTCCTCCAGGGAATCCTGTCCGGGTGATGTCACAGGCGTGTTTGAGTTTGGGAAATTGTGGTATAGTGGGCACTGCATCCAATCAGTAGTCTGGAAATTTGACTCCAGCGTTGACCTAGCTACTGTAATGGTACTCAAGTCTCTCCAACTCTTTCTTGTCTAAGCTGAGGCAGGTCATTCCTTATTGTCATTGTTTGTCATTGTGTGTTTCTTGAGCATGGAGTCATTTGTTTCCTTTTACTTGTATAATGCCTTCCCGGACCCCTTCAGCTGAATTAGCCTTCGGAAGACATGATTTAATGGATAGGGAAGCTACCACTCTTATGCCGTGAAATCAGTTAACACACTCTCCGCTTTTGTCTTCCTTCTCTACCTTTCTGTTCTATTTTCCTCACTCATGCCCCACCTCCCCTCCTACCTCCATCAGTCCTAACTCCCTACCCTGCCCCTACATTAAAAGGGGCATCATAAGTCAATGTTGACTCAACAATGACAATAATTTTGGGGAGAGTACATGGACAATGGGTGTTTTCTTAGTCATTAGTGATATCCAGGTTCGTGGTGTCATTTGCAGCCTCAACGCTCCTGCCCTTAGACGGGTTTGGATTTTGCTACAGGAAGAAGTTAACACACGGCTCTTGATCTTCAGCTTTCTAGAAACAGAAGGGAATGTCTAAATGATTAGTATGTTCTGGTAAACTCTTTTATGGAGAGCTGTTTTTTCTCTTTACACTTTTTTTTTTTTTTTATAAAGTGTAAGTTACAGCATGTGTGCAAATCTGCAGAATGAGTTGGGGCCGTTCAAAGCCATTAGAACCATTAGCTTGGACTCCAGTTAAGCCAAATAAACAAATCTCTGCTCTCGTAGGAAAAGAGGAGCTCCTTTGCCTGCCTTTTAAGGTCTCTGAGCTTCACCATCACTTACTCAGTGGTTTCATCGTGATGTTTATCCTACTTCAGCAGGTCACAGGCAGTAGCACTTACACTGTTATCAGCTCCTTCGTGAGGTCTGGGACGTTGTTTAATTGAAGTTGCTGAGGCCAAAGCATGGGGTTTGACCCCAACACAGACCTGCTGCTCCACCAGAGCCCTGGAGCCCCTTTCCCGTCTCAGATCTGCACTGTCAGATATGAGGAGAGCCAGTGGCCCGAGAGTGTAAATCATCACAAATCCGTCACCACCTCAGGAAATATATCTTGAAATAATAGTAAGGATGGCGGTGAATGTTCATTGAAAGCTTACTATGTCCAGGCATGTTTTGAAGCACTTGACATATACTCACTTTGTCTATCTTGTTGGGCCGGCACTCACACGTTCCCCGTTTTACTGATGACGAAACACAGGAACAGAGATGATGATAATTTTCTCAAGGTCATACAACTAATCCAGGCATAGTGGGGACTTGGGACCCAAGTCTTTCTAAACCCAGAGTCATTCATCCATTCATTTGTTCAAGGAATAAATGTGTGTTGCCATCTTATTTAGTATTTTGTGTGAGAAACTAACCGTTCTGGAGTCTTGGAATACACCAGTGAACTGATAAAGATCCCGGGCCTTGTTAAGATTATATTCTTGTGTATTGGGAGGGAGAAGAAAGAGGATAATAAACACACACATACACCACACACACACAAACGTACACAGTCAGTCAACCATACCCTACATTACAATGGACTCAGCGATGCAGATGGTGAACTTGCTCAGCCGCCCACCGAAAAGTTAGGAGTCTGTCCTGAGGTGCCCAAAAGAAAGGCCTGGCAGTCTGCCACTTTTTTTTTTTTTTCTTTGGCCTATAGTGAGCCCACATAACTAACATATGTGCATATGCATATAAGGATCATCAGGAACTAGCCAGTAGGAGGTTGCATGGTTTGCAAAAAACCTGTGTAACATACATATTATTTGCATAAAAATACTGTCCTGGCTGAAAACTCAGCCATTAAAACCCTACAGAGCACAGTTTTATCAGACACCCATGAAGTTGGCATACACTGGTATTAACAGCAGTTGGTTTAAGGTGTCTCATAGACCAAGGGGAGTTGAGAGTGTGGGAGAAGGATGCTGCAGTTTTCATTAGTCACCCTGGTCCTTATTGAAAAGTTGGCACTTGGACCAAGACCTAAAGGAGGTGAGAGCCTGAGTCCTGAGGTTCCAGGAACCATGTTGGTTACTACTTCTAACGACTATGTTATGCTGAGGTGAATTTTCTTTGTGCTTGAGGCCATAAACCATCACTTTATGCGAAGTAGAACATCCTCAGTCTTCTCTAGATAGTCAGTGACAGAGTTGTTCAAGCCATCAGATGTGTGTGTGTGTGTGTGTGTGTGTATAGAGAGACATGCTGCCATTGAGTTGGTTTGGATTCAAAGCGACCCCTCCTTGGGTATCTCCATGGAAGTAGATTACCCAGTCTTCCTTCCAAGGAGTGGCTGGGGTCTGAACTGCCAGCCTTCTGGTTAGCAGTCAAATGCCTTAGGCACTATGCCACCAGAGCTCCTGTATGTATGGTACCCTGGAAATATATATTATATATGTCTATGTATATTGAATTAATGAATCATTTCTTCCTAGATTCCTGGCTAATGTGTTTCATCCAATTATATTATATCAGATAATTTGTGAAGCTACTTTTCAGCGGAGGGAGGAGGATTTCCAGGACTAGCTCTCTAAATGGAACATCCTGTGTCCTGTTACTGCTGTGATTGCTGGAGGTGGCTTGGCTTATGGGTACATGAATATTGGCCTGAAGTTATCTCCAATGTCACTGTAATAATGAGATAGATGTAGATCTTCATCATTTGCCT
>NW_006921904.1:467819-486642 GCF_000298275.1 Orycteropus afer afer
ACCTAGATGGCTGCTTGCAAGCTTTTAAGGTCCCAGTTGCTACTCACCAATATAGGAGGTGGAACAATGTTTTGTGTAGTATGTTACAGTCTCATGATTATTGTGATTATTGTGGTTATTAGTTGTTGTTAGTTGGCTCCAACTCATGGCTGCCTTATGAATATCAGAATGAATTGTTGCTTGGTCCTGTGTCATGACCATTGGTCATGATTCTTGGTATATTGACTCCCTTGTTACAGCTGTTGTACCAATCTGTCTCACTGAGGGTTTTCCTTGTGTTTGTTGGCCCTATGCTTTACCAAGCATGATGTCTTTTTCTGGTTGTTGGTCTTTTCTGGTGACTTGTCCAGAGTAAATGAGTTGGAGTCTCACATCCTTGCCAAGTAACATTTTGATTGTATTTCTTCTAAGATTGATTTGTTCATTCTTTTTGACATTCCAGTGTATTCAGTATTCTTTGGCAATGCCATAGAAAGGAAGCATAAATTCTTCTTCTTTCTAATTGTTAGAGCTGTGCAACTGTGTGATTGAGTTCCTAAAGAAGAAGAGAGTCCTACATCATGAGAAGACAGTGACCACAGAAAAGATGTACCAGAGATCTCTGCATTCTGAGGGGTTCAAGTATATGACCTAAACTAGAGTTCCCTAGAAAACATTCTGACAAGTGAAATTAAGTTGGATCAAGAGTATTGTTTGGTCCTAACTCATACTGCTACCCCCCCAACCCCCACAAATACACCATTAAGGAGCCCCTGTGGCACAATTTTTAAGTGCTTGGCTGCTAACTGAGAGGTCAGTGATTCAGACCCATCAGTGACTTCATGAGAGAAAAGACCTGGCAATTTGCTTCCATATGGATTACAGCCTAGGCAACCCTATGGGGCAATTCTACTCTGTCCTATAGGGTCACTTGGAGTCAGAATGGATTCAGAGACATATAGTAACAACAGCAACAATACATCTCTACCATTGTAGTTATTAAAATGTATCTCCCTCCCTTCTCTGGGTTAAATTTCCCTGTGTATTACATGTATGTATATTATATGTATGTCTTCCTACATATATTTAGATATTAATTGATGATACTTCTGATTTTATTTACTTCTCTGCCTTCTATGGAACATTATCACATCCCTCAAAAATCGGGTTTGATATGTTGCATGTCCTTATATCCAGTAGCTCTAGTGGCATAGTGCCTAAGGCATTTGAGTGCTAACCAGAAAGCCGTCGGTTCAAACCCACCAGGTGCTCCTTGGAAGGAAGATTGGGCAATCTACTTCCGTAGTGATGCTGCCTCAGAAACCCAAAGAGGGGTCACTATGAGTTGGATCCGACTCGACGGCAGTGAGTTTGTTTTTTGGTATACATGCTGTTAGGAGCTCTGGTGGCATAGTGGGTAAGGCACTTGGCTGCTAATCACAAGGATGGTGGTTCAAACCCACCAGCTTCTCTGTGGGAGGAAGATGAAGCAATCTACTTCTGTAAAAATTTATAGCCTTGGAAACTCAATGGGGGTTGCTATGAGTCGGAATCAATGCGATGGCAGTGGGTTGGGCTTTTGGTTTTTTATGCCTGTAGTAAGGTAGTTAAGAAGCTCTGGTGGTGTAGTGATTAAGACATTTGGCTGCTAATCAGAAAGTCAGTGGTTCAAACCCACCAGCTGCTCTATGGAAGAAAGATGAGGCAATCTGCTTCCATAAAGATTTATAGCCTTGGGGACCCACTGAGGATCAATATGAGTCAGAATTGACTTCATGGCAATGAGCTTGGTTTGGTTTGGATACCTGTAGTTAAGGAGCCCTGGAGTACAGTGGTTAAGAGCTTAGATGCTAACCAATAGGTTAGTGGTTGGAAGTTACTAGCTGCTTTGTGGGAGAAAGAGGAGGCAGTCTGCTTTATAAAGATTACAGCCTCGTAAACCCTATGGGGGGCACTTTCACTGTGTCCTACTGTAGGGTTGCTAAGAGCCAGAATTGACTTGACAGCAGGGTCGTTTGTGTGTGTGTGTGTGTGTGTGTGTGTGTGTATGTGTAGTTGGTATTGTTACTTTTATTATTACTCTATAATGTGTAGATCTATTAAACTTGAAGCAAGATCTTTAATTTTATGTTGAATGCCTGAGTCCAATGCTTTAAGTTTGCATGGCAGGCTTTCAGGTGGTATTTGTGGTTAGTGATGTTTGATCAGAAGCTGCAAATTGAGTAGCTCACATAGCGACAGCCTTTTCTCCAAGAAGCTCCGAGATGCTTTTGCGCAGCACAATGTCTGCTGTGCGTGTGCCCGAGCAGCAGTTCTTCCATGGTATCAGTTGAATTTCAGGTTTCTCTTGGTAGCGGCTATGGAGGTCCATTGCTCCCCTTCCCGCTCACTGTATTCATCTGCAGTAGGGAAGGCCACGGTCTAATAGAGCAGCTAGCACAGCAGGAAGTGATTTCAGGAGAGGATGGTGAAGCTGATTCACAGGAAG
Source organism: Orycteropus afer afer (assembly GCF_000298275.1). Classification (NCBI taxonomy): domain Eukaryota; kingdom Metazoa; phylum Chordata; class Mammalia; order Tubulidentata; family Orycteropodidae; genus Orycteropus; species Orycteropus afer. The sequence continues at coordinate 470,287 of NW_006921904.1, forward strand.
TCCCTCCTTTTCCAGTGTGCTGAGCGTGAACGTAAGTGACACATGGGAAGCGTGAGTAAGAAGAGAACTACTTGCTGAATTCTGGCAGCTCGGGACAGTGGCTGCAAATCTTGAGATGTTTAGAAGATGCACATCTTTTCTAAATCTTACATGGCTTAGGGGAGGAGTTGCTTGGGCCCTTGGGAGAATTGAAATATTTTGTTTAGAGACTCTCCTTGGCTGCTTCCGAACACCTTCACGTTTTGTTTCTCGTGTGTTGAAAGTGATTCCCTTGGGCAAGACTCTGGTGGTGTTCGTTGCTGTTAAGTTGATTTCAACTCATGGCGACCCCTGGTGTGCAGAGTAGAACTGCTGCATAGGGTTTAAGAACTGTGACTTTTCAGAAATAGATTAGCAGGCCTGCCTTCCAGGTGCCTCTGCATGGGTTTGAAGTGCCAACCTTTTGGCTAGTACTCCAGTACCTACACATCTGTACCCCTCAGGGACTGCCACTTAGGCAAAGAGGCAGAAATGTTTTACTAGCCTGGGTCCTTCCCAAGGCTGTTCATCATGGCAATGAGGGAGATTGGTAGCTGGAGGCCGGATACTTTCAAAAGTGCGCTGGTTAGTATTTCGATATATACAATTTAAACCTTGTGATGTAGATAATTGTGCCTCAGTCAGGAAATAGGAACACTTGCCCAACCTTTGCTCCATCTCGTAGTTGAAGAAGTATAGCAGTTTCTGGAGCCACACATCTCTATTAAGTTGGGTATTAGATGTGCTCATTCTATCAATTCTACTTAAATTCTTAAACCAGTAACAAAATGAAAAACAGTTGTTAACACTGCATGAACTCATATTTGTAACTCTAGAAGCCTTGAGCAATGTGTAGAAATGTTATTAAAACAGTTCTTGTTTGCTACCCTTTCTGTGGTAAATTCCTTTGCTGCATTTTTCAAGCAGATGCAGTAGTGGAAAGGGAATAAAAATTTGTAGAGGAGAATTTCCAGAATTTCTCTCATAGTTGTTGATGGGTCTTCTTGCTGCAAGTAAACCCCTTTTTGGCAAGGTGGAAAAGTCAGGGAAAAACTACTTATATGTGCAGTTGAACCTTTTGGCCCAATTGAATACTTTGGTCAAATCCTAGGAGCATCTGGGTGAAGTCCAAGACCAAGGCCAAGTCTCACCCATTCCACTTGCCAGAGGCAGCTCAGAATCCAGGGAGAGGAAGAACCGTCTCCGACTGAGGGTGGGAAGGAGAGGAAAGAAGAGAAACAGGCAGGGAAAATGGGAATTAGAGTCTTGGATGATCTCTTATGCAAAGAATGAATCAATGTTGCAGTTAATTCCTTCTTTCTTAAGAAAACAAAACAAAATAAAAGCTCAGCTTGTGGAGCAAATATGATTACTCATGGATTTTTGGTGGAATTGGCTACTGCCAGGAACTGAGGAACAATTCATACTTGGCTACAGCCAAGTTTATTGTGTTTCCAATCATTATAATAAAACCAGCTAACAGTTGTTGCACACTTACTAGGTACCACTTACTCCTCTGAGCACTTTAGAGAGTAGGTTGGTAGCTGTTGTTGATTCTGAACCATGGCAATGTTATGTACAACAGAACAAAACGCTGCCTGATTCTGTGCCATCTTCAAGGTCACTGTCATGTTTGAGTCCGTCTTTGTGGCTGTTGTGTCAGTCTATCTCACCAAGGTCTCCCTCTCCCTCATTGGCCCTCTATCTCCCCAAATATGGTGTCCTCCTCCATCGATTGATCCTTCCCGATGGCATGTCCAAGCAAGTCTGACATTGTTCTCTTGCGATCCATAAGGCTTTCACTGGTTAATTTTTGGAAGTAGATCATCAGGCTTCTTCCTAGTCTGTCTTAGTCTGGAAAGTGGGCTGAGACCTGTTCACCATGGGAGACGCTGCTGGTACTTGAAATACTGATGACATAGCTTCCAGCATTGCAGCAATGTGCAAGCCACCCCAGTATGACAGACTGACAGACAAGTGCTGACCCAGCATTTTATATAAACGGACTCATACAGTCCTCACAGCAGGCAGTGAGGTAAGCACGGATTATCCCATGTTATAGTCGCCTGCATGGAAGCTTAGAGGCTAGCACCAGACACTCAGCTAGTGGGGCCAGAGCCACGTCTGAAATCCGGGAGGCTGCTGGAACCCTGATGCCTCACCCAGTCTGTTGCTGATGACATGTCCAATTTCACATCTTCCCAATCTTTGTTTCATTTGTGCATTTCAAAGAATTACAGTGATCGAGTAGTTGTAAAAAGGAGTGGCAGCGTGTTGATGAGATGATCAAGAATGAAACATATCTTTTGAAGAGAGCTTTAAACTGGCTTTCCAGGACTGAACCAGAGGACAAAACAGCTGCTCGTAGTCGGGTGGCAGGCCATTTAGTGACTATAGTAAAATTAGCACGTAAGAATTAGCATTTTCCTTAGCCTTTACAGAGTGCAAAGTCTAGCTGAGGGGCTGTGCACATCGCCCTCCTGGTTCTCTACTTAACTCTTTAGATGTTCTTTGTCCTCAGATAGTTTTCATCTGGGATAGCCTTTGTACCTGCCCATGAACACAAGCTAACCGAAGGTGGAGGGCTGGGAACGATGTATGTATTTCTCTTCTTTCCCCCAATAGTTTATAATTTATATGTCCCTCCAGTTTCAAAGCTATAAACTTGAAAACAACCATAAATATGGGGAATAATTGCAGTACATATTTGAGAATTTGTCTTTCTCTTTTGCTAAGTCCTTTGCCTTCTGGAATCCTTTGCTGTTGAGTTAACTCCATTTCCCAAAAGTCTTTGGGAGTGTTGAAGTCTGGCAACTCATCTAGTCCTCACAGCAGGCTATTTGGATGAATTCAGGAAGCCATTGGGGTTGAAATTCACCTTGTCCATGTGGTCCTTAACTGCACTACTTTTCATTCAATATCTTTTAATCTTTAATGTTTTCCTACTTTAAGGTAATTATTCATGGCTCACCCTCCTATACATTCACCCTGCTGCTCATCAAGGGTGGTTGTGTGGAAGGTTGGGCTGCTAGCTGAAAGACTGGCAGTACAAACCGACCCAGCAAGGCCATGGAAGAGAAGGCCTGGTGATCTGCTCCTATAAAGATTACAGCTTAGGAAACACTATGGGGCAGTTCTACTCTGTAACATGGGGTCACTAAAAGTTGGGGCAAACTTGGCAGCTAACAACCACCTCAGCAATGAGTGTAACGCTGATCACATAGTAATTCCACAGTGTACTTTTGTTCAGTCAGGTTGAATCTGTGGCCACCATCTTTACCCCGTAGGGCTGTGAAGGCTGTGATCTTTCTAGAAGCAGACTGCCACCTTTTCTCCCACAGAGTGGCTACTGGGTTTGAACCACTGACCTATTAGTTAGCAGCTCAGCAGTTAACCATTGCACCACCAGTGCTCCCTTGGAAAGGCATAGGAAGAACGCTATCATATTTTCATAAACCTTTTTTAGATTTGGGCATTTTATTCTGCAAAAATAAATGAATGGATGAATGAATGAATGAATGAATGAATGAATGAATGAATGAATGAACGAACGAATGAACAAATAAATGAATGAATAAATAAATGATCTTTCTGGGAGTATATTTTTTTCTGAGACTATTTTAACTGGAATTGTATTTTCAATAATGTAATCACATCTCTTTAGGAATGAAAACTGTGTGACTTGTGCACTTAAGAAAGAAAATAAAAATAGTCTTTATTTAGCATGCTAAAGATAAGACCTTTAACTTTTCAGCCTCACTCCTTTGCATCAGTATGGGTTTCACTATTTTCAGTGATGAGTGATATGCTACGGGCACTTTTTATTTAATATCATACTGTGATGTCATATTTGTTCCAACTTGGAAACTGGATTTATGTGACAGTCAGTCTTGAAAATATTTTACAATTCTGATCTTTAAATTCATCAATCTTCCCTTTGGCCTCTGGGTTCTTGTCTCCATCCAGATAAAAGGGTCATGGGTTTATGAAATCCTTTTAAATTCCTGTATTGATATGTTTTTTTTCCTAGGCACTTTGCTTTTGTATGTTATTCCCTTCTGTTTGACAAAGTAAATAGAAAAAGTTATTGTCTAACTGTGTCTACTGTGATTTGAATTGCTGGTAGATTATCGGTCCCCGGCTGCCCATATGACTCCACTCAGAAGAGACATAATCAGTGAAGGAAACTGTGTATGCTCACGTGTACCTATAGATGAAAGTACATTTAAGTAACCTTTTCCCAGAAATCAAGACCAATTCATTATTCCTCATATCGTTTTTACACCCTGTAAATGGAGATTTACTTATAAATCCTTACAAATCCTCTGTAAGGAATTTACAAAATACAGTTAAAATGCAAGTGTAGTTTTTTTCTTTAACAATATGCTGTCTGTTAGCGGAACAGCTTTAGAGCAAGGGTTGTGGAAAGAATCAAATTAAGGAAATGTGAGTAGGCCAACACGAGCCCATCTCAAGACCCCTGTATCAACAGCACATGACCTCTAGACATGGAACTTGACGTAGAAGATACTGTGCCTTGTGAACAAAGAATTTGAAATGATCAAATTAAAGTAATTGTGCTGCGACCTGGTGTCCACCTGGCACTGTGTGTCGTAGTTTGCATGTCTGTTCAAATGTGTGTTCATGTCAGTTTCCTAGGTGATGCAAGTGGTTTGCTAACCTAAAGGTTGGTGGTTCAAACCCACCCAGCGGAGCTGTGGAAGAAGGTTCTGATGATGTGCTTCCGTGTACCCTACTGAGCATTTCTCCTCTGTAGCACACGGGGTCTCTGTGACCCAGAGTGGACTGGATGGCGAGGGTTTGCTTTTGGTGTTGGGTGTTCAGATCAGATGAACAGACATTGTAATATTTCATTGGTGGAGGAGATTGTACTTTGAGTAACACCAGGCATGGCTGACACTCGTTTTGAAGTACTAGAATTGAGATTGAGAGCAGACATTCCTGTGCTCATGTTTGTTTTTAAGGATCAACAGCTGCTCTGTTGATTGGTTGGAAAGATTTCTGTGGTCTCACTTTTGTAATGTATATTGTGTACACAACCATGACAGTACATTTCAAGAATTAGCATGTCATTCCTGAACAGCTTATTTTTGACATTTTGTTTTGAATCCACCCTGCTTATTTAATGCTATTGAATAACTTTCTGTTTTCTCACCTCTCTCACAAGACCCCTTCTGCTGATTACCCTCAAGCGAGTTTTGAGAGACTGTAGGATGGTGTTTCTTGGGGGTGTGTCTTTCTACTCCTGAAGCCTGAAGCCATTCAGCATCAACTGAGCAATTAGGAGCCAATTCCCTCCCCTTGGTTGTGCTTCAGATAGTCATTTCTGTGATACTAGCTAATAAAAACAGGAAAAGGAATTTATACATGCTTGGGTTGGAGTTGCTTTACTTCCAATAAGGAAAATTGCTTCACAAGGGGAGCATGGGCAATAAAGATGCAACTAACTGAACAAGTGTGTTCAGTCTAATGTCGAAATTCCCCAGGTACTGCCTGCAAATCTCATTTAATCTTGCTACTGCTGTGTGTCCACTGTAGTGTGTAGGCTTGAATTGACTGCTGTTGAAGAGCCCCTCTTCATACTTAAGCGACATGAACCTCGAATGTTACTGGAGAGTTTTGACTTCTTTTTTTCTTTATTCCTTGAGAATATTTTTAAGAATTGATGTAGCAAAAGAACTTTGGGCATTGAACAAAGAAGAAATGTGGAATAGAGTCATGGCTATTCAGTGGCGAAAGTGACCTCTGATCTCCTTCCAAGAGAGATTGAGGCACAAAGACATTCAGTGGCTTTGCCAAGGTCACACAAATGGCAGGATTCCACCCATTGCCATCGAGTTGCTTCTGACTCACAGTGCCCCTAGAGGATGGAGGAGAGCTACCCCGAAGGGTTTCCAAGGCTGTCAATCTTTATGGAAGCCGGCTGCTTCATCTTTCTCCCATGGAGTGGCTGGTAGGCTCAAACCTCCAACCACCAGAGCTCCTTCAGCAGGGTTTTAGGATGTTAAAATTGGTTTTCTGAACCAAGCTGTTACTTTTTAATGCATTTTTCTCTTCTGCATGTGCTCCACGTTTTCTGCTTACTTTCTGAAGACTTGAAATGAATGTAGTGGCTTCCCTCATCCACTGCCCGTGTAGCCCTTTTAGGACTGCAGTCTGTTCCCCTAGCTGCAGAGACTGCTGACCACTGATGGCCCAATGCCTTGCCAGTAATTGCCCCCACCCAAGGTGAGCAGCCCACATCCAATCACCAGTTGATGCAGATATGCAAAGGCTTGGTCTGTTGCCTCAATGTGAGACAACTTGAAAGGGCTGTCTTGGTTCTGAGCTCCCCCTGAATTTGGCTGAATCTTGTGTTGCAGTTTTAAAAACAGAATGCTCCTTATAAATGAGGCTGCTGAGACTTTGGCTTACTTGCTTTGGATATCCATCAGGAGAGACCAGTCACTAGGGCTGGAAAAGTTGTGGGGCAATGAACATGGACAAAGCAAGCAGCAAGCAAGAGCTCTGGTGGCCTAGTGGCTAAGGCATTTGACTGCTAACCAGAAGGCTGGCGGTTCAAACCCACCAGCCACTCCTCAGAAGGAAGGTTGGGTGATCTACATCTGTAGTGGTGCTGCCATGGAAAACCAAGGAGGGGTCTCTATGAGTTGGATCCAACTTGATGGCAGTGTGCTTGAAAATAAGGGAAACCCTTTAAGATATGGACTGACATAGTGGCTGCAGCAATGCGCTCAAATACAGCAGAGATTGTGAGGGTGGTGGAGGACCAGGCAATGTTTTGTTCTGTTTTATGGAAGTTCACCGTGAGTCAGAGTTGACTTGATGGCACGTAATTCAGATGGTAACCAAAAGGTCAGTGGTTCGAACTCCCCAACTGCTCTACAGGAGAAAGATGAGACAATCTGCTTCTGTAAATGATTCACAGCCTCAAAAATCCTATGGGGCAGTGCTACTCTGTCTGATAGGGTCACTGTGAGTCAGAATCAACTCAGTGGCAGTGGATAACAGCAGCAGCATGTTGCAATTGTATCAAAGCCAACTTCTCTCTCTGCCCAATCTGCCTCCCTTGTTTTCATAAGTGCTGATCCCAAAGACACTTCTCAACAAACTACCTATTCTGCATCTGCATCTCCGAGGATGTTTACTGGACAACCCAACCTAAGACAGTGGAGAGGTTGGATGACAATGCAAGTTGTGTCAATGGTGAAAGGGAGGATGCCACTCACCTTCCTCCTGGCCATCCTTGAGAAGGAGGCTTCAACCAACACTGAAGACATGGGCATTGGTTTTCTACTCGGGGACCTAGCCTGATGCCTGGATTTTATAGATTTCGAAACATGACTTGACTAGTAACACATAGCTAGGAAGATTGGGCAATCTACTTCCATAGAGATACTGCCTTGGAAGCCCAAGGAGGGGTTGCTATGAGTCAAATTGACTCGACAGCAGTGACTTAGTTGGTAAAGGAGCAAAAACAAGTTTATAGTTCCCGGCTCCTAAAATACTGTCATGGAATTTGTTCAGAGTTTTTCTGCTGCTATAACTCAGAATTGACTGCAGATGGGCTTAGAGACCCTTTGTCTGTCTCATCCATTTGTTCAGCTCTAGAGCTGAAATGAGATATCTCTGTATTTCCTATAAAGGAGCTCTGGTGGTACAGTGCCTTATGCATTTGACTGTTAACCTGAGGTTGATGGTTCAAACCCACCAGCCACTCCGTGGAAGGAAGATGGGGCAATCTACTTCTGTAAAGATTTACTACCTCAAAAACCCAATGGGGATCACTATGAGTTGGAATCAACTTGATGGCTTTTTTTTTCTTTTCTTTTCCCCCTGTAAGAGTCCTGGTGGCACAGTGGTTATGTGGTTGGCTATTAACTGAAATGTCGGTGGTTCTAACCCACCATCCAGGTCGTGGGAAGATTTAAAGCCTTGGAAACCCGATGGGGCAGTTCTCCCCTGTCCTTACAGTGTCACTATGAGTCAGAATTGATTCGATGGCAATGAGCTGGGTCTCGTTTTGGTGTATGGTTGAGTTCCTGATCTTCTGGCATGCCACCACGGTTGGCCATATAACAGTTAAGAAATGGTGAAGAAGAAGCAGACGGTCATAGTTGTTATTGCCTGAAATTAGCATTTTGTGTTATTGGCTATTAAGAGAATTGAGAAACTGGCAATGCTTATTACACAGTAGACCAATGACAAGTATAGATTCGTTAGAACGATGAAACATGCAATACTTGAATCATAAGCAAAATGAAAAACGGCTACAAATTAATATGTAATCTCCTGAGCATTCTAAATAGTTTATTAGTCATTTTATTATGCTACAATAATGTTCTGTTGAGATTATCAAACTATTACAAGCTCAGAGACACTGTAATTCTGAGAAATTTGGAAGCAATTGAAAATGAATGATTAGTTTATTATTATCACTATTACAAGGATCCAGATTATATATCTTTTCTTTCCCATATTTACCCATTGATTCCTTTAGAAATCATTCTTTCACTCCCATTGCATATAAATTCAGTCAAAATGTGTTTTATCTAGTACTCACTGCCCCATACCCTCTATGGCCAGCTCAGCTCTCTGGCTTTCTCTCTGGCTACTCTGTGTTCACTGTGTGCCCTGAACAAACTGGGAAACTCATTGTTCCTCACACACACCTTTGGATTTGTGACTTTCATCATGTTGTTTTCATTCTGAGACTGTTCTCACATAGCTACCCGTTACATCCTACCTACTTCAGGCCCACTTCAATGTTAACTTTTCAAATGAAATTTTCTTTGATTTTCCTTAGCTGTATCTTTGTTTATAGTGTTTAACCCTTTGTATTAAGAAAATATGTTAGATATCCCAAATGAATTTGCCCTTTCTTTCCTTGGAACCTCCGTGCATTTCATTAGTATGGAAATTTTCAGGTCCTCCTTTCACTGAGGGACACTGGTGGTCCGGTGGTAGAGTTCCGGCCTTCTGTGAAAGAGACCCAGGTTTGATTCCCCACCAATGCACCTCATGTGCAGCCATTGTTTATCTGCCCACCCCCCAGAAAAACCAAACCAGACTCACTGCCGTTGAGATGATTAAACTCATAGTGACCCCTCCTTGGGTTTCCGAGGCGGTATCTCTACGGCAGTAGATTTCCCAATCTTTCTTCTGAGGAGTGGCTGGTGGGTTTGAACTGCCAGCCTTCTGGCTAGCAGTTAAATGCCTTAGGCACTATGCCAGCAGAGTGTGAAGCTTGCAGTGGAAGACACAAGCCTGGCCGTGATGAGCTGTAGCTGCTGGCGGTCAAGAGGTCATCGCATTTGAAAGGAACCTGATGGTGCAGTGATTAAGTACTCAGCTGCTGTGGGAAGGTCAGCGGTTCAGCCAGCCATGTCATGGGAGAAAGATTGGGTAGTCTGCTTCCATAAAGATTACAGCCTTGGAAACTCTGTGGGGCAGTTCTACTCTGTCCTATAGGTCATTATGATTCCCGATAGACTCATTGGGCAAGGAGTTCTTTGAGTTGAGTCTTGAAAGTTGAGTAAGGGCACAGCTCGGTAAGAGTTAGCAGGAGCAATGTGAGAACAGGCCAAGAGGCAGGAACCAATCTGAGTGACTAGGGAGAAGGTTGGTCTGAGTTGAGCATCCTAGCTGGAGAGGTAGGCAGGGCTCCGTTCAGATGGCCATGAAGGCAAGATGAAGGTGTGAAGATGGCAGGAGGGTGGCAGTGGCCAGTGTTTAGTCAGGGCAGCCTTGGACAGATTTAATAAATTCTCTGGAGAGCCCTGTGCCTGACAGGATTTGCAAAAGAATCTTCCCAACTTCTTATGTTTACCTCAGCGTGGAGGGAGCATCTTTCATGTAACTCCTGGCCTGGAGAACATACCTGGCTGGTAAATTCGGGAAGAATAATGTTGACATCGCATCTTCATCCTGTTTTCTTCTTTGGTGGAGCTGCATTCAGGAAGTGACTCCTCAGAGGGAAGCTTTTCTACCCTACAGTTACCAGAAATAAAGGTGCTGTTTTGCTTTCCATCAGCCCCTCTTTTATGACTTCCTTAATTTGTTCTGAATCTGGGAAAGAGAAGAAAATACTTTCCATTGAGCTTCCTTAAGACCCTAGCAGTAGGGTGCACGGGGAGTCAGGCAGAGAGGTCAGGCGAGAGCAAGGGAGAGCCTTAATGAGGGCAGATATATCGATGAGGAGGAGGGGGTGGCTTTTAGGGATGGAAAGAAGAAAGACCCAGCAGGACTTGTTCATTAGATGTCTGAAGGGGATGAATGAGATGGAAGACTCTAGAAGGACTTCAGCTTCTCACCTCGGTGTCAGGGCCCCATGTTAGCTCACACACCTGGACTTTCTGATCCACTTGAGTTTCCATGGAGTTGGCTGTTTAGGTGAAAATCTCTATGAGATCTGACTCGACGGCAGTGAGTTTTGTGGTTGGCTATGTCAGCATGCTGCTTGCACCATCCCTGAGATGCAGTGATGAATACAATGTTTACTTGTCCTTGGGAACAAGTCTTTTGTTGTTGTATGTGCCATCGAGTTGAACCCGACTCATAGCGACCCCTCCTTGGGTTTCTGAGGCAGTATCACTACGGAAGTAGATTGCCCGACCTTTCTTCTGAGGAGTGGCTGGTGGGTTTGAACCTCCAGCCTTCTGGTTAGCAGTCAGGTGCCTTAGGCACTGTGCTACCAGAGCTCCCAGGGACAAATCTAGTGAGGACAATAGAACTAGTGAAACAGTGTTGGAGCCAAACAGCCTGTGCTAGAATCTGGGCCTTGCTACTCAGAAATGTGAGCTCATCAGCATCCCATTTTTCCAGTAGCTAATTAAGAGTCCCTGGCTACTCCTTGAAAGGAAGATTGGGCAATCTACAATCTACTTCCCTAGAGATACCGCCTTAGAAGCCCAAGGAGGGGTCACTATGAGTTGAATCCACTCGATGGCAGTGAGTTTGTTTTTTTTGGGTTTTTTTTTGGGGGGTGGTAGTAGAGACAGACAGTTACTGCACTCAGTTGATAACTGAAAGGGTTGGAGATTCGAGTCCACCCAAAGGCACCTTGGTAAAGATGCAGTCTGAAAGATCAGCTCCTGCAAACCCTGTGGAGCAAAGTTCTTCTCTGACACACTAGGTCACCATGGGTCAGAATCGACTCCACAGCAACTTTTTCAAGTCTCTGAAGCTTACTTCCCAGTATATAAAAATCCTTCTGATTTGGCCCAGGAAAATGGCAGAGTGGCTTCAAATAAATTCTGCCAGAAACTTAGAAAATTGAGGGAAAAAATTGTTTTTGGAATTTGTCTTTGGAACAGGAAATTCTTGTCTATAACTACAAGAAGTTGCCACATGAGCAGCCTGAGTTATGCTCTGTTTCTCCCTCATTTGGACAATTCCTTCGTATCAGCACTTGTTGGAAGTTAGACTAATGTGGTTTATTTTCTGCTGTTGAAGTTCACCCAAAAATGGAGGCTGGGGTGCACATTTTTAGGATGAATGGTAAGTTAATTCTGGGGGAGAAAAAAACCATGGCCATTTTATGTATGTCTAGGTGAATCCCCTATGGGAATACCTGAATGATGGTTTTGGGAAATACATTCAAGTTTTAGGGCTTTTTCCTTAACATTTTATGATTCTTCAGACTCCTGTCAATCCCTCCTAACCACCTTCTCTTCCTTCCGGCTCCTCCTTTATCCTTAGCCCCCTTTCTCTGTTGCCCTATCACATCCTTTATCCTCCTCTTGTCTTCATGTTGTTGTTGTTAGGTGCCATTGACTCAGCTCCGACTCATAGCGACCCTCTGCACCACAGAATGCAACGGTGCCCAGTCCGCGGCCAGCCTCACAGTCTTTGCTGCGCTTGAGTCCGTCGTCGCAGCCACTGTGCCAGTCCATCTCATTGGGGTCTTCCTTCTTTGCTGACCCTCTGCTTTACCCAGCGTGACATCCTTGTCCGGGCAGTGGTCTGCTTGCCACCCCTCATCTCTTCATTCTCTCCCTCTGTCTCTCCCCAAAGTTTATATTTGTCTGTTGTTTCTGGGCTGTCTGCCCAGTTGTGTTGGTTTCTCATAATTGTATTCAGAGCCTCAGATACGTGTTTCCAATGGATGTGTCCAATGGCCTCATAGGCTGCTTTATAATAAAAGTGTTTTCCTGGAATTTTGTAGTGTTTTGAAATCTAAATGCAAGCTCGATCTCTCCAAAATGCAGTTTCACAAAGCGAGTGGCCACATTGATCAGAAGTTAGTTTAAATAACCAAAATCACGTTTAACTTCCCAGGTCTCTGGGTCATGGAATAAATTTAGGAACTTATGAGTTTGTCTCATTGTTGCTAATTGCAGTGCATTTATCTGTGCAATAAAAATAGCCCACCAAGTTTAGTTTTAGTTTTTTTTTTTTTTTTACTTTTATTGTGCTTTAGGTACAAGTTTACAGAGCAGAGTTTGTTTTACATTCAACATTTCGTGTACATCTGGTTTCATTCCCCAACCACCATCCCCAACCCTACCCACTCTCTGCCCCTCCCTTCCCAGTAACTCCCCCCACTCCTCCGTGTGCCCCTGATAGTCATGCATTCCTGTGTGTCCTGCATTCCCTGCATGCAAATGCTGCCCCTCTGGTGCCCTGTGGTCAATTGCTCCAAGGGATGCATCTACATAGAGTGTGTGGGCGTGTCACCCAGTCACCCAGGGTTGAGCGATCTGCTTGTACATATTCTTTACTATTGGGCTGAGAGCCAGCCCCGGGAGTGAGTTTTATTTCAGGTCCGAAGTGTATCCCAGGGCCATAGTATTGGGGATCCCACCAGAGTCCATCCAGCCAGTAATTCTGGTCATTATTGTGTTTTTGGATTTTGTTCCATGGTTTTCCTCCCTCTCTATCCAGGACCTCCAGTTTCGTTCCTTTCCCGAATTGTTGGCATTGGTAGCCAGCCACCATCTAGTTCTTTTGGTCTTGAGGTCCATCATGCCCAAGGGCTGATTGCTTCCAAATGCCCTTGGTTTTTTGCACTCTTCTTCGCTTCTAATTATCGGAGCCCATTAGTTGCATTTTAGATGACTGATTGAAAGCTTTTAAGACCTCAGTCGCTACTCACTGATGTAGGTTGTGGAACAAGATTTTTATGTATTTTGTTGTGCCAGTTGAGTCTGGTGTCCCCCAGTACTATGCTCCCAGTTGGTAGATCCATTGGATCTCCCACAGTGTCTGGCTGTCTGTGAGGGATTGCTCTATGTCTGCCTTCTGTTGTTTCTATAAGGATTGCGGGTATTTTGCATCACTGTATGTGTGCAAGATTAGCCTCAGCTGAATCTGTCCTTGGTCTAGAGTAGAATCCTATTCACTGGCCCCCAACTGATCTTCTCAGATGTTTATGTGTTTATCTGTAGCCTGGTGTTTGGTGTTATTGGTAATGCAGTTTTGTGGATATACTGGTATTAGCCTCTGCCATCTATATCTTATGTGCACAATTCGGTATTCTCCCTTTTCCTAATGTTATCATGGTAGTCACAGACTCTTTCCATACCATCTCTCCCCTTACCCACCTCAGTGTGTGGCCCCCAACCAAGTTTAGTTTTATGGAATATAAAGAATTTCAGGTATCCTTCATGTTGAAATATAATATGTCAGCTTTAAAAATAATAATGCTTGTGGCCTTCTGAGCGAACTCTGGTAGGTTAGTGCCTAAGGCACTTGACTGCTAACCAGAAGGCTGGCGGTTCAAACCCACCAGCCATTCCTTGGAAGGAAGGTTGGGCAATCTACTTCCATAGTGATACCGCCTTGGAAACCCAAAGAGGGGTTGCTGTGAGTTGGGTCTGACTCGATGGCACATAACAACAACAACAACATGGCCTTCCGACTCAGCAACCTTATAAGACAGACTAGAACTGCCCTATAGGGTTTCCAAGGCTGTAATCTTTATGGAAATAGACTGCCGTATCTTTCTCCTAGGGAAGGGCTGGTGGGTGAAACCACCAATCTTTCAGTTAACAGCTGAGTTTTAACCACTGTGCCACCAGGCCTCCTCACTGAGCTCTTAACACTCCCTGAATGCTTATTAAGTTTTAATGCCTTTAAAACTTCATGCTTTAGTTTCAGACCAAAGTCTTTTTCTACTTTGAGAAAACTGTAGTTTGCGCTCTTCCAGTGCTCTGTAATGTCCCTAGGTGGCTCAAATGAGTTGTGCTCGTCTGCTAACCTAAAAGTTCGTGGTTCAAACTTACCCAGTGGCATCATGGTAGAAAGACCTGGTGAGTCTGTTTCTATCAAGGTTATAGCCAAGAAAACCCCCTGGAGCAGTTCAGCTTTGTAACACATGGGTCACCATGAGTCCAAACTGACTCTAAGGCAACAGGATTTTTTTTTTTTTTTTTGGGGGGGTGATGGTGGTATTACTTGGAAATATTCTAGCCAAACCTCAAAGCTTTCAAGCATGGGTCTTTCCATGGTAATTCCTTATCTTCCTAATTGCTGCACATTCTTAATTTTAGATGTTACAGGTACTGCATTACCCAATAAAGTACCAACTTGGAACTACACACATGTGGCCTTTAAATTTGTTAGCTACAATTATACAAAATTAAAAATTCAGTTCTTCAGGTACACCAGCCACATTTTAAGTGCTTGGTCCCCACATGTGGCTGCCATATTGAGCAGCACAGATGGAGAACATTTCCATCACTGGAGAAAGTCCTGTTGGGCAGTGCACTTAAAGAGGATTTAAATCAAGGTAAATGGAGCTACACAGTAGATTTCACTGAGTTTATTAGCATGAACCTAAGCTGCTTTAACAAGAGACAACAAAAATACAGTAAGCAAAAGACTTGTTTTTTGTTTTGTTGCAAATTCCTGTGATAACCACGAAGTAAGCTGTCTAGATCGAGGGGCTGGTGCTCCTTTCCATGAACATACAGGGTCCTTGGTTCCTTCCATTGTTTTGGCCCATCATCCCCAGGGCATCATCTGCACATCTGTGTCGCAGCTTCTAGGAAGAACACAAAGAACTCTAGGGTGATTTGCTTTCTTCTAAGTTGCAAACCATCCAGACCTTGCCTTCCATCCACATCTCATTGGCTCAGGCTGAGCCACTATGCACACCTCACTGCAAGTTACATTGGGGAAAAAGAGCTTTAGCTTGATGGCTTGTGTCCATTTGGAACCATTTCTGTGGAAGAAGGGAAGAATGAATTTGAGAGGACAGTTACTATTTTTTGCTGTATGAGCCAACATTTAGTGTGTGTACAACTCCACTCAAACTCATTGCCATTGAGTCAATTCCAACTCATAGCAATCTCCATTGGTTTTCTGAGGTGGTAGTGGGTTTGATCCACCAACCTTCTGGTTAGCAGTCAAATGCCTTAAGCACTCTGCTACCAGAGCTCCTTAGTATATGTAAGGTGATAGTTTATTCGCCATAATTAATCAGGATATTAGAAGAGATAAAATGTGGATTTAATTCAAATCGTGTCTGTTTCAACATTCATTATGTTGTTTTTGCTTGCCATGGTGTCAATGTGGATTCCTGGCCCATATATGTGTTACTTAAACATATGTGGGCACAAAATGCCACTAAAGTGAAGCTGAATATTTCCTATACCTGACCTTTTTTTGTTCCACTGGAACCCTGCATGTGGGGAGTGGTCTCAGTTCAGTTCTCACATAGAACCACAAAGTTTTCATTGCCCTGGATGTTAGTCAGTGTTGGTATGGGTTGATCTGTGTCCTCTAAAAAGATACATTGACTTCCTAATCCCCTGTGAATGTAACCTTATTTGGAAATAGGGTTTTATGAATCTAAGAGGTCATACTGGATTAGGGGAGGACTAGGTGCAGGGATCCAGGTGAGGGGAAGGAACCCAGGCCACACCCCACAAGCAGCAAGGTGGGAGAGTGGGGGAAAGGACAGAAAAATGCCAGGGGAACCAGGACAGAGTGAAGAGGAAGCAGTAGGGATCCAGGTAAGGGGAGGCTGGAGAGGTTTTGAACAGCTGAGGGAGGCAAACTTGTCTGTTAGTTAGTCCTACTGTGGTGACAGGTTGCTGTGAGTCTTGAGGCTGTGCCACTGGTGTTTCAAACCCAGTAGGGTGCACATGGTGCACAGGTATTAGCATGGCTTGCAGACTAAGACAGACTAGGAAAAAGGAAGAGGCCATCTACTTCTCAAAGAATTAGCCAGGAAAAACCTTATGAATAGCAGAGAAACACTATCTGATGCATTATTGCACAACATTATGAATAGTCCAAAAACATTGTCCAGTACAGAGGAGGAGGAGGATTCACTTAGGTTAGAAGGTTCTCAAAACAGGACTGGGCAAG
>NW_006921904.1:487057-488229 GCF_000298275.1 Orycteropus afer afer
AAGCCAAAGATGAGGAAATTGAAGATTTCTGTCAACTTCTGCAGTCTGAAATTGACCGAGCATGCAATCAGGATTTGTTAATTATCACTGGTGACTGGAATGCAAAAGTTAGAAACAATGAAGAATTATCAGTAGTTGGAAAATTTGGCCTTGGTGACAGAAATAATGCTGGAAATCGCATGGAAGAATTTTGCAAGACCAATGACTTATTCATTGCAAATACCTTTTTTCAACAACACAAACAGCAGCTGTACACGTCGACTTCACCAGATGGAACACACAGGAATCAGATTAACTACATCTGTGGTAAGAGGTGATGGAAAAACTCAATATCTTCAAGCAAAACCAGGCCACGAGCTGATTGTGGAACAGACTATCAACTACTCATATGCAAGTTCAACTTGAAGTTAGAGACAATTAAAACAAGTCCACAAGAGCCAAAATATGATCTAGAATATATCCCTTCTGAATTTAGAGACCATCTAAAGAATAGATTTGATGCACTCAAGATCAATGACTGAAAACCAGAAGAATTGTGGGATGACATGAACAACATCCTCCATAAAGAAAGCAAGAGATCACTAAAAAGACAAGAAAAGAAGAGAAGACCAAAATGGATGACAGAAGAGACTCTGAAACTAGCCCTTGAGTGGAGCATACCTAAAGCCAATGGAAGAAATGACAAGATAAAAGAGCTGAACAGAAGATTTCAAAGAGCAGCTTGAGCAGACAAATCCAATTACTTTAATGAAATATGCAAAGACCTGGAGTCTGGAAACCAAAAAGGAAGAACATGCTTGACATTTCTCAAGCTGAAAGAACTGAGGAAAAAATTGAAGCCTCGAGTTGCAATACTGAAAGATTCTATGGGCAAAATATTGAATGATGCAGGAAACATCAAAAGAAGATGGAAAGAATACACAGAGTCACTGTACCAATATGCACTGGTCAATCTTCATCCATTTCAGGAGGTGGCATATGATCTAGGACCAATGGTATTGAAGGAGGAAGTTGAAGCTGCAATGAAGGAATCGGCAAGGAATAAGGGTCCAGGAATTGATGGAATACTTACTGAGATATTTCAATAAATGGATGCCCCACTGGAGGCACTCACTTGGTTATGCCAAGAGATTTGGAAGACAGCTACCTGGCCAACTGACTGGAAGAGATCC
>NW_006921904.1:489272-501623 GCF_000298275.1 Orycteropus afer afer
AGAAGGGACCATTCCCTGGAGAAGGATGTCATACTTGTTAAGGTGGAGGGTTGATTAAAGAGGGGAAGGCCTTTAACAAAATAGATTGACACCGTGGCTTCGATGATGGGCTCAATATAGCAAGGATCATGGAGCTGGCACGGGATAGGGCAGCGTTTCATTCTGCTGGGTTGCTATGATTCAAACGATTTGCTGACACCTAACAACTGGATTAGGATGGGCCCCAAACCCAATCACTAATGTTCTTTTAAGAAGAAAATAGACACATGGAGAGTGCCAAGGGATGTCAAAAACCACCAAATCTAGGAAAGATCCTCCTCTAGAGCGTTAGGGGGAGTGAGGCCGTGCTGATACCTTAATTCTAGACTTCTGGCCTCTACTACTGTGAGAGAACTCATTTGTGTTGTCTTAAGCCATTTAGTTTGTGGTACATTGTTACAGTAGTCTAGGAGTGATGACACAGGCACTCGTTGCCACCTCTCTTAGCTTTCTAGGAGCTACTAAAACAAAGCACCATGAAGCGTGTGGTTTTAAACAAAGGACAATTATCATCTCACAGTTCTGGAGGCTGAGAATCCAAGATTGGGTTGTCAGCCATGTTGATTCTGTCTCAGGCTCTGAGGATCAATCTGTTTCTGTAATTCTTTCCTAGCTTCTGGGGGTTCCTGTTGCTCCTTGGTTTGCAGCAGTAGGCCACATGGCGTCCCTTCTCTGTCTCTTCCTGTATCTGCAGATCTTCTGTTTCATGAAGACGCTCGTCACACAGTATCAGGACCCACCCTACTCCAGTGTGACCTCATGTTAACCTTACTGATAATATCTTCTAAATTCTCTTTTCTAAACAAGTTCACATTCACAGGTACCAGGGGTTAGGGTTTCAGTGTATCTTCTTGGGATGCAAAATCCAATCCATAATACTGTTATTGTTGTTGTTATGTGCTGTTGAGTTCTCTCTGACTCATAGTGACCCTATGAACAACAGAATGAAACACTGCCCGGTCCTGTGCAAGCCTGATGAGCGCTGCTATATCTGAGCCCATTTCTGCAGCCACTGTGTCAATCAGTCTTGTTGGGGCCTTCCCCTCTTTCATTGGCCCTCCCTTTTACCAAGCATTCCATCTTTCTGCAGAGAATGGTCCCTTCTGACAACATGACCAAAGTAGGTGAGATGAAGTCTGGCCATGCTTGCTTCCAAGGAGCATTCTGGCTACACTTCTTCCAGGACAAATTTGTTAGTTCTTTTAGTAGTACATAGTACTTTCAGCATTCTTTGCCAACACCACAACTCAAAAGCATCAACTCTTCTTCCGTCTTCCTTATTCACTGTCCAGCTCTCACATGTACATGAGGCGATTGAAAATACCATGGCTTGGGTTAGGCACATCTTAGTCTTCAAAGAGATATCTTTGTTCTTCAGCACTTGAAAGAGGTCTTTTGCAACAGATTTGCCCAATGCAATACGTCTTTTGATGTCCTGACTGCTGCTTCCATTGATGTTGATAATAGAACCAAGTAATACGAAGTCTTTGACAGCTTCAATCTTTTTTCCATCTATTGTGATACTGCTTATTAGTCCAGTTGTGAGGATGTTTGTTTTCTTTATATTGAGATGTAATCCATACTGCAGAATGTAGTCTTTAATCTTCATCAGTAAGTGATCCAAGTCATTCTCACTTTCAGTAAGCAATGTTGTGTTGTTAGTGTATCTCAGGTTGTTAATCATTCTTCCTTCAGTCCTGTTACCACATTCTTTTTCATATAGTCCAGTTTCTCAGATTATTTGCTCAGCATATAGATTTAATAAGTATGGGAAAAGGATACAACCCTAATGTGCTGCCTTCCTGATGTTAAGCCATGCACTATCCCCTTGTTCTGTTTGAATGATAGCCTCCTGCTCTATGGACAGGTTCCTCATGAGTACAATTAAGGGTTCAGGAATTCCCAATCTTTTCAATGTCATCTTCAATTTGTTATGATTCACACAATCAAATGCTTGTTGATAAAATACAAGTAAACATCTTTCTGGGATTCTTTGCTTTGAGCCAAGATTCATCTGACGTCAGCTATGATATCCCTCATTCCATGACCCCTTCTGAATCCAACTTGCATTTCTGGAAGTTCTCTGTCAATATACTGCTGCAACCATTTTTGAATTATCTTCGGCAAGATTTTACTTGCATGTGATATCAATGATATTGTTCGATTATCTTCACATTCTGTGGGATTACCTTTCTTTTGAATGGGTACAAAAATAGATCTCTTCCAGTCAGTTGGCTAGGTAGCTGTCTTCCAGATCTCTTGACATAACTGAGTGAGTGCCTCCAGTGTGGCATCTGTTTGTTGAAAGTTCTTGGTAGGTATTCCATCAATTTCCAGAACCTTGTTTTTCACCAATTCCTTCAGTGCAGCTTTGACTTCTTTCCTCAGTACCATTGGTTCTTGATCACATGCCGCCTCTGAAATGGATGATCATCTACCATTCTTTTTAATAATATATTCCATCCATCTTCTTTTGATGTTTCCTGCATCATTCAATGTATTGCCCATGGAATCTTTCAGTATTGCAGGTTGAGGCTTAAAGTTTTTCCTTAGTTCTTTCAGCTTGAGAAATGATGAGTGTATTCTTCTCTTTTGATTTCTTAACTCCAGGTCTTTTCACATTTCATTATAATAATTGACTTTGTCTTGCTGAGCTGCTCTTTGAAATCTTGCATTCAGCTCTTTTATCCCGTAGATTCTTCCATCCGCTTTAGCTGCTGTCCATTCAAGGGCAAGTTTCAAAGTCTCTTCTGACATCCATTGTGATCTTTTCTTCCTTTTTTGTCTTCTTAATCACCTTTTACTTTCTTCATGGATGATGTTCTTGATGCCATCCCACAATTCCTCTGGTTTTTGTTCATTGGTGTTCAATGCATCAAATCAATTCTTTAGATGGTTTCTGAATTCAGGAGGAATATATCCAAGGTCAATATTTTGTCTCTCGTGGACTTGTTTTAATTGTCTTCAACTTCAAGTTGAACTTGCATATGAGCAGATGATGGTCTGTTCTACCATCAGCTCTTGGAGTTGTTTTGGCTGAAGATATTGAGCAGAGTTCTCTGTCATCTCTTGCCACAGAAGTAGTCAATCTGATTCCTGTGTACTCTGGCGAAGTTGTTTACAGCTGTTGTTTGTGTTGTTAAAAAAAAGATATTTGCAATCAATAAGTCATTGGTCTTGCAAAATTCTATCATGTGATCTCCAGCATCATTTCTATCACTAAGGCCATATTTTCCATCTATTGGTGAGTCTTCTGGTTCCAATTTTTGCATTCGACGGCAAATAACAACAACAACAACAACATCACCAGTGATAATCAACACATCTTGATTGCATGTTTGGTCAATTTCAGACTTCAGAAGTTGGTAAAAATCTTCAATTTCCTCATCTTTTGCTCTAGTGGTTAATGTGTAAATTTGAATAATGGTAGTATTAACTGGTCTTCCTCCTAGGCATATGGATATTATCCTATCACTGACAGCATTGTACTTGAGGATAGATCTTGATACATTCTTTGTGATGATGAATGCCTCACCATTCTTCTTCATTTTGTCATTCTTGACATAGTAGATCATATGATCATCTGATTCAAAATGGCCAAAACCAACCATTTCAGCTCACTGATACCTACAATATTGATCTTTATACATTCCATTTCATTTTTGACAACTTCTAATTTTCCTAGATTCATATTTTGTACATTCCGTGTTCTGATTATTAATATATGTTAGCAGCTGTTTCTTCTCACCTTGAGATGTGCCACATCAGCAAATGGAAAGCTTTACTCTATCCACATCATTTAGATTGGCTCTACTCTGAGGAGGCAGCTTTTCCCCAGTTGTAAAAGCTTTACTCTATCCATATCATTTAGGTTGGCTCCACTCTCAGGAGGTAGCTTTTCCTCGGTCATATTTTGAGTGCCTTCCAATCTGATGGGCTCATCTTCCGGCACTATATCAGACAATGTTTCAGGGCTATTCATAAACTTTTCCAGTAATATATCAGACAGTGTTTCACTGCTATTCATAAGGTTTTCACTGGCCAGTTTTTTGAGAAGTGGATGACCTTTTCCTTCTTCCAACTCTGTCTTATCCCGGAAGCTCCACTGAAACCTTTGCACCAGGGGTGACCCTGCTGGCATTTGAAACACTGGTGGCATAACCTCCAGCCTCCCAGCAACACTCAAGCGACCATAATACAACAAACAGACAGAGCAGTTTGTCTCCCCTAGCTCACATACTACCCTGAGCCAAAGGCTTGACTAGAGCAATCAAGCCTACTTTAAAAGAATCACATGGTTTGTTAGTGTAGTAACTGATGAATCTTTGGAAGATGAATGGGCTCATTTCTATAATCAGCAGATAATCCTCTTCTAGAGAAAATTAAGACATTCTTTTCAAACTAGTGGAGTTATATTTTCCTTTTCCTTTTTCTGTTTTAGAATTAAAGTGGTCACTGTCTTTATGTGTCTCTGGTATGACTTACTGGCTTCCCATGGCTGCCCATGACCTCTCCCTCTCAACACAAACCTGGTAGGATTATGAAGTGTTAGAACATACTTTATATGTTGTTGTTGTTTGCCATCAAGTCAGACCCAACTCATAGTGACCCCTCCTTGGGTTTCTGAGGCAGTATCACTACGGAAGTAGATTGCCCAACCTTCCTTCCAAGCAGTGGCTGATGGGTTTGAACCGCCAGCCTTCTGGTTAGCAGTCAAGTGCCTTAGGCACTATGCTACCAGAGCTCCTACATGTTGTTGTTGTTGTTATGTGCCATCGAGTCAGCCTTGACTCATAGCGACCCCCTCCTTGGGTTTCTGAGGCAGTATCACTACGGAAGTAGGATTGCCCAACCTTCCTTCCAAGGAGTGGCTGGTGGGTTTGAACCACCAGCCTTCTGGTTAGCAGTCAAGTGCCTTAGCCACTATGCTACCAGAGCTCCCAGAGCTCCTACATAGGTAGTGTTATTACCTTCTGCCTGCCCTGGAAACCCAAGGAGGGGTTGCTATGAGTTAGGTCCAACTCCATGGCAAATAACAGCAACAACATAGCTTAGGTCAATAAATCTTGTAATTACATGAATTGCTGTGGGTCACCAAGTTCCCAGTTTTTCATGTTGTTTCTAACACATCAAATTTTTTATTTTATTTTATATTTTGGCGGGGAGCGCTTTAAAGGTCAGAAATTTATTTCCTCACAGTTCAGGAGACCAGACGTCTGAATGCAGAGCCTTGGCTCTAGGGGAAGGCTTACTCTCTGTCAGCTCTCAGGAAAGCTCCTGGTGCCTTTCAGCTCCTGTAGGCCTGGAACACATTGCTTTTTGATTTCTTCTCAGATGGTATGTGCGACTCTATTTTATCAGTTAATTATAGGAGAATAAATTATAATGTTTATGAACCTTGACTTGCCTCCATTCATCTTTCTACATTGTGCATAGATGAGCCTAAACTCCTATACACCAAAGTGCTGTTCAGGCCTCAGTTAATTATGTCCTGTCCAGTAGGCGAGAAGGAGAGACTGTTCTCAAGCCTATGAAGGGGAAGACGTCTGGGTGAGACGATGAGTGGAGCCTTGTTCATGGTTACTCTCTGCCCACAGCCTTTGTCATTTATCATTTGCCCACTGGGTCGATTGTTCTTGAGTTTCAGAGATTTCTAATATGGCTTTAGCTTTCCAGCAAAACTTGCTCATAACATGTATGTCTGTCATCACATAGTCTGAATCCTGGCTCTGCCACTGAGCGACTAAAGTTAAGGCAGAAAAATAACCTCCCCGTCCCTATCTTTAAAATGTGAACAACAGTGCTTCCCTCATATGGTAATGGTGATATTTCAATGTTAAAAACTCCTGCAGTGAATTGAAAGCACTTGACACACTGCGAGCTCCTCTAGGTGTTAGCTGTCCTCTGCAATTGCTTGATTTAAAGTTATCTTACATTCTCAGCTGTTAACCAAAAGGTGGATGGTTGAAACCCACCCAGAGGTGCCTTGGAAGAAAGGCCTGGTGATCTGCTTCCGAAAGATGGCAGCCATTGAAGATTCCATGGAGTGCAGGTCTGTCCTGACACATGTGTGTCACCAGGAATTGAAGCTGACTCTCTGGCAACTTCTTTGTTTTTAATGTAGAACAGTAGAGGGACGATGTCTGCTGGATAATGCTGAAGAAGCCACGTGTCTTAAAACCTTTTATTTTTCCTCACATATTTACTAAGGAATTATTCTGCCTCCATCCATTAAAAAAAAAAAAAATCATTACAATGCTTTCTTTTAATAGATGGTACTTAGGAGCTCTGGTAGCATAGTGGCTAAAGCACTTGACTGCTAACCAGAAGGCTGGCGGTTCAAACCCACTAGCCACTCCTCGGAAGGAAGGTTGGGCAATCCTACTTCCGTAGTGATACTGCCTCGGAAACCCAAGGAGGGGCCGCTATGAGTCGGGGCCGACTCGACGGCACATAACAACAACACAACAACTTTAGAGCTAGGCTCCACTTCAGTGGCCTTACATTTTGCAGATGAGGACAACGAAGCAGGAGAAAGGCAGGCTTCGACTCACAGGTACACAGTTAGGTTGTCAAGTTGTACCTTAGCCCTGTTCTCTTGCTTTGTGGTATAAAGCTTTTTCCTCTGCATGCCTGATTGTTTTTAATGCATATCTGTGTATGTACATACATATATAGCCAAGTGCTTTAATATATTAGAGAAAGGTACAGAGGACAACCATGATGTGTGTAGGTATAATACAGCAGGATGCCATAGAACATGGTGAGAAGAGACTGGTGAGCTATTGAGTCCTGTCATTACGGTTCCCGTGTTAAGGATTCTGGTCCAGCAGGATCTCTCTGACTCATCTCTGAATAAGAACAACATCTTTCCTACAAAGCCCTACATGAGAACATCTGAAATATTATAAATGCATTAGACATAGGACTCCTGCTACTAAGGGGCTCACAGTGTTGTAGGGTGGAGGGCACATGCATGTGTGTCCACACACACACACACGTGCACACACACACATGTGCGCATGCATACAGTGGTTGTTTGGGAACTTGGAGTCACCCACCAGAAAGTTCAGTTCTGCTCTGTGTGCTGGCTGAAAACAAGGTGCTGAAAAGACCTGGGGACTGAATGAGGTCATCTGCAGTGGGTGGGGGCACCTATGGTCTCCTTCAAGAGAACGTTGGATTTTTAGTTCATGTGAAAGGACAGAAGGGCCTGGGCTTGGCAGAGAGGTGGGCACCATTTTCTGCCAGTGTGACAGAATGTGTGATAGAGGGGGTGGAGGAATTCCCTGTGTCAGGAATGGCAGGCAGGTATGGTGGGCAGGAGACGTGTCCTTGTGCAAGGAGTACATGTGAAGTGTCAACACAGTCATCTGTTCCCTTGCCAACAAAAACTCCTGAAGATTCTTTGTTCTGTCAGTTCATTCTTATCCCCGTATTGTTGAGAGAAAGGCAGAGTAGTGCCTGTGGAGGGGAGTGAGAAGCATTCCAAAGACATCTCTCGGTGGCCCGTGACGTTCTGGTTAGCATCCAGTCCTGGGAGGAATGATGAAGAAGCCATGTAATCAGGGTAAAACAATGAGTATCTCATGTCAGAATCTCGAAACAATTAGAGCCTTTATTTGAAACAGACCCAGGGTTCTCAAAGGAACATGGCAGGAGCTTGCTGTTCCACTATGGGGAAGCCCACTGAAAAACCAAGTCCATGAATAGTCTTGATTTTTGCATAAATCAAATTCCAAGTCAGTGTAGAGGATGTGGACATGCCAGCCGAGGGAACAGAGATCTCGTGCTCAAATCTAGATGGAGAGAGTTAAGGGGTGTAAAAATGTATACCCCTTGTTAGACTGTTCTGAACATAGCCGGTGGCTTTTGGGGGACTGACTGTGCAACTCTCCATGCCAAGGAAGGATTTTAGCCTTCCTGGAAAGTACTCGAGGTTGCTGTAAACTTCCTGGAATGCTTACAGTGCCTCAGCTCTCAGCCTCACTCTGGGGTTTGTTTCAGAAGCATCTCTTTTCTTTTAGAGTTGTGCAGAGCTGGGCTCAGTCTTGGGAACTGTTCATAGTGTGGTAGTTCTGTTGGTTTATTGATCTTAACACATGTTGATTTGTCTATTAGACTAGGTACACTTAGAATAGGGGAAAACACACACACCCACACACCATTTTGCTCTTCTTCATTTTCAGTTTCTTCGTTTGGTTTTGCTTTGCTTGTTTTCCCTGCCTTGCGCTTTAAGTAACTTAAAACTGAGTTGAGATTCTTGGAAAATAAACCTTCATCAAGTAAGTAAAGTAGAGTAAAACTATTAGGTTTCTTTACTCTCCAGCTTTTCATTTTTATAGGTTAGTAGCACAATGCCTGAATTTAATTTAAAACAACTAAAAAGTCAACTGAGGGAGAAAATGAAGTATCTGTGGTGATGGTGGTGGTTCCATTGAGTTGGTCCCAACTCCTGTGGAACAGAGTGAAAGGGTGCCTGGTGGGTGCTGGTCCTGCCCAAGGTACACTGGCCAGGAACTGAACCCAGGTTGCCTGCATGGAAGGTGAGAATTTTACCACTGACCCACTTTGGCCTGTGGTTATTATGTCTTACTTTCAACTTGACCAGTGGTCAGATATTTCTCTTTATGACTTACTTTCTCAATGTTAGTTATCATGCAATGATTACTTGAGTTCCTCAGAAAGTAAAGTCTATGTGATTTTAATTATTAGTGGTTTATCTGTTCCCACCTGGTCAAAGTATGTTGTAGTGAGCTGGCAAGTCAATTCCAACTCATAGAGACTCTGGACAGAGTAGAACTGCCTCATGGTTTCACTGGCTGTAATCTTCGTAGTTGTAGACTGTCAGGTCTTTACTCCTGTGAAGCCGCCGGTGGGTTTGAACTGCCAGTGTTATGATTAGCAATGTTCCATCAGGGCTCCTTGGTCAAAGTATATGCAGGGAGATTTTTTTCCCTTAAGGGAAACCTTAAGGGTTTTCTCTACAATATTCTAAAAAGTTCTTGTGAAGCACTCAGAGGACAATGGTAAGTGAGAGCATAAAATTACTGTTGCTGCAATCTTACTATCTGAAGACAATCACCATTAACATTTCAAGCCATTTTCTTCCAGTTGTACTGCTCACAGGAGCCCTGGTTGCTCAGTGGTTAAAGTGCTCGGCTGCTAACCGAAAGGTCTGTGATTCAAATTCACCACCAACCCATGGGTCAAAGATGTGGTTGAAGCAGCTCTACTCTGTCCTCTAGAGTCACTTGTTGTTGTTGTTGTTATGTGCTGTCAAGTCAGATCTGACTCATACGACCCTTCCTTGGGTTTCCGAGGTGGTATCACTACAGAAGTAGATTGCCCAGCCTTCCTTCCGAGCAGTGGCTGTTGGGTTTGAACTGCCAGCTGTCTGGTTTGCAGTCAAGTGCCTTTGGCACTAGGCTACCAGAGCTCCCTCCCCTAGAGTCACTAGGAGTTGGAATCTACTCGATGACCATAGGTATATGGTTCATAAACTTTGTTCATAGAAGTGATGTTGTTATGTTGTTGTTGTTGTTATTTGCCGTCGAGAAGTGATGTTAGGATATATTAAAACAGAGGGTCATAGAATGTTAGAGTTGCAGGGAATCCCAGATCACCTGGGACAGCCTCTTATCCAGAACATCTTCCATATTGCCTTAACAGATACATCTCCAATATCCTGACTCTATTCCTACTGTTTCGAGATGTCAGTTACATCAATAAGGATCTCTTTCAAAGGTGGAATGATTTTAACTCTTCAAGTAATCTTCATTGAAATAAAAATGGTTTCTGTGTAGATTTCACCTGTTGACCTACTAGAACAACATCTCGCATGCTGATAGTTTTGGCACCCTACTAGTCTTAAATATCTGAGTACACATTTTGAGTTTCTTCTTGGTCTCTTATCTGGGTGTTTCCCTTTGCTCCTGTTTACCTGTCTCCCACTCATGGTTCTGAAGCTCTAGTACCCATGACAGACATAGGGTAGGGAAAGTGATGGGGGCCTGCCCTAACATCATAATCACCTTGGAGGGAAGGCTCTGTGTGGACCCAGGAGGTGCTCTTCAGTCCTTTCCTTGGGGTGCAGGTTCCTTTAGGCTCAATGTTTCCCAGGCAGCATTGGAATCCAAAGGCTAAGTGTTTTAATCTGGCTTCTTTTATTTTTCCAAAGGCAAGGTTGCAAAAATATTCATTCTATGTTTTATATTATCTTCCTTTCAATGCTCACTTTCCTCTTTTCCTTATTTGCCAACATGTTGAGTTATCCTTTATCACTGATGGTGTTTAGTTACTGTTGGTTGCCTACAATGTCTATTCCCCCCATCATTTCACTAGTAGAAACCCAAATCGATGTCACAGTAGTCCAGGTGGTTTTGTGGGTGCTCTAGCCAATAGAATGTATATCGAGATCCCTGGGAGGTTCCAGGGAAGTTTAGCTGAAACTGCAATGTATGGAGCTGTAGCAACCATCTTGCGACTCTGAGGTAATGCACATACGGACAAGGTCTGCTAGGATGTGGAAGAAAGGGCAGAATGAGAAGAACTTTGCTCCCCGATGACAGTTTTGAGTAGTTGAACTAATGCCAGCAAAATTCCTTACCTCCATACTTTGTTTTAAGTGAGAAAAGTAAACTTTAGTTGATTTACGCTTCTTTAGGTTTTTGCTTATATAATAACTGATATAGATGGTTTTCAAAACCATCATACACCCTGGTTATCTCTCTGCAAACTTTGGATTGTTAATGTCCTCTTATTAGGATAAATGTGTGTGTGTAATGTGTGTGTGTGTGTGTGTTATTAAGTGCCATTGTGTCATTTCTGACTCCTAGTGACTTTATGTGCAACAGAATAAAACACGGCTGGGTCCTGTGCCGACCTCATGACCATTGCTATGCCCGGCCCTATGTTGCAGCCACTGTGTCATTCCATCTCATTGAGAGTCATCATCTTTTTCAGTGACCCTCTGCTTTACCAAGCATGATGTCCTTCTCCAGGAACTGGTGCCTCCTGATAACTCATCTAAAGTACTTGAGATAGTCTTGCCAACCTTGTTTCTAAGGTGCATTCTGGCTGTACTTCTTCTAAGACAGATGTGTTTTTTCTTCTCGCAGTCCATGTATGTTCAGTATTCTTTACCAACACCATAATTCAAATGTATCAATTTTTCTCTCTTCATTATTCATTGTCCAGCTTTTGCATACACATGAGGTGATTGAAATAACGTGGCTTGGGTTAGATGCATCTTAGTCCTAAGGTGATATCTTTGCTTTTCAACACTTTAAGAAAGGGTTTTTTTTGCAGCAAATTTGACCAATGCAATTCATCATTTGATTGCTTGACTACTGCTTCCGTGGGCATTGATTATGGATCTAAGTAAAATGAAATTCTTGACAACTTCATATTTTCTCTGTTTACCATAATATTGTTTATTGCTCCAGTTGTGAACATTTTGATCTTCTTTATGTTGAGGCATAATCCATACTGAAGGCTTGGATCTTCATCAGAGTGATGGAGTGCTTTTCACTTCAGCAAGCAAGGTTGTGTCATCTGCATATCACAGGTGGTTAATGAGGTTTTCTCCAATCCTGATGCCGTGTTCTTCTTCAGTATAGTTCAGCGTCTCAAATTATTTGCTCAGCATACAGATTGAATAAATGTGGTGAAAGGATGCAACCATGACACACACCTTTCCTGATTTTAAACCACACAGTATCCATTTGCTCTGTTTGAATGACTGCCTCTTGGTCTATGTACAGGTTCCTCCTGAGCACAATTAATTATTGGTGGAATTTCTATCCTTTATAATGTCATATATAATTTATTATAATCCATATAATTGGATACATTTGCATAGTCAATAAAACACAGGTGAATATCATTCTATAATTCTCTGTTCTCAACCAAGATCATCTGACATGAGCAATGACTACTGCATTGTGGTTCACCAGAATTTTACTTGCTAGTGATACTAATGATATTGTCTGGTAATTTCTGCATTCTGTTGGATTATCTCTCTTTGGAATGGGCTTGTCTTCTTCCAGTCTCTTGGCCAGGTAGGCTTTTCTTGTCATAAACAGTTGAGAACTTCCAACATTGCATTTATTTGTTGAAACATCTCAACTGACATTCTTTCACTTCCTGGAGACTTGTTTTTCACCAGTGCTTTGAGTGAAGCATGGACTTCTTCCTTGAATACTATAGGTTCTTGATCACATGCTACTTCCTGAAATGGGTGATCATCTGCCAATTCCCAATGACACTGTGTATTCTTTCCATATCCTTTTGATACTTTTGTATCATTCA
>NW_006921904.1:502323-503114 GCF_000298275.1 Orycteropus afer afer
AATGGTCTTAGAGATATCAAATCTGGACTCTTGTAGCACTGGACTGTATGTGGGATACAGGAAGGTGAGGCAGAGAATATGGCTTTGGGCATGGTCCCTCAGGCTTTGTCTATTTGGCAGGCTGCAGTGGCAGTTGCAGGGCCCAGGCTGCTCCTGCTGCTCAGGCAGGCAGAACAGAGAGTGAGGCTGGGTGCCCTCTGCTCCCTCCCCACTGCCTTCCTCTCTGTGCACTCCTACCCCTACTTCCTGAGCTGCTGCTGCCGCCAGGGCCCATTCCTCAGGCCCCCACTGAAGGTGGAGCAGCAGTAATGGTAGCAGTGGTGTCAAAAACAACTGGATATGCGATCTCATAAGGTTTCAATATGGTGTTCACACAAAATCCAAATCACATAGCAGCATATTTCATAGAACATATTGTGCACATTAAGTGATGTATACCTGTATGTGTATGTATCTATGTATTATCTAGAATGCATATTTATATGCATTGTTTTGTATATGTAATGTTGTTGTTATGTGCCATCAAGTTGGACCCGACTCATAGCAACCCCTCCTTGGGTTTCCGAGGCAGTATCACTACGGAGGTAGATTGCCCCATCTTTCTTCCGAGGAGTGGCTGGTGGGTTTGAACTGTCAGCCTTCTGGTTAGCAGTCAAGTATATGTATATGTGTATGTGTATGTATATGTGTGTGTATACACACACATACATATACATATATATGTATATGTATATATAGTTATTGTGTTGGATTGGGTTCTCTAGAGAAACACAAAAACCAGCAAAGTATAT
>NW_006921904.1:510214-517979 GCF_000298275.1 Orycteropus afer afer
GGAGCTGGCGCGGGATTGGGCAGTGTTTCATACTGTTGTGCATGCGGTTGCTATGAGTCGGAAATGACTCTATGCGACCTAAAAAAAAAAAAAAAAAAAAAAGAAAAAAAAAAGCCAAGTGTCATTTTTAAACAGAATAATGAACTTTCTAAATGTAAGGGCATGACTTTATAGCTCATTCCTCCTCTTTCTCTCTCTTCTATTTTTCTATCTCCTTTTTCCTCTCATTTCCTCCCTCGCTTCTGTGATTTATTAATTTTATTCTAGCCCTCTGTCCTGTAAAAGTTATTCTAAGTATTAACTTTTCCTTTGTCTTCCACACTGATAACAGTAAACTTGATAAATCATCATTTTTTTAAATCCAAATATTTGAAAAACTTACAGACTTTTCTGCTCTCTAAAGGCATTTTCATATTTTCTGTTTCTTTTAAAATCCTTGTAAAACTTTTTCATCATTCTCACTTTCAGCTAATGATATTATCCCCATCTTCATTGAGATAATGGATAGGAACTACTTTCATTCCCCTACCATGATGTCCGTTGCATGCTGGCTTCCCCAAATACCGCAGACACAATCTGTTGAGAAAGGTGAGTTGATTTTTTACCGTAGAGGGGGACAACTGAAGGCTGGAGACTCCTACTGGCTCATGGGATTATCAGGGTTGGTAAGTCCCAGATCTGTGGGTCAGGGCCGAGGATGGAGACTTCTGTAGGCTTGCCTTCTAAGATCTGTAGATCAGGTGATGAGAAGAGTATGGAGAGTGAGTTTTGCCAAAATATCTATTTATAATCTAAAGGCAGATTACATTCTGAGGAACTCTCCTTTCAACTGATTGATTGATTACATTATGTTAGATTACATTATGTAAGGTGATTGTATTGTTGTTTTTGTTGTTAAGTGCCAATGAGTTGGTGATGACTCATAACGACCCTGTGTACAAGAGAACAAAACACTGCCTGGTCCGGTCCTCATAGTCCTTGCTATGCTTGAGCCCATTGTTTTAGCCACTGTGTCAGTCCATCTCATTGAGGATCATCTCCTTTTCTGTTGACCCTCTACTTTATTAAGCATGATATCTTTCTCCAGGGACCGGTCCTTTCTGACAACATGACCAAAGCACATGAGATGGCATCTTGCCATTTTCTCTTCAAGGAGCATTCCGGCTGTACTTCTTTGAAGACAGATTTGTTTGTTCTTCTGGCAGTCCATGGCATTTTCCGTATTCTTCACCAACACTGCAGTTCGAAGGTGTCAGCTATTCCTCAGTCTTCCTTATTTGCACATGCATATGAGGCATATGAAAATACCATGGCTTGCGTTAGATGAACTTCAGTCTTCATAGTGACATCTTTGCTCTTTAACACTTTAAAGATTTCTTTTGCAGCAGACTTTCCCAGTGCAGTATGATGTCTGATCTCTTGACTGTTGCTGCCATGCATGTTGATGTAGATTCAAGTGAAATGAAATACTTGACAGCTTCAGTCTTTTCTCCATTTATCGTTATAAATGGCCCAGTTGTGAGGATTTTAGTTTTCTTTATGTTGAGGTGTAATCCATATGAAGACTGTGGTCTTTGATCTTCATCAGTAAGTGCTTCAGATCATCTTCATTTTCAGCAAGGTTGTGTTGTCTGTATACCACAAGTTTTTAATGCGTCTTCCTTCAATCCTGTTGCTGCATTTTTCTTCATATAGTCCAGCTTCTCAGATACCAGTTGAATAAGTATGGTATCTAAGTAAGATACAGCCTTGATGCCCATCTTTGCTGATTTTAAACCATGCAATGTTCCTTTGTTCTGTTTGAATGACAGCCTCTTAGTTTTATTTACAGTTTCCTCATGAGCATAGTTAAATGTTCTGGAATTCCCATTCTTTGCAATGTTTCCCATAATTTATTATGATCTGCACAAATAGTCAATAAAGCACAGGTAAACATCTTTCTGGTATTATTTGCTTTCAGCTAAGATCCATCTGGAATAGCAACTAGGAAGTTTGGGAAAACCACCAGGAATCTTAGCAAGCTAAGCTGATACATAAAATTCACCATTACACCTGCTTGAGAAAGTTACTCTTAACTTGCTCTGTCTCTACTAATCAATTTCCCTACACTGGATCATTTCTCTCAACATTCAAATATGCTCTGATATCTTACATGCTAAAAATAAAACAGCACAGAACACTATCCTTTGACCCTGTATTCCCTCCCAGCTACCTCTGCATCTCCCTGCTTCTCCACAGAATACGTCAGGAAAGAGTAGTCTGTGGTCGACTGACCTTGTTCTCTTGCTGTCCCTCCCCACCCCCAGTTTTCTTTTTACCTCACATCAGTTGGGCTGCCATGCCCACCACTTCCTTGGAAATTGCCTTGAAGAGGTTTTCCAATGGCTTCTTGGCTGTCATATTCAACACTTCTATTTTGGTCCTCACCTTATTCAAACTCTCAGCTGCCTTCAACACTATTGAAAGGTTCCTACAAGCCCTTTCTTTTCTTGACTTCCTTGGCACTGCACTTTGCTGGCTGTCTTCCCTCATTTGAGCTGTAAGTGTCGGCAAGCACTTGATCACCTTACTCGGGTCCCCTGGTACTCTGTGTAAACACAGTACTAGAACTCCATGTGTCAGATACCATCTTTGTGGCAGTGATTCCACATTTCTTGATTCATGTATATAATTTCCCTTGCCATGTTAACTTGGATGGATTCTCTTTTTGCCAGATACCCTTTTCCTCACTACTTTAAGCTGGGTTTGAGTGCTCCTGCTTCTCAACATTCTGAGCCAGGGATCCTTAACCTTGGCTTTAACTTAGAATTACATGAGAACTTTAAAAAAAATGCAGATTCCTAGACTTTACTGTTGGTTTCCTTGTGGGAGCCCATGATGTGGAAAACAGGCATTAATGGTTTAAAAAAAAATTAGCAAAAACACAAACAAACCTCCTTAATTCAGGTGGCAGTTATGTGATTCTGATGCCATAATTGAGAAGCACTGTGTTAAGCTCTACCCTTGCCTTCACTCAATGATTTTCCATCTTGGCTGTGTGTGAATATCACTTGGAGTTTTAGAAAATGCTAATGGATGACTCCATTCCAACAGAGTATATGGGGTCTGGTCCAGGTACCTGTGGTTTTCCAAAATCTCACCTGGTGGCGTTGATGCACAGCCAGGTTTGCAAACCACCCACTCACACTCACTGTTAGCTTGAAATGCTTTTCTTCTTTTTTTATTTTTTGTCATCAGCTCCTGATAAAAAAGAAAAGAACTCACAATCTTTTCTTGATGCTTCTTACAGGCAGCATATTTATCCAATGGGGAAAATTATAAACAGTTTCTCCATTATATTTTGGTCACAAAATATCTTGAATCCTAAAGTCAGAGAGTTTTGAAGATAGTTCGAAGAAACATAAGAAAATCGTGATGGACTTACTTTAGAAAAGAGAGTGTTGAATATTGAAAAGACTGCTGCGTTCTTTGATCCTGGTATCCTGCTCTGGTCCAGAACTAGCTCTGGTCTGCTTTGCTTTTACTATCATGATTTTTTTAAACTTATTTTATTTCAACATGCAGAAAGAGTCCTTCTCTTTGGTGTTTTCCTTCTTGTACTCACTATGCACACTCTGACTGTAATTTATAGAAATAAAAGAATATATTCCTTCCTTTCTGTCAATTACAGTAACTTCACTGGATATATTAGTTTGTAATGCATCTGGCTGCAAGTAACAAAATTATAGTGACCCAAACAGTTAGGGATATCCCCCCCCCCCAAAAAAAAAACAAGATTAGAGGTAAGTGATCATTCTCACACTTTCTTGTACTGTTAGTGTCAAAGATAACTTCTTGGCAGTTTTTCCTCATGGTTGTAAGAACACTGCTTAGGTCTAGGTATTGCATCTGTATTCCATCAAGTTAAGTGGTGAAGGTCAGTATTGGTAGTATTTGCCCTCTCTTGTGTGGAGAGAAAAAATTTCCCTGGAAGTTCCTGCATCAGACTTTTCCTTGGATTTTATTGTCATAACTAGGCCACATGGCCACACTTAGCTATAAGAGAGGCAGAAAGAGCAGGGGATGGGATTGTCATCATTGTCACACTCATCTTAGATACGTCATGAATTGTTTTCTGGGGCTGGACATATTGCCATTCTGAACACAATTAGAGTTTTATTAGCAAGCAGGGAAGGAGAGAAAATTACCCAATATTTGACTAATAGTGTTTTGTTCCACTAGTTCTTAAGAGAAGCATCCTTCCTCTCCCAAGTATGAGTGTAACTTTATCTTGAAGGTACAGTACTTTAAAAGAATATTCATAAAGAGTACATTTTTCTCTCTCTTACAAAATCATGATTACAAAAAGACATTCATTTATACTATAAATTCTGATGTATACAAAATTAGCAACCTAAATGTCCATTTAGGAAATAAGATTGAAAAATTATACTATATATATTTGAAGGAACAATACGTAGTCATTAAAATCTTTCTGTAGAATTCAGACAATATAAAGGAGCACACAAAGTAATCCATGAAAAAAGATGGTGACACAAATATGTAAGAGATGTATTTTATTATTATGTGTATACACACACACCTCAGTTGCCTCAGATGCATATGAAAGCTGGACAGTGAATAAGGAAGACTGAAGAAGAGTTGATTTCTTTGAATTGTGGTGCTGGCAAAGAATACTGAAAATACCATGGACTACCAGAAGAACAAATCTGACCCAGAAAAAGTGCAGCCAGAATATTCCTTGGAAGTGAGAATGGCCAGACTTTGCCTCATGTATTTTGGTCATGTTGTCAGAAGGGACTGTTGTTGTTGTTGTTATGTGCTGTTGAGTCAGCCCTGACTCATAGCGACCCCTCCTTGGGTTTCCGAGGCAGTATCACTACGGAAGTAGGAGTGCCCAACCTTCCTTCCGAGGAGTGGCTGGGGGGGTTGAACCACCAGCCTTCTGGGTAGCAGTCAAGTGCTTTAGCCACTATGCTACCAGAGCTCCTAGTGCCTGGTGAAAGGTATCATGCTTAGTAAAGTAGAGGGTCAGTGAAAAAGGGGAAGACCCTCAACAAGATGGATTGACACAGTAGCTGCAACTAAGGGCGCAAGTATGGCAAGAATTACGAGGAAGGCACAGGACTGGGCAGTGTTCATTCTTTTGTGCCTTCAGTCACTGTGAGTCAGAACAACTTAATGGCACCTGACAACAACAACAGCTACAAAAACAACAACACACACACACATACACTGAAAGCAAGTACATAAAAATATTATCAGGAGTTATTTCTCAGTTGTGCAATGACAATATTTTTTTTTTATAATTTCTTAAAATTTATACTTAGAATAAAGGATGACTAGAAAAGAAGATTGTTAAATTTAGGATAATATAGAGACTTCATTTGTGACATGAAGTGCTACTGTAGAAATGTAATTTCAAGGTTTGCTAATAGAACCCCTCTGAGAGAACAAGGTAAATGTTTTCAGGAACGTGCTGGGTATATGGGTTGGCTACATCACTGTCTAACAATGATTGTGAGGATGGCGTAGGACCAGGCAATGTTTCATTCTGTTGTATATAGGGTTGATATGAGTTGGAACAGACTCAATGACACTTAAAAACAACAATAAGAACAACTGGGATATGGCTGGTTGACTGAGGTCAGAAGCAGACTTGTGGAAGGCACAAGTGGTCATTTATCAGAAAATGCTATTTACTTTGAGTGATCTAATTTTCACTTGAAAAATCATGCCCAAGATTTACCTTCTCTAACCCATTTTTTTTTTTAATTTATTTTTTTCAATTTTAAGGAGCTCTGGCGGCTCAGTGGGAGCTCTGGTGGCACAGTGCCTAAGGCATTTGACTGCTAACTAGAAGGCTGGTGCTTCAAACCCACCAGCCACTCCTCAGAAGGAAGACTGGGCCATCTACTTCCGTCTAGATACTGCCTCGGAAACCCAAGGAGGGGTTCCTATGAGTTGGGACTGACTTGATGGCAGTGAGTTTGGTTTTTGGTTTTGGTGGTTCAGTACCTAAGACATTTGCCTGCTAACCAGAAGGTGAGTGGTTCAAATCCACCAGCTGCTCCATGTTAGGAAGATGGGCTAATCTATTTTGTAAAGATTTACTGCCTTGGAAATCCAATGAGGGTCACTTTGTGTTGTAATCGACTTGATGACAGTGAGTTTGGATTGGTTTGGTATTGTGCTCCTAGCATTAAATGAATCTTGTTATACTTCCATTTTTCCCTTTTGTTCCCTTCCTAGGACATGAAATATATAAAATTTAATTTGTATACTATTGTCTTCTCCATATTCTTCTATAATGCGGTGCTATGCTCAAAGAAACACTTTGTTGATATCGTTGGCTCAATGATTGAAAGTGTGTGATCTTCAATAAATTCCTAATCATATGACGCCTCAGTATTTTCAACTATAAATTCAAGATTACTTTCGTAAGAATAGCATAGGCTTCTGTGATGATGGCAAATTACACGTGTAAAGTAGTTTGCTTTGTATATAGTGGAGTACTTGATAAGCATATCCTTTGCAGTTACTAAAACTAAATCAGGGAGTTCCAGTAAGATGGTGGAATAGGCAGAAAGACTGCACAGACCCTCTTCACCAGGAAAAAAGGGGAACCAATTAACACAGATACAGAAGATAATCCTGGATCCCTGAGCCTTGAAGGGAAGGATATAGAAGTGGACTAAACTCCAACCAGCAGAAGAATTTGCATGAAAACACCAAAAAAGGAGACATATGGAGTTGAGGTCTGGCAGCAATTCTGATATTGCCAAGTGGTGGTAGGACCTAAGAATTAACCTAAAAATCAGCCCTGCTAGCCAGGGACTGCATGGAGGACTGCTCTGGTGGCTAGGGAATACAAAGGGAAGCAGCGAAGAGGATGGCGGGCTGAGTTGTGGACTTTTGTGTGTCCAGCGGGCACAGCCATTTTGAATCTTTACAAGTGGCTCAACCATTTTGGATATTTAAAGCAACAACATTCTCCCAGATTCCAGGGACATAAGAAGAGGCTCCACTTGCCAGTAACTCCAAGGACATTCTGGACCTGGATGACTGGAAAGGTGTGACATTCGCCTTGTTACTCTTATACACCACACCCACTTGGTGAGTGGCGGCGCAGCCATCCCTCACTCCCACCCAATTTCTGGAGCGGCAGGAATTCCATCCCAGTCTGTGTGCTAGGACGGAGTCTGGGTGTTCTGCCCTGCCCTACCCACATTTTTTTTTTCTTTTTTCTGATGTTTAATTTGTTTGTTTTTGTCTGTTTTAAAACTACTACTATTATTATTACTTTTGTCCATTTTACAATTATTCTTTATTCTTCCCTTCCCAGATTCTAGTTTTCATCTTTTTTCTTTTCCCTGTTCCTAGTTGCATTTTTTTTCTTTCTCGTGGGTAACCTCATTCCTTGTTTTTCTTTTTGCATTTTTTCCATTTTTTCCTTCATTATTCTCTTCCTGTAACTTTTTTCTCTTATTGCCATCTCCCCAGATATTTCAGCATTTTTTTTCTTTCTTTTTCTTCTTATTCCCTTTTTTCTTTTTACTTACTGTTCCAGTGTGATTACACACTGTACTTTTTGTCCATTTGCTTTTACTTTTTTGATGGTTATTCAATTGTTATTTTTGTCTGAGTGGAAGACAGCAACAGTCCCCATATGACACAACTACACCCGCACCTCCTGCAGCTACTGAATGAGAGTCACCACTTCTTTCTACACCAATGGCCAATGACAAACAACTACCAAGAAGAG
>NW_006921904.1:519550-520283 GCF_000298275.1 Orycteropus afer afer
TGTCAATAATTACATTGATTGTTAATGGATTAATGCACCACTCAAGAGTCGGAGAGTTGCACATTGGATAAGAAAACAAAACCCATCAAGATGCTGTCTACAGGAGACACACCTTAGAGACAAAGACAAAAATAGACTAAAAATCAAAGGTTGGAAAAAGATATATCAAGCAAATGGCCACCATAAAAGAGCAGGAGTGATAATATTAATTTCTGATCAAATTGACTTTAAGACAAAAACCACCATACAAGAAAAGGAAGGACATTTTATAATGACTAAAGGATCACTTGAACAAGAAGATATAACCATAATAAATTTCTATGGACCCAATGAAAGAGCCCCAAAATACATAAATTAGACTTTAAAAGAGTTGAAAAGTCAAATAGATGACTCCACCGTCATAGTGGGAGACTTTAATAAACCACTTTCAATGAAAGATAGAACAACTGGAAAGAAGCTCAACAAAGATGTAGAAGAGTTAAACAATACAATCCACCAACTTGACTTTATAGATATCTACAGAACACTTCACCCAACAAAAACACAATATACATTCTTTTCCAGTTCACATGGAACATTTTCCATGATAGACCATATGTTAGGCCATAAAGCAATTTATGAATTTAAAAACCTTATTTAAAAACCTTTTAAATTTAAAGCCTTCATGAATTTAAAAACGTTGAAATACTGCAAAGCATCTTCTCAGATCACAGTGCTATCAAATTAGAAATCA
>NW_006921904.1:523034-549525 GCF_000298275.1 Orycteropus afer afer
TAAAAAAGATAATAAAATACTTGGGAATAAATCTTACTAGGGACACAAAAGACCTGTACAAAGAAAACTATAAAAAACTACTTAAAGAAACCGTAAGAGATCTGCATAAATGGAAGAACATCATCCCATGCTCATGGATAGGAAGATTGAACATTGTGATAATGTCAGTTCTACCCAAAGCAATCTATACATTCAATGTAATCCCAATCCAGCTCTTATCAACATTTTTTTAAGGTTATGGAAAAACCAATTACTAACTTTATATGGAAAGGAAAGAGACCTCAGATAAGCAAAGCACTATTGAAGAAGAAGAAGAAAGTAGGAGGTCTCACACTGCCAGATTTCAAAACTTACTATACAGCCACAGTAGTCAAAACTGCCTGGTATTAGTGTAATGACAGACACATAGACCAATGGAATAGAATTGAGAGCCCAGAAATAGATCCATCGACCTATGGTCAGCTGATCTTTGACAAAAGGCCGAAATCCATTAAATGAGGAAGAGAATGTTTGTGTAATAAATGGTGCTGGCAAACCTGGATTCCCATTTGCAGAAAAATGAAACAAGATCTGTACTTCACATCATACAGAAAACTAACTCCAGATGGGTCAAAACTTAAATGTGAAACCTAAAACTATAAAGTTCCTCAAGGGAAAACTAGGGGCAAATTTAGGGGCCCTAATATATGGCATAAATAAACTATCAAGTATAACCCAAAATGCACAAACAGCAGAAGAGAAACTAGGTGAATGGGACCTTCTAAAAATTAAATTTTATGTGCTTCCAAAGACTTCAAAAGAGTCAAAACAGAACCTACAGATTGGGAAAACATATTTGGCGGTGACATATCCGACAAGGGACTTATCTCTAGACTTTGTAGAAAACTCCAACACCTTAATAACAAAAAGACAAATAATCCAATTAAAAAATGGGCAGAAGACATGAATAAATACTTCACCAAGAGCATATTCAAGTGTCCAACAAGCATGTGAAGAAATGCTCAAAATCATTAGCCATTGTTGTTGTTATGTGCCATTGAGTCGGACCCAACTCATAGTGACCCCTCCTTGGGTTTCCGAGGCAGTATCAGTACGGAAATAGATTGCTCCATCTTCCTTCCGAGGAGTGGCTGGTGGGTTTGAACTGACAGACTTCTGGTTAGCAGTCAAGTGCCTTAGCCACTATGCTACCAGAGCTCCCCATTAGCCATTAGAGAGATCAAGCTCAATAGGCATAACATACTACACAAAACATTGTTCCACCTTCTTTGATGAGTAATGATTAGGATCTTAAAAACTTGCAAGCAGCCGTGTAGATGCTCCTTGTCCAGAGTAAAGAAGAATGAAGAAAACCAAAGATTCATGGAAAGAATTAGTAGTAGTGACTGGTATACCATGTGATTTGCAGCCTATACGACTATGAGACCTGAAGAACTAGATGGTGCCCAGCTAACAATGTCAACCACTCAGAGGGGGTCTATGTAGGAGATGCTGGATAGAGAGGGAGAACAATGTGCAACAAAACTCAAAATCATTTGAAAAAAAAAGGGGGACCAGGTTTGCTGGTCTGATAGAGCCTGGTGGTACCTCTGAGACTATGGCCCGTAGCTGCCCTTCAGGTTTGGAATTGAGCCCTCACCTGGGGCTTCCTGCCAAACTAAAGACAGGCATATGAGTTGAACATGTACCTGAGGTAAATACACTCCTTGGAGAGAACAATGGGATAAAGAAGCGTTGCTTATGCACAGGGAGACAGCTCAGGGGGTAGGGGTTCATGGAGGGATGGAGACAGGGAAGAGATAACTATGGGGAGGAAGTGGGGGGGAGCTGTTGCATTGTGGTAAATTGTGGTCAATGTCATGAGACAAAGTGTATGTGAACTGCTGTAAGCAAAGTGAATTTGCTCTGTAAACTTTCACCCAAATCACACACACACACACAAAACTAAACCAAATGTTCCTGAATACAATTCTGGTAAAAAGTCTGTTA
This sequence comes from Orycteropus afer afer, assembly GCF_000298275.1. Taxonomy (NCBI): domain Eukaryota; kingdom Metazoa; phylum Chordata; class Mammalia; order Tubulidentata; family Orycteropodidae; genus Orycteropus; species Orycteropus afer. Next base: position 525,024 of record NW_006921904.1, read on the forward strand.
AGTATTTTGTAGTCATATACATCTTTTTGAGGTATGTATTTCTAGTAAAGAAATATAGAACCTTGGTATTCTGAAAATTCTTAGCCATTTAACAAAGCTCCTCATTTTAATACTAAATAACACTGTGTTCCATCATTAAGACAAACAAACAAACAAAAAACCAAAAAACTTGAAGTGAGAGTTTATACTTCTTGAATAATTTGGCCTGGGTATTAGTTTGATTTGCTGACGGGGGAAGAAGCTGTGACTGAAAACTTCTTCAGCAGCCACTGTTTTTCTGCATCCAGCATTTGAATCAAGACCGAATTTCTGTGATAATTCCAGGAGAACATGTTCTGATGGGGAAAATATTGTATGCATCAGTCAGATGTTTTCTTGGCTAAATTGAAAGTTAAAAGATTTAATTAAGGCTGAATAAGAATTAGCATTTCAAAAACTTTACTGACCAACTGGGACAAAACTGCCTTGTTGCCAGTGATTGAAATCCACTGACCAGCATCCTCCACTGTAGTCTCTCCTTCCAGCATCTGCTCTCTGGTGAGCCCTTGGCTGCACCTTCCAGATCTCTAGCCAGAGAAAAAGGGAAAATCAGAGTAAACAAATCACTTATTTCATGTCAGCATTATGCACCAGACGCAAGCAGAGCAGTGGTTGGAGGGATGGCTGGACTCAAGAAGCTGGCAGGCCTTCCCGTTGGCAGAACTTTGCTGACTGCTTGGACATCAGGATAAGAAGAAAAAGGGTCAAGTATGTCTTTCACATTTCTGACATAGGTGGCTGGGTGAGGGCCATGCCATTCACTGAGTGAGTAAACCCCGGGGAGGAGCAAGAGTTAAGGGTCAGGGTAATATGTTCCAGTTGCCATTGTTAGTTGCCATCAAGTCCACTCTGACTCATAGTGATCATCTCTGTAACTGATGTTGCCTGGGACCGAGCCATCTTCACAATCATTGGTACGTTTGAGACCATTGTTGCGGGTTTTATGTCAATCTTATCTCATTGAGGGTTTCCCTCCTTTACATTGGCTGTCTAAATTAGCAAACATGATATCTTTTTCTAGTGATTGCAAGCACATCAAAGCCTCGTCATCCTTGCATCTAAGGCACATTCTGGTTGTATTTCTTCCAAGATTGATTTTGTATTTTGTTCTGGGATTCCATGGTATATTCAGTATTCTTCACCAATAACACAGTTGAAACTTTTTGATTCCTCATTTGCCTTACTCTTTTATGATCCAGCTTTCCAACTATAGTGACCCTATAGGATACAGTAGAAAACCCCATCAGGTTTCCATGGCTGTAATCTTTACAGAAGCAAACTGCCATGTCTTTCTCCCATGGAAGAGTGTTCAAACTGCAGACCTAGTTAGCAGCTGAGCACTTTAACCACTGCTCCAAGAAAGTGCCTTCTCATGCATACAAGACAATTGAAAAGACATGGGTTGCATGAGGCACCCCCTAGCTACCAAAGTGATAGCTTTGCTTTTTAAAACTTTGAAGCAGTCTTTTGGAGCAGATTTGTCCAATGCAATACATCTTTGATTTCTTCACTGTTGCTTTCATGGACGTTGATTGTTGATCCAAGCAGAATTAATTTTTTGACAACTTCACTGTCTTTTCCATTTATCATGATGCTGTTTTCAGTGGACATTCCAGTTTGAATTTTGGGGGAAAACATCTGGGTCAGTGAGATTTGGTAGCCTCCTCTTGCAGCTGAAAACCACTAGCATGCATGACATTGACCTTGGAGGATATTTCCTAAAGGATGGGACTGTATGTCCTGTGCAAGTCACGATCATCTCCTCATGGTTTGCGTACTCTGGCTGCTCCATAAACATTTGAAGAAAATAATGAAAAACTGATTGGCTCATGAGGATAAATTGTTTTTCATTTTGGCTCCACAGAGATGACAAAACGTTTTTGTGATAGGATAAAGAGGGCACAGAGTGTGGTTATGAGTGATATTAAGTATTGCTTACATATAAGGAGCCAAGGGAATTTAAGAATGAGTTTCAGAGAGCCCACAGAGACTTGAATTATATATTGCACAGAAATGGGTAAAGGAGCTATGATTTTCATCATATTCTTCAAGAGTCATGAGTCTTAAAAAATAAATAAATAAGAAGCTAGTTGAATAAATGCCTGCTCCCCTGGAGGCAAAACAGGAATGAAGACCATGTCAGAATAGAACAATGACCTAAACAATGAGGGATCCCAGATTCCCTGGTGTATGGTTTTCTTCCCTGTGCCAGTATTGTACAATACTGGAGGAATTTGGGGTCAAAAGTTTCACAGCGTGGCTTGGCAGAATCAAAGGCCAAAATATGATTAATTCTAGATGTGCATAATCTCAGAAGGACAAGGAATGTGGGGAGGATTCGAGGTTATTTCCCCAATCTGGCTATTTCTTCAGTCAGAACATTCACTTCCTTATGTGCCACAGATGATGAAGCAAGGAAAGTGCTTTTGAGAATATTCAACAAAACATTCCTAGTTACTTAATGTAGGAGCAGCATTTTTAATGGGATGGTAGATGCCAGGCTTTGACTGAGACATGAGAACACACTACCTATGATATACCGAAGACCCGAAGCAATATGAGTTTTCCAATGTAATTTCGTAATGCTTAAACCAGTCACTGAGGGTCCCTGGGTGGTGGAGATGGTTCATGTGCTTGGCTGGTAACTAAACGATTACAAGTTTGAGTCTGCCTACTAGTACCTTGAAAGAAAGGCCTGGTGATCTACTTCTGAAAGAAATCAACCATTGATTTTTCTCATTGGCAGTTTCCGTGGTGATGGGGAGGCTCTGTTTCCTAGCTGGCCACTGACTCCTGGTACAACCCAAAGATTCAACAATCTCTGGCTACCTTTTTCTGAAAGCTAGTAGACCCAGGAGAACCTGTTTGACTGGATAGTGCAAACTGTTAAAGGCTCAACTACTAACCAAAAGATGGGGGGTTCAAGTCCACCCACGGTGACTTGGAAGAAAGACCTGTTGATCTTGGTGCTGTTACTGTTGTTAGGTGCCATTGACTTGGCAGTGGAACACCCTACGAAGCACAGCTCTACTCTGAAAGACATGGGGTTTCCACGAGTTGGAATTGACTCCATGCCACTGTAGAAACCAAACGCATCAGGCTAAATATGAGTTAGGTTATTGAAAAGTGAAGGAGAAGATGTTAATATGAATCTCTAATGAATGTCCTTGGAGAATCCTGTTAATGTGATGTGGTTCCCCATATTCACCCCAAAGGGCTGTCCTCTCTGTTTGTATATTCAAGGATATTGAGAAGACTTCATGTGGACTTCATGTGGAACACTATGTACCCTGAAGTTGGTGAGGGGCAGAGATGTGGGGTGTTTCTCTTTCCTGGAAAATCTCCTTCCTGACTACCTACTTCATTGGGCAGAACAATACAGAGAGTATATGGGGCAAAAGATGTCTGAGAATTTCCTGAGAACCCAGTGTGAGCTGGGGTCCAAACTGTCTTAAAAGAAATGAACAGACAGTTACCGTTGAGTGGTGGTGACCCCATGTGTTGGAACACAACTGTACTCCATAAAGTTGTCAGTGGCTGATGATTTACAAGTAGATCACCAACAAGATCTTAAAAAGCATAGATGTCACTTTAACGACAAAGGTGTGCCTGACCCAAACCATGGTATTTTCAATCACCTCATATGCATGTGAAAGCTGGACGGTGAATAAGCAAGACTGTAGAGTAATCAATGTCTTTGAATTATGGTGTTGGCAGAGAATCTAACATACCATGGACTGCCAGAAGAATGAACAAATCGTATTGGAAGAAGTACAGCCATAATAGTCCTTGGAAGTGGCGAGACTTCATCTCACATATTTTGGATGTGTTATCAGGAGGGTGCAGTCCCTGGGAAAGAATATCAAGTTTGGTAAATTAAGGGTCAGCGAAATAGAAGAAGACCATTAATGAAATGGATTGGGCCAGTGGCTGCAGTACCGGACTCAGGCATCGCAGTGATTGGAGCATGGTGCGGGACCAGGCAGCATTTCATTTTGTTACATGTGGGTCACTGAGTTGGAACCAAGTCAGTGGCACCTAACAACAGTAACAGCACCAAGATCACCACGTCTCTCTTCCAAGGCACCACTGCGAGGACTTGAACCTGCAGTCTCTTGGTTAGCAGTTAACCTTTAACAGTTTGCACTACCCAGTCAAATAGGTTCTCTGGGTCCACTAGCTTTCAGAAAAGGGTAGCGAGAGGTTGTTGAATCTCTGGGTTGTAGCAGGAGTAAGTGGCCAGCTGGGAAACAGAGCCTCCCCTTCACCAAAGAAACTGCCGATGAGAGGTACTGAGCTGTGGGGAAGAGAGGGACCCCAGAGAATCCAGAAAAGTGCATTACATATCAGGCCAGATTTGACAGTGCCAGTGATAGTAAGACCTACGCTCCCCATCTTGTTTCTCCTTCCAGTAGGAGGGAGGGTTTCTCTGGGAGCAGGACAACATTTTCCCCCTTGAATACATTCTTAAGGGAAGGAACAAAACAGATCTGCTTGATAATTATTCCCTGTGGTTCCTGCATATTCAATGTGCCAGTTACATGTGGAAAGATCAGAACAATGAGACAGAGAGAAAAAAAGTTTACAGGTTGCAACTATCTATAGGAAGAAGTTGCAATCCTAGTTAATACTGGTAACAGGATTTTATTTGAGAAAAGTCATTTCTTTCTATTCCTCATCTGCTAAAGGAGGGTAGAAATAGCCAATTTGTGCTATTCAACAGGTTTACTATTCTTAGAAAACTCCAGTGAAGGCTGATATCTTCAGGGAGTCAACAGAAGATGTCAGTAACCCCACAGCCCCCCTCTCCTTACAACCTAATTGTATGGGTGAGATTGGAGGAGGGGGAATAATTGGATTTTGCTAAATCACAGGACAGAAATCAACAGATTCAAGTTGACATTGAAAGTCAAAGCTTTCAAGAAATTGCTGGCACTCACGAGTTCAGAATATTAATGGCAGAAGTGCGTAGGGAACCTGATACCCTGTCTTCCGTGGATCCAGGCAGTTCGTTGAGTTTCACTCCATTGAAATGCCTGGACTCTGATTATGGAGGGCAGAGGCCAGTGTGCACTCGAAGGGGCTAGGGGAGGTAGTAGGTCAGCGGGGCTGTGTTCTTGGGATGCCAGCAAAAATGTGGGGGAAATCGGTGTGCTGCCTTAGTTTTCGGCTTACGCAGATTTAGAACGCATGTGGGGGTAATTTTCACATAGAGCTTTGGAGACAGCGTATACTCAAGGAGCCAGTGAAACAATACCGATGGAGGGGAAAATGAAAACCCATTCGTGTGAGGGGTGGACAGAAGACAAGAGTTGGGAGGCTCAACGGGAGGAAGAAGCACATGCGCTTTTTATTAGCTGACAGAGCTCAAATGCTTTGCAGATGGTCGGCTGAGTGTGTCACGTAAAACATACTTACATACCTGTTTTTCCTCCCCTTGCTTATTTTAACAGCTGAAGCATCTTTCTCCTGTGAATGGTTTATTCTAATGGCAGTAAAACTGCGATGATACCACCTCATTATGTCCGATGGCAAATGACTTAGATGGTATCTTGCCTTGCAGGGTTGAGCTTTGTGGGACCAGACACTTGGATGAGTGACATTGGAAACAGGGGTCTAAAGTAAAGTAGATCCTTTCAAACGGGACTCTGCTGTGGAGTTTCTCCTCACCCATACACAAATCTGCACGAGGCATTGGTGGCCCAGTGGTAGAGTGTTCACCTTCCACGAGAGAGGCCTGGCTTCGATTCCTGGCCAGTGCAGCTCGTATGCAGCCAGCACTGGTTAGTGGAGGCTTCCGTGTTGCTGGGATTCTGAACAAGATTCTGTGGAGCTTCTAAACTAAGGCGAGGAAGGCAGGCCTGGCTGTCCACTTCTGGAGCCCTCTGGCAAGCCTGTGGATCACAGTCGTCTGATCTGCAGCTGATCTTGGGGACGGTGCTGGACTGGGCAGTGTTTGCTCCATTGTACGTGGGGTCACCGTGCATCAGAGGCTGACTCGATGGAAGCTAACAGCAGCAGTAAACGAATTCATAGCTCGAACAAGGGTGCCAGAAATCTCCCTGCTTTTCCCAAATGGGCTTTCCTCAACTGGGTGGTTGTGCTGCTGCTTCTTAAATTGATCGTGAGTCATCTGTGCTTTCCCCGCTTGCACTGTGATGCTTTTTGGCTTGTTTCATCACCAGTGGAAACTTCTGTTGGTGAGGGAGACAGGCTTAGGGCTCTGGGTCTCCTGGAAGGTTTTACTGGATACTCTGTAAAATTATTTTATGGGGGTGTGGACAGATGTATACACTGTTGGGAGTTTCCTGGCTTCTCTGTGGCCACTCTGATGTGGTGTATTAGTGAAAGGAGGCCACTTCTGCAATTTACAGCTCCTAGGCTTTCTTTAAGGAGCCCTAGTGGCAACAGTTTTGGGCTTGGTTTCTAACTGAAAGGCTGGCGATTTGAGCCCACCTGAGGCAATCTACTCCCATAAGGGAGACAGCCTAGGACACCCTAGGGTGCAGTTCCGCTCTGTTCTATGGGGTGATGTGAATCAGAATCGACTCACTGCACACAGCAACAGCAAGCTTTCTTGTGTAAACTGAAGAATTATATGTAGGTAGCTTTTTGATTATTTTATAAGACTGGCATTTTTCAGGGTTGAGCTTTGTTGGGCCAGACATTTGGATGAGTGATGTTGTTAAAAGTCCAAGTCATTCTTTTTAAATAACATGATTTCTCATAAAAATCCTCCATTTTACACTGTTGATAAATTTTCAGGAAATAAAAATGTGGGTGAAAATCTGATTTTCTGGTTATTATGAAGTTTTTCTTTGAGGAACCTCTGGGGGAACTTGTACCTCCAACCTTCCGGTTAGCGTCCAGACAGATTAACTGTTTACACCACCCAGGGACCCCTCCTGCTTGTGTTTATCATTATTTCTATTATAATGGCTTTGACAAAATGAACTGGTTATCTTCTGTTCACGGGGAAAGATGAAAATACCTAATTCTGTTTCCTTCCCCAATTGTCACTGGAGTGGCCAGTGGTGTGGGCAGAGCTGATTTTGGGGAGACAGATACCCTAAGTAGGAGTAACTTTGCCTCAGTTGACAAGGGCAATATCATTAACAAGCTTGTGAATTAAGGATAACATTAACCTTCTTTCCGCACTCTTCTAATTAAGTATTTGTTTAGATGAAAGAACCAATTTGAAAATAAAATACTAAAAGTATACAGCGTTTCTTTTTGCAGGGCAATTTGATATGGTCAATCAAAATTGTAAATTTTCATGTCTTTTGCTGAGCAAGGAACACGGTGGTCTAGTGGTTAATGCATTCAGCTGTGAACTAAAAGTCTGGTTTGACCCCACCAGCTGGTCCATGGGAGATGTGACAATATGCTTCTGTTAAGATTTATGGCTTTGGAAGCTCTATGGAGCAGTTCTACTCTGTCCTGTAGGGTCACAATGAGTTGGAATTGACTTCATGGCAGTGGGTTTCGGTTTACCATAACCAATTACCACAAACTGGGTGGCTTAAAACAGCACAAATTTATTCCTTTTTGCCTTTTAAAATTTTTATTGTGATTTGGGTGACAGTTTACAGAGCAAATTCATTTTTTATGCAGCAGTTCATATACGTTTTTTTTTCATGACACTGATTGCAATTCCCTACAATGTAACAGCTCTCTTCCCATTTCCTCCCTGTAGTTACCATTTTCCTGTGTCCCTTCCTATGCATTCCCGTCCCCGGAACTATCTCCCTGTGCAAATACTGTCCTCCTGTTCGCCCATGATTAATTGTTCTAAGGAGTGTACCTACCTGATGTAAATGTTCACACTACATGCCTGTCTGTTGTTTGGCTGGAATCCACAGGAGTGAGTTCAATTCCTGACCTAAGGGGTAAGTAGGGCCTATAGTTCTGGGGGTCTCACCAGGCTCTATCAGATGAGTAATTTGATCCTTTTTTTTATGATTATGAGTTTTGTTCCACATTGTTCTCACAAATTTATTCTTCCTTTGTGTGGAAACTAGAACCCATAATTAAGGTTTTGACAAGGCTGGTTCCTTCTGAAGGCTCTCAGGAAGAGTCTGTTCCCTGTCTCTGTCCTAGTGTCTGGTGGTTGCCAGCAACCTTCAGTGCTCTTTGCAGGCACATCACTCCAGTATCTCCCTCCATCATCATGTGACATTCTTCCTGTGTGTCCCTGTGTCTTCACTTGGTCTTCTTTTAAGGACCCCAGTTGTTGGATTTAGAGCCCACTCTAATTCAGCATGTCCTGTCTTGATGGCATCTGTGAAGACTCTGTTTCCAAATAAAGTCACATTTATAAGTTCTGGGTGGACATGAATTTTTAGGGGGCAATATTTAACTCAGGACAGATGCCTGATTACATTTTATATCCATGACCTTGCTTCACTTACATTCTTTAGGAAAGAAAACAAAAACAAAAATGTAGTTCTTGTACAACTTTACCTTCAGTTAATAATGCAATGTCTGGTACTTTGTATATTTCAAATAAGTTTCATGCAGAAATTTCCACTTGCTTTTCAAACAACTGTGGTTGGCATAATGGACCAGGTATTGATTATTTCATTTTAACTGATGGATGAATGGAGTTCCAGAAAGTATAGGAGACTATTCCATCATTACCTTTCAGATCATCCTTAGAGCATTTTTCCACTTTGCATTGGCAAATGATTTTTCGTTACAAGTAGTGGCATATTCCATAACTTTATACTTTCCCAATATATAGAAGCTGGAGGAATTTTGATGTGCTTCATACTAAACAACAACAACAAAAAAAACACCAAACTCACTGACATCAAGTTGAGTCCATCTCATAGCGATCCCTCCTTGGGTTTTTGAGGCAGTATCTCTATGGGAGTAGATTGCCCAACCTTCCTTCTGAGGAGTGACTGGTGGGTTTGAACCACCAGCCTTCTGGTTAGCAGTAAGATGCTTCAAACACTATGCCACCAGAGCTCCCGTGCTTCATAGTAAGACCCTAGAATGCTTTGAAAAGACTGTTGGTAGAATTATGGATGTTAAAGACAAAATAAAAAAAATCCCACTGTGATTTCCATCCCTACCTACTATGGGGTACATGATTATATATTCCATACGCATAGAGCTATAATCATCCTTATTCCTCTGATTTAATTTCAACATGTGTGAAGAACCTGAAATTCCAAACTCCTCATTTTTTATCCTCTAAGCCATGAATGATCCTTTGTGAAGTTAGATGTGGAGCAGAGATGTACTTTAGAATCCATAAGACCTTTGGCACATTTTGAATGAGGCAGATCTGAAACATTCATGGTGCGAATTCTTTTTCTGCTTTTTAAATCATAAGGCCCACTAAAACATATACAAGGTTACTCTGTTTTGTGTTAATGATCCTATGATGTTTTTCACCCCTTCGTGCCAACAGGAATGGTGTTTTGCTTTCAGAATATAGAAGAATTGGCTCGCTGAGATGTACAGGGTCCAGGGCAAGGAGTGGAATGGTCTCTCACATGCCTGGTGGAAGGGAAGTCAAGGGTCCCGAGTCATGAAATTCTAAATATAGGTTTAATGGATGTCCATTTGTGAGTAATACAGAGGAGAGATGGCCTTGGAAGACAGTGATTTTCTTCCAGTGTTTCCAAAAGAAAGAGACCCCAGTGTATCCCAGTAACATTGAAACTATTTTTAATGTACTGCTAGGCACGGGGCGGGATATGCTGATGAGTAAAGCACATTCCCTGCTCTTAAGAGATAGTCCAGCAAGGACCAAGTTTCTTACTCAAATTTGTATCTTCATGAAACAGGAAATGTACAGGGAGAAAGTGGTGCATCAATGGGGCTCTCACAGGTTAGTATCTAGTTATCAGTCACATGTACAGAAGAGCAAAAAAGAAAGTGTCACATGGACACAGTGGCACAGTTGTTGGGTAGTGACAGTTTTGGATGATTGAGTCATACAAGTGATATGTTTTTATTTTAAAGTATTCCAACTGTTTTGAAATGACTCTCAAAACTAAATAGACCTAGGAAATAAATGCAGTGGGTCTGCCAAATTTCCTTTTTTTTTCTTTCCTCTATTAGCAATTATATTGCCCTTGCCTATCCATCCATGCTTCTCACCTGATTTTGTAGGTCATGGGAGCCGCAAATGAATACCCATCGTGAATACACTTAAGTTGTTATATGTGACAATCAGAAGCATTGTTTTAAGAATTAACTGTCCCATAAGGCTATTTTGACAGATAACTGTTTTTCATTGGTTGGTTGATTTTGCAGTGCTCATAGGCCATTAAGACATCTGATGATGCCTACCTCAAACATTTTTTGGTTTACAGAAATGTGAGTATATGACGTAACCATTACATCACACACAGGCACACGAGCACACACACACACAGACAAACACATACACAGCATCTCTCCACAAATGCCTTAAAAGATACCAAAAATAAATAACAAAAAAGAAAAGATAGCATTCTCTTTACTTTAAGTTTTGGGTCTAGGCTAATTCACATAGCTAATTTAAGAGTAATTTGTCAGTAGGGAAATTAAACAGTCCAATGGAGGTCACTTTTAGCCTTGAAACATTTATTTTGCCCTTTTCTTACTTATGAGTCTAGAATAGTGTCCTGTTTACTGCTCAGTGAATCTGACTTCCTCCATGAATCATGTGAACTTCACCTTCACCTGACCTAATTGTTTTTGGCGCCTCTTATTTCTTCCTTGTTGAGTTTTTAGATCAGAGGGTTATTATATATCTCCTTTACCGTGCCAAGGTAAGACCTCTCGACATTTTACAATGAAGGGTTGTTGGAATTTGCTACACATGGAGGAGGAAAGAGAAGGCTCTTCCCTTATTCTCCATGTTCTGTACATGCAGAAGTGGTATCTCCCTGCCTTATAGTTCTTGATCCCTGGAAATATCCTTAGAACAATTAGAAGACATGAATTTATTTCTCCTCACACTCTTCTCCCGGGATGTGTTGTTGTTGGTGAGTTGCGGTTCAGCTGGCTCTGATTTATAATGGCCTTATTTATAACACAATGAAATATTCTTTGGTCACGTGCCTTCTCCAGGATCATTGTTAAGTCCATTGTTGTAGCTGTTGGTGTCAGTGTGTCTCATGGAGGGTTTCCCACCACTTCACTGGCCCTTCACTTTATCAACATGATATCCTTCTGCAGTGATTGGTCCCTCCTGATGACCCACACAAAGTAAACAAGTTGAAGTCTTGGGTCAGGAAGCTCGGCTGAAACCTGTCCACCATGGGTGACCCAGCTGATATTTGAAATACTGGTGGTGTAGCTTTCAGCCTCACAGCATCACGTAAGCCACAGCAGTAGAACACATTCACAGATGGGTGGTAGTGTTTGCATACTTGTCCCATGGTTCCCATCACTCAGGCCATGCTTATTCTAACCACCATTGATTCAAGTATCAGCCTATCTGGTACAAATTCAATCAGCAAGCTTTTATTGAGTATGGGATTTGTGCCAGACACTTCACTAGGGGCCAGAGATTCAACGTAGAACAAGACTGCCCTTCATGGACACTACTATCCTGTGAATGGCTTTACCAAGCAGCCAGGGAACTCTCAAAACAGCGATAAAGAGCGTCTGCTGAATGTGCTTATGTTTTTTTATGTTCTCTAGTTTCTCTTCAGAATTATTCCCTGATAGTGAGAATTGCAGTTACCACTTTACTATGTCAGTATTTCAAACTTTCAAACCAAGAGAATATGGAATAAATTGAATAAAAGGGATATGGAAAAGAAATAACATATTTTTTTATATGGATTGTCACTTTCTTCAACTGCATATCAGTGTGTTTTGTGACTTTCCATTTTTAATGATGTCACCCTCCACTTACCACTTTCCTTACTGTTGACATATAATTTATTAATTTAATAATCTGTCATCAATAAATCAATACATATTGTCATCAAGAGATCAATACATATTTATTGGAAGGTTATGTCTGGTATATGATAGATGCTTTAGGGATAAGAAAGATTTGTTCTTAATCTGTTTGGAGTGTAGCTGTGAAGCCAAAACTTATAGTCATGAAATATGGGGACATTAGTTGTGTCCAATAGTGTGTGTTGGCGATCAGCATAACGGCAATTCACAGAAACAACAAGGAAGAGTCTTTATGCAGAATGGAGGGATTGAAGTGGATCATGAATGTTTGGTGGAATTGGGATGTGCACCATACAATCTGGTGGTCTCTAGCTCCGTGTCACTATGAGCAATGGAAATAGGACTAATTTGAATTCACTCAAAAACAAAAACCAAACTCACTGCCCTTGCGTCAGATCTGATTCATAGTGACCCCTCCTTGGGTTTCTGAGGTGGTGTCACTACAGAAGTAGATCGTGCAGTCTTCCAGGTATGCCATAAGTACAACATATACACAAGATTGTGAAGACTTAGTACAAAAAGATAATGTAAACTATCTCTTTAAGATTTTGCATGTTCATTACATCCAAATGATAATATTTTGCCCTCTTGTGCTGCTCTCACAGAAAAATACCATGAGTGGAATGGCTTGAATAAACAGGGATTTATTCTCCTACAGTTTAGGAGGCTAGAAATCCGAGTTCAGACTGTTAGCTCTAGGGGCTGGGTGAAGGTCCCTTGACTTTGGACTTCAGCCCTGCCTCTTGCTCCCAGCCCACTGAAGCTAGAGCCTTCTCTTAACTCAGGCAGCTTCTGGCTGCTGGGGCTGACAAACCCAAGGTTGACAAATAAAATGGCACAGTCCCAAGATTATCAAGCAACGTGGCAGGCCACTGGTTCGAGTCCAGGAACAATTCTAAGATTGGCAGCCAACATAGCAGGCTGCTGAATGAAGACCTGGCTACATGCATGGTTCAAGTGTGCCAGAAAGCTCACAGACCTTCCTCAAAGCTTCTTCTTATGCACTGGAAGCAGCCCACATCCCTAAGGCAGGATGTGGTCTCAGCTGCTCCAGTAGGTTCCACCATGGAGTTGATGACCAGTCTCATCACAGGGAATACCTACATCTAGCTGCCCAGCCACTCAAAACCAGGCCCAGCCAAGTTGACACACAACTTAACTACCACAGAGATGTTGTGCTAAATAAAATATATGAAATTAATTTTACTTAAAAATGCGTTACGGCTTCTAGAAATTAACAATTCCACCTCAGGCTCACATTTGTGGTGGCACCACATTTCTGATGGATGGTGCTGGTTTAATTATGTGTGTTTATTTAGATGACTGTTGATGTAGATGTTGTTGCATGCTGCCCAGCTGGTTCTGACTCATAGAGCACCTGTAGATGGAGAAGTAGGGGGAATTGCAGGTTGAATGTGATGGAGGGGTAGGGAAGTTGGAGGAGGCTGGACAGAGGCCTGTGGTGTGGGGCTGAGATCACAAAAGATTTTCAAACCAGGCAGAGGAAATTTTTTGACAAGATTATAATTGACACGGAATCCCTGGGTAGTGCTGGTGGTTAAGCACTTGGCTGCTCACTGAAATGTTGACAGTTCGAGTCCACCCAGAGGCTCCTTGGAAGAAATGCCTGGTGATGTGTTTCTGGAAAGTCAGCCGCTGAAAAGCCTACGGAGTGCAGCTCTACTCTGATGCAGATGGTGCCATGCATTGGACTTGACTCCATGGCAACTGGCTGGTCTGTAGTTAACACATCAAGCTTGTGGGAATAGTGGGCAAGCCAGATGGATATTTCTAGTGTTCTGGAAGAATAGATGTGTCTGGGATTCAGAAGAGGGATTGGAGTCAGCAATATGGATCAGGAGATGCTGACATATGGTTCAAGTCCTGGACGTGTCTGAGGAGCTGCTCTTCAGGGCATCTCCTCCAGCAGTTGCCTTGAAGAGCAGCCGCAGGGCTGGTTTGGGAGCTCCTCCCAGTAGGGTGGTACCTGCCCCCTCTGCCTCCTGTTCAGCTTAGGGTGTTTGTACTCTGGAGGTACTCTGTCATCATTTGGAGAAAATGATGGATGCTTGTTACTTCTTGGGAGGTTAGCCCTTCATTTCAGCTCTTAAGTACTGGCAGGGGAGCGAAGTAATGTCTGGGAAGGAATGTCTGGCAGCTGGAAGGGCATGAAGAGCAGGGGTCCATGAAGGACGAAGGGAGTTGGGCAGTGTGGGCTGGTCCCTCCTGTAGGCATTGCTGGTTCCCAGGGACCCAGGCTGCCCAGTGCTACAGGAGGAGCAGTGTGGATGACTCTGGGTAGGAGAATCAGGTGACAGATGTTGACAAATAGGGAAGACTGGCATTTTCATTTCTGTTTAACAATGGACATGTTCTGGGTACTCTTCTTTCTATGTTAACCTTCAAGGGGATCTAATATTTTATGAGGAGACACTGGGTGGTGCAAATGGTAAGGTGCTTGACTGCTAGCCGAAAGGTTGGCAGTTCAAACCCACCTAGAGGCAATTTGGAAGACAGGCTCGGCAGTCTGCTTCTGAAAGGTGACAGCCTTGAAAAGCCTGTAGAGCACAGTTCTGTTCTGCACAGGTGGGGAGTGTCGCTCTGGGTTGGAATTGACTCAAAAGCAACTAACAGTATTTTATGAACTTGTACTTTAGTTTGTATTTAGCAGGAGAAATTAGAAGCATTGAGCAATGAGACTGAATGCCCCATGAGTAAGCTGGGGCTTCAAAGGGGAAAATGCAGAATGTTCTGAACTGTGATGGTTTTATTTCAAATGTGGGAGCTTCCAAAAGTGAACTCCTTTGAAGGACAAAACTCATTTTGATGTCTGTATTCTAAAGAGTCATCCTAATTACTTATTCGACCGACCTCATTGACAAGACTGAAAATGAACATCACTAGCATTCATCAAAAATGGCATGCAGATCTGGGGTTATAAAGACCTGTGTTCCACCCACCTCTTTCCCTCTCTAGCTGGGTAACCATGGCTGTTTTGCTTAACCTCTCTGTCCCTCAGTCTCTTCATCTGTAAAATGGGGAGAAAAATGGGACCTAACTTGTGGGAATGTTTTAATGACTAAAGAGTTAATACACATGGAGCACATAGCACATAGAATAATTCCTGCCCCACTCAAAGGCACTAACTAGTGGTAACTGTTCACTCATAGGACACTTAGTCATCTTCTGGGCCTCTTTGTATAAAGGAGTGTATTATGTCTTGGAGAAGTGAAGATGACTCTGGGAAATTAGTCAGAGAACCAGCATTCAAACCTAAACTTAGCCCAAAATTTCAAGCCTGTGTCCTCAACCACAGGTTGGTGAGCTATAACTTTGGACCAAATCTGACCTGCTTCTTGCCTTTGTCAAGCTCATGAGCAAAGAATGGTTTTTATAGATGATTTCTATAAAAACATCATTGCAATTAATTTCATGATAGGGAATACTAACTTTGAACCCCAAACGCCAAACCAAACGCATTGCTGTCCACTCGATTCCAACACATAGGGACCTTATAGGACAGAGTAGAACTGTCCCATAGGGTTTCTAAGGCTGTAATCTTTACTAAAGCAAACTGCCTCATCTTTCTCCCGCTGAGTAGCTGGTGGCTTCAAACTGCCAACCTTTTGGTTAGCAGCCAAGTTCTTAACCACTGCTCCACCAGGGCTCCTTGTTAAGGGAAATCTTACTCTCTCCTAAAAAGAGCCCCAATCTCTTGTTAGTAGACATGTGCAGTGAAACCTGGCAAAGCCGAACTTGACGGGACCGCCATGTTTTTCTGGGCTTGTAGATTTTCCGCCTTTACTGGGTGCAGTCTTGCCATTTTGGGTCACTCATTTCAGTGGAAAATATTTGAGTTTTCTTTCTCTGAAAGGTTTCCGCCCTACACGGGTTCTAGCTTTCTCAGGTTTTACTGTATTACGAACAATTGTACTCAGTTATTACTGTTGCATTTTGAAATTCGCCAATGAAAATATTGACATTTGTTTTCTCCCTTGCTATATAAGTATCATGATTATACTCATGAGGAATCTGTACCTTGACCAGGAAGGAGGCTGACGTTCGAACAGAACAAGGGGACACTACATGGTTTAAAATCAAGAGGGGAGTGCGTCAGGGTTGTATCCTTTCTCCACACTTATTCAATCTATGTGCTGAGCAAATAATCCGAGAAGCTGGACTATATGAAGACAAACGTGGTATCAGGATTGGAGGAAGAATCATTAACAACTTGAGATATGCAGACGATACAACTTTGCTTGCTGAAAGTGAGGATGACTTAAGGCACCTACTGATGAAGGTTGAAGAATACAGTCTCCAGTATGGATTACGTCTCAATATAAAGAAAACAAAAATCCTCACAACTGGACCAATGAGCAGCATCACAATAAATGGAGAGAAGATTGAGGTTGTCAAGGAATTCACGTTGCTTGGTTCTACAATTGATGCCAACGGAAGGTGCAGTCAGGACATTAGACGACGTGTAACATTGGGAAAGTCAACTGCGAAGGAATTGTTTCAAGTGCTGAGGAGCAAGGATATCTCCTTGAGGACTAAGGTGCACCTGACACAAGCCATGATATTTCCAATCCCCTCGTATGCATGTGAGAGCTGGACAATGAATAAGGAAGACCGAAGAAGAGTTGATGCTTTTGAGTTGTGGTGCTGGCGAAGAATGCTGAAAGTACCATGGAGTGCTAAAAGAACTAACAGATTTGTCCTGGAGGAAGTGCAGCCAGAATGCTCCTTGAAGCAAGAATGGCCAGACTTGGTCTCACCTATTTTGGTCATGTTGTCAGAAGGGACCATTCCCTGGAGAAGGATGTCATGCTTGGTAGGGTGGAGGGTCGACGAAAGAGGGGGAGGCCTTCAACGAGATGGATTGACACGGTAGCTGCAATGGTGGACTCAAGTACAGCAGGGATTGTGGGGCTGGCACGGAATCGGGCAGTGTTTCGTTCTGCTGTGCATGGGGTTGCTATGAGTCGGAAACAACTCGACGGCACTTAACAACAACAACAAAATATAAGTATCAGGAGCTCTGGTGGTGTATTGCCTAAAGCATTTGACTGTTAACCAGAAGGCTGGTGGTTTAAACCCACCAGCTACTCCTTGGAAGGAATATTGGGCAATGTATTTCCATAGTGATACTGCCACAGAAACCCAGGGAGGGGTCTCTATGAGTTGGATCTGACTCAACAGCAGTGACGTGTTTTTTGTTTGTTTGTTTTCATGTGAGTATGTACATGTTGTTGTTAGGTGCCATCAAATTGGCTCTGACTCATAGCGACCCTACATACAATGGAACGAAACACCGCCTGGTCATGCGCCATCTTCATAATCCTTGCTATGCTTGAACTTGATCTCAAGTATCTACATGATATCCTTGACGTTGACACTTGGCCAGCAAAGCCTAAAGTACTTCCTCTCTGGCCCTTTACAGAAAAAAGTTACTTGGCCCTAACCTTACCACTCTGCATCCTGCCTCTGTTTCTGTTAAAGACTTGGGTAGCCTCTGAGAGAGAATGCTTTGACTACAAAAGACCTGCTAATTGCAGAAGACAGTAGCTTGGTAGGCAAGGTAGGTGCCTGGCTCTGTGAGCAGTCACAGTGCCGCTGCCTGCAGTGGATCTACAGGGATTTGCAATGAACCCGTGCCTAGTGGAGCTTCCGAGCACAAAGGCCCAGAAAAGGTGCGCTGCACATCTCTTCTGCTGGAGATTGTTGGCTAAATTTGTCAAAACTGGAACACTCTCCCAGATCACATTTTTCTTTCCACTTCTCAGAGGTGTTCTAAATAAGAATCTCCCTAGAAGAAGTGAGCCTAGAAGCTTGGCAGGACTTTTCAAAAGCAGCTTTAAGAATTTTTATTTTCTCTTGAAGGAGGCTTGGAAAACTCATTTCCATCACGTAAGCCACTGGGCGATAGCTGGGCCTGGAATGAACATCATGTAACAAATGGCTTCTGGGATGTGTTTAATGGGCTTTGGTAGCTGAGATGGTATGACTGGCGACAAGGAGCCCACAAGGATAGTGATTCTGCCAAATAAAAGTGGGAGCCCTAATGGCATAGTGTCTAAGGCATTTGACTGCTAACCAGAAGGCTGGTGGTTCAAACTCACTAGCCACTCCTCGGAAAGAAGATAGAGCAATCCACTACTTCCATAGTGATACCACCTGGGAATCCCAAGGAGGGGTTGCTATGAGTCAAATCTGACTTGACAGCAGTGAATTTGGTTTGGTTTTGGTACAAGGAACTCAAGGAGCCTGGCAGAGCTATGGTTAAACTCCTAGGTGCTAACTGAAAGGTTGGTGGTTTGAACCCACCAGCTGCTTCCCAGGGGTTGTGGTGGGAGGGAATACCTGATGACCTGCTTGCTACCTTAAAGACTGCAGCCTAGGAAACCCTATAGGGCAGCTCTTCCCTGTCCCAGAGGGTCACTGTGAGTTGGAATTGATGGTATGGCACCTGACAATAGCAACAAAAGGCATTCTGGGGGGGGGGCATTGTGAGGCCCCCAGTACTTAGGCCTGAAAGGGGTCACAGAGAAGGTCAGCCTGTCCGAATGCATGTGTTGTCATACAAGTGAAATGGGGATGTTGAGAACTTGAATAACGTTCTGCCCTATCTGGGGAATGGCCAAACTGTTTCCAAAATGTGATTGGTCAGATAGGGCCTGGTGGACCCCTGCTATTGTGGCCCTTAGACACCCTTCAAATCTGAAATTGAACCTATTCCTGGGGACCACTTTGCAATCAAACAACAAACAGACCTATGATGTGAACAGTAACACCTGTGGGGAACGTACTCCTCAAAATAACCCCATGAGACCCCAAGGGCAGCATTTACTCAAAAACAAAGCTCAGGAGGCCGGAAGGGGCCACAAAGAAGGACCAATGGAAACAGGGAACCCAGACAGGAAGTGGGGAGAGTGCTGTTACATTGAAGGGACGGCAACTAATGTTTAAGAACCAAGCTGTGTATACATTGTCAGATGGAAAATGGTTTGCTCGGTGAACGTTCACCCAAACATTAGTAATAAACAAAACAAAACAAAACATGTTTGACATAACATTTAAAACAAATTCAGATCTCTTATTAGTGACCCAAATTCTCCAGAATGCTTTGCCAAAAATGCCTCACCCTCCATTCCAGGAACGGCCCAGTGGTAAAGGGACCACCATCACTTTACACCTCACCTTGATTGGACTGAAGCATGGCATCCGCCAGGCCATGTGCTCGCCCACCCACCACTTTTGAGCAGCTGAAACAGTTCAAGACGTGACTTAAACAGTAGCATACAAGTAAATGCTAAATTTTAAATCTGGGCTTCTGGCCATCCCAAACAGGGTGGGAGTTAGGATTTTTTGCCAGTGTTCAGTCCAGTGAGCATCCACTTTTTCAGAGTTGTGGGAATGAGGCAGAAAAGCTCAGACCAGGAGGAGCCTCCTTCTCCTCCCTGGGTGAGTGTGTTATGCTCAGTGCCTTGTCAGGTGAGCTCTACAAAGGCTGGGTGAGAGAAAACATGGCTGCATAGGCTCAGCCCATTAAGTTGCACTCATTTGCATGTCCTTTGCTTTCTCAGAACATGTACTTGACCCCAGAGCATCTCTGTTGCCATGGAACCCTTTTTCTTTAGCTGTTAGGCACCAACACATGAATAGTCTCCCTTTCAAGGCAGAAAGCCTTCGTGTTTTGTAAAGTTCTTCCCACAAAGGGGTGGAAAAGGGCATTATTCTTGCATAATCATCCAACTGGTAGTAACACTAGGAGTCTGTCTTGTATATATTATATGGGAAATTATCAAGAGCAAGATTTTCACTCTTTTGGACGTGAAAAGGATCTTAGCAAACACGAGAGTAGGCTGTTGCCCAGAGAAGTATATGGCTCCCCGATCTTAGGCTGCACGCTGGTGATGGAGCCAAGGGTGTGCCCCCTATTGACCTTTATCCATTGTCTTGAACAGTTTTTAACTTTTTTGTTTATATATATATTGGATAAATCTTGAATGAGTGCAAAGAAAAGTATATTGAAGATTTTTCTAAAGAAATTCCTTCTATGCATAGTTATTGCTCTCCTAGATTTGAATTTGGTATTAAACTTTTGGGTGTGTATGTTTATGGATCACTAGAAAGGGACACAATGTTGGGTAGAAGGTTAATGAGTCAGCGGCAACCAGCAACAATTGCAACTCAGGGTGTGATCTGCAGACCAGCAACTTCAGCATCACCCTGGAGCTTCTTGGACATGGAGACCCTCTGGTCCCACCCCAGGTGATTTGGCTGCATGTTCAGGGTAGAAGAGAACTGATTCTGAATTCCTAGGATTACATTTTTTCCTTTGCTCTTAGTAAGATTCTCACTGTAGAAAGTAGTTGATATGCTCCCTTTTGCTTATCTGTGGAATGGTGGCAGTGAGAACTGGAAGAAAAATACATGTGAAAATATGTGGTACCCACTAAGAATTCCTGGAGACCCTGGGTGGTGCTTTGGCTATTAACTGAAAGGTTGGCAGGTCGAGTCTACCCAGAGGTGTCTTGGAAGAAAGGACTGGCAATCTACTTCCAAAATATCAGCCACTGAAAATCCTGTGGAACATTACTCTGATGCACAAGGGGTTGCCATGAGTTGGAGTCAACTTCACGACAACTGGTCATCAGTGTTCTTCAAAGGTAAGATCAACCAGTAAAATGCTTTTAGAGGAGGAACAAAAAAAGAGTCACACAGTGAAATATGTAGTCCTCACTGGAAAATAAAAATATATATGTGTGTGTGCGTGTGTGTGTGTGTCTGTGTGTGTTATTACCTTCTCTCGGATAAAGTATGACTCCAAATGATTTGGCAGTATAAGCATTTTAAAATATAGTCTCCTCATATTCTTGCTTTTGACAATGCCACTTGGATTGACAAGGGAATCTATTTTTCATTAACCAAAGTTAACTTCTGATAACCACCCTTTCCACCAAGCCTTCTTAAGCATACAAACAACTGCATATGGCACACGTATGCACGCTATAGACCACAGACCATTTAAAGCAGAAAAATCAAATTTTCACCTCTGATACCGAGGCCTCCTATGTTTCTCAGAAATGAAATGACCATATTTTAGGCCCAAAACACAGGTGTCTAATGGTGTTCCATGTGGGAAGAAAACATAAAAGCCAACAGCTGTGTTCCAATTGCCGTTGAGTTGATTTCAACTCATAACGACCCCATGTGTTGTGGAATAGAACTGCAGTGCATGGCATTGCCAATGGCTGAGTTTTTGGAAACAGATCTTTCCTCTGAGGTGCCTCTGGGTGGATTCAAACCACTAACCTTGGGGTAGTAGCATGTGAGATATCCAGGGTCTTCAGCAGCTGTGTTATCAGCTGCAAGTAGCATTCTGACACACAGAGCCTTTAACACACAGGATCCTGATAGGGGACCTCACTGGTAGTCCCGAGGTGGACAGATGCCAGTAGTGGTTTAGCTACTCAGTGATGGCATGGTTGAGGGTGTAGGGTTCTCCATGATCTTCTTCCCCTTCTCATAGACACACATTTTGGTAACAGCTCCTAGCTTCGTGCAGCTGTGTTCAGGAGGCAGAGCCAGGAAAGGAAATGGCTGCTTCTGCCTCTTTTTACAAAAAGCAGATATCATTCCCAGACCTCCCATTATAACCCACTGCTCAGATCTGGTCACATTCCTTAGATCACAGGCTCTACCTGTTACCTGAACAAAATTGGAGATTCATCAGCAAATAGGAGCAGTTGGATGGACACATGGCAGTTCGCCTTAGAAGGAGAGAGACCCTTTTACATGATTAATCAATAAGGTATAATCTCTAGGTTTGGAATGAATTCAGAATAGTAGACTAGAAAGGACGACAAATACTTTGTTTATTCTTTTTAATAAGGTACATATATCAGAATATTATGAGCACAATTATTTTGTATTTGATTCAATAAAATTTTTAGGTTCCTCATGCATTCCTGACTCTGCTTGGTTTGAGAAAATTCCCTAGTGGGTTATGAGCTGAGGACATTGATAACTTTTTTAGTGTGTCCAATCAGAAAGAAATATACATTGATCTTGTTCTGGAATTTCCTTGATTTTTTTTTGCAACTTGTACATTTGTACACATTTTGCTTCCCTCAATGTGCCAGCACTCTTCCCACTTCCTCTTTGGGTTCCCCATTTCCATTAGTCCTTCTTTTCTGCCCTGGGATTTTCTTTGATCTTATACTCAGGAGTAGCCAGCATCTCTCTCTTTTTTTAAAAATTTATTCCTTTATACACACACACACACACACACACATATGTGTGTATGTATATATGGGAGCTTTGGTAGCATAGTGCCTAAGGCACATAATTGCATATATATATATATATATATATATATATAATTTTTGCATATATATATATAATTTTTGGTGACAGTATACACAACCAGACATGCATCCATTTGCAGTTTCTACATGAACAGTTCTACGTCATTGGATTCATACTTCACGTTGTGCCGTCATTCTATCTCTACACATTTTATTTCATCTCCATTAACTTAGGCTCTCAACCCCTTAAAGTTCTCATCTGTGCTTTAGGTTAACTGTTGTCAGTTTACACTAATAGAGATAATTCTTTGTAAGTGTACTGTGGTTGAGGCAAACATTGTTAATTAGGCTAAACTGTTGCCTAATTCATATATGGCTTCATGGGATAGTTTGGGGTCAAAGTTTAATGATTATTTCTGAGTATTATATTTTGGGAGTTCCCCCAGTCTCAATGGATGTAGGAAGTCTGGGGTCCATATGATTTTGAAGTTCTGTTCCATGCTTTTTCCTCCTTTGGATCAGGATCCGTATATTGGTTCCTTGATCAAAACATTCAGTAATGGTAGCTGGGCACCATTCATTTTTTTCTCGTCATCATGGTAATGGAGGTTGCAGTCTAAGCAGGCAGTTAAACCTGCAGTCATTTCCTTCTCCAATTGCTGAGTCTCTTTTTTCCTCTCTGGCCTCTTTGGTTAATTGCTGGGTCTCTTTCTTCCTCTCTGACCTCTTTTGTTTACAGTTAGAGTTTAGGTAGAGTGTTAAGTGAGCATTGATTTAAGAAGCCAAACTATTAACTCACATGGAGGTATAACCCTCTGCCATTCATGTGCTGGAACCTCTCATTCATCAGGTTTTATTGGCATCAGTCCTTGGAGCCATGAAAATGTCAAATACAGAAATGAGACTATAAATTGTAATTAATAAATGTTTAATTTACAGCCTCCAAAATGTACCATATTAACACATCATCTGAAATTCAACTGAAAATTATACATAAATTCTATTGAAAATGGCTGTGGGCATCTTAATCTGATAGCCTATGGAAGAAGGTTTCTAGAAGATGGCTAAGGCTTATGAAGGCCTAGATCTGACCCCACTTAAGCCTTTCAAAGGGAGGAAGCTTGGTTTACTTTGTGGAGCTATGCCTTCGGTGCTCTGCACTCAAGGGTCAGCCGTGCACTATCCCTGGAGGGGCACCCTGAAGGCTACAGAGGCTGATGTAGTATAGGTGTAGGAGAGACTTGTCTTTCACCTGTGTGAAGTGGGCATTTGGGACTTCTGTCCTGTTTGGGAGTCCCTGGATGTCACAAGTGGTTAAGCTCTCAGGTACTAATTGAAAGGTTGGCTTTTCAAATCCACCCAGAGGGGCCTAGGAATGCAGAAGTGTTGATCGACTTCTGAAAGGCCACAGCCTTGAAAACCTCATGGGGCAGTCTACGCTGCACACACAGCATCACTGTGAAATGGGATCGACTGCATGGCAACTAACAACACCTGGGTCAGAAGATTTCTTGGAGACCACTCAGTGGGGCAGATCTTTGCTCTCCTTTTGCCCTCAGTCTAGTGCATGTAGCTCAGAGTGCCAGGAAGATAGGGACACAAAATCCTCAAACATCAAGGAGCACATCACACTGGAATCTTTTGCACAGTGAAGCTCTTATGTGGCAGCATTGTCCCCAGCGGGACCTCAGCTGCTGCCTTCAGGAGGGAACCGTCAGAGCAGGTTCGAGCTGATTTCTCCTTTGCCTTCCAAGAGAATCGGTCTTCACTTCCCTTTTCCAAAACAGAAAAAGACGCCCTGCTCAGCCCAGTTTCTCTTTCCGCTCCTCAGAAGACAGAGCCTGGATTCTGACTGCTGCCCTATTCCTTATTGCTGCCAGTCCAGGAGGTGCTGGCCAAGGATGTCACACAGGTGCCAGGCTGAGTCCGACTTTCAAAGGCATGTGTGGTTTCTAAGCCTGGCTTGCCATGTCCATGAGGTTTCTTATGGAAACAGACCACTCCCTGCTTCTGGATTCCAGAAATAAACCCAAGGCTCTGAAAGGAGCTGGGGCCACTCATCAGGATCCAAGTCGTGGCACTTCCTTGTGGGTGAGGTCATCCGTGAGGCCCTTTAGGTGTATGGAATTAAACCACATTGAAGGAGGCCAAGTCAGACTCATTTTACAAAAATTATTTTCTCATCCATTACTTTTTCATTCTCTAGACTCTTAGACATAAATCAAGTGTGTGCA
>NW_006921904.1:549896-552341 GCF_000298275.1 Orycteropus afer afer
AGGGGTATCCAAGGCTGTAAATATTCATGGAAACAGACTGCCTCATCTTTCTTCCACAGAGCAGGTACTGGGTTCAAACCACTGAACTCTTGATGAGCAGCCAAATGCCTTAACCACTGCACCACAACTGATATGTATATATCTTTGTATGTTATACATACATGCACATACCCACGGTAGTGGGCAGTGGTCATTCATCACATGGGAAACTTGGGTTCAGTTCAGTAACCAGTCCAGCTTGTGTGCAGCCACTACCCATTGATCAGTGGAGGCTTGCTATGATGCTGAACAGGTTTCAGTGGAGCTTCCAGGTTAAGAAAGACTAGGTTATCAGAAGGGACCATTCCCTGGAGAAGGGTATCGTGCTTGGTATAGTGGAGGGTCAAAGAAGAAGGGAAAGGCCCTCAGCAAGATGGATTGACACAGTGGCTGCAGTGATGGACTCAGGTATAGCAAGGATCACGAGGCTGGCACAAAACTGGGCAGTGTTTCATTTTGCTGCACATAAGGTCACTGTGAGTTGGAGCCTACTCGATGGCACCTAACAACAACAACAATAAGGAAGAAAGGCCTGGGAGTCTATTTCTGAAAATCAGCCACTCAGAACCCTGTGGATCACACTGGTCTGAACACAGCCAGTCGTGGGCATGGCACAGGACCAGGCTTCATTTTGTTCCATTGTGCATGGGGTTGTTGTGAGTCCAGGCCTGACTCGATAGCCAACCAGATATGCATGGTGAGAGGATGCAATCAGTTCTGGACTGTCTGTATTCAGATCCTGGCTTCTGCACCTTGGACCCCTGGGATTTTTACAAGTTACTGAACTCCGCATGGATAATTTCCTCATTGTGAAAGCATCAGCCCCTGGATGGTTGTTAGAAAAAAACAGCATTGCCATTGAGTTGATTCTGAGTCATAGTGACCCCCATGGGGTTCCAGGGCTGTACATCTTTACAGAAATAGATAGCATCCTCTTCCTCACATGGAGCAGCTGGTGGGTTCGAACTGCCTACTTTTTGGTTGGCAGCCCAGTGCCTTGACCACAGTGCCACCAGAGTCCCTTAGACAGTTTCAGAGGAATTAAATGAGTTAATAGGGGTGACACAGGCAGTCTGCACCTGACACAGAGCTGGACCCTATCAGTGTGAGCACTGGTGGTCTTAGCAGTAGAACGTTTGTTTGGACACCATGTCAGAAGCAAGTTGTGTTCAGAACAAGTTGCGAAGAACACACAGGAAGATGAACAATAAAGACGTAACGATGTATCAGGAAGACATGAGTGTTTTCTAGAAACTGTTGAGAGGAGACACATCTGAATGATTGAAACCCTTCAATCAGTTACCATTTAGTTATATCTAAAGTGAGGTAGTAAGTGGGTTGTAAGTGAAATGATAGCATAACCATGCAAAGAGTACAGAGTCATGGACCTGACTGTGGAAGATGTTGGCAGGATAGACTCTCACATCTGTGTCTTGTGCATGAATATGAGGGCATAGATATCGAGGCATGCCTTATTTTATTGTGTTTTGCTTTATTTTGCTCTGTAGATACTGTGATTTTTTATAAAATGAAGGTTTGTGGCAATCCTGTGTTGAGCAAGTCCATCCAACAGCATGTGCACACTTCATATCTCTTTGTATGTTATACATACATGCACATATGTCTTCAATTTTGGCCATTCTCACAATATTTCAAACTTTTCTGTAATGCTATTACACACTTTCCCACAAGTGGCAAGGCAGGAAAGTGGAGGAAAGGAGAGGAAAAGGCCAGGGGGACCGGGACAGAGTGATGAGGCAGCAGCAGGGATCCAGGTAAGGGGAGGTTGGAGAGGTTTCAAACACCTAAGGGAGACAAAATTGTCTGTTGGTTTGTCCTGCTGTGGTGACATGTAGCTATGAGTCTTGATGCTGTGCCACCAGTGTTTCAAACCCAGTGGGGTTCAAATGGTGCAAGGTTTCAGAGCAGCTTGCAGACTGAGACAGACCAGGAAGAAGGAAGAGGCCATCCACTTCTCAAAGAATTATGAATAGCAGAGAAACATTGTCTGATATAATACCACACAACTATATGAATAGTCCAGAAACATTGTCCAATACAGAGGAGGAGGATGAGTCATGTAGGTTAGAAGGCTCTCAAAATATGACTGGGAAAGAGCTGCATTATCCGAGTAAAACTAGCCTTACTGATAGGGATAAGGCAAAGCTTTTGAGACCTCCATTTGTTGGCATGGGATGACTCAAACTAAGGAGAAACAGTTGAAAACATCTATTAATAATTGGAACATAGAATGTACGAAGTGTGAATCTAGAAAAATTGAAAGTTTTCAAAAATGAAATGGAACATATAAAGATTGATATTCTAGGCATTAATGAGCAGAAATGCACTGGTTTTAGCCATTTTTAATCAGACAACCATATGATCTACTATGCTGGGAATGACAAA
>NW_006921904.1:559281-562229 GCF_000298275.1 Orycteropus afer afer
GCTTTGGGCATGCCTGTGTTCCCTCTCCTCATCTGGATCCTTGCACCTGACTGTTGAAATTTCTAGAAAGTGCTAAATTATTTCTCAGTAATACTGATTCCTTCTTCTTTGTATCCTTGGTACCTAGCACATTGCTTAGCACAGAGTTGGGTTAACCTTGACTTGACCAAGTAGAACATTACTGTAGAAACAAGAATAATAGATACTGACACTGTAAACCTATTTTGACCATATTAGTTGTGCTCTGATGTTTATGCATCAGATTCTTGCATGGAAAACCAAAACCAGCCTTGCTTTTATTTTCTGTGCTAAACTGTCATTAAGGAAGTCCATCTGACATTCATTGAGTTCATGTTGAGTTCATGAGTGACAGTTGGAGTGGCTAACACCTCTTTATCTTAATAAAGGAACACTGCTTATTGCAAATATTTGACAATCTCCAGAGAAGCCAGGTTCTTGGGGGAGTGTGTCACTCCTTCTGTACTCTGCCCCTGCCTTCTGGAGCTTGTCTTAGGCGAGTGCTCTCCAGCTCCCTGTATGGAGTCAGGCATCTGCACTTGAACTTGCCTCTTTGAACAGTCCTATTGGGCTGATGCTTTGGCAATCTGCACTTTAAAATTGATCCTCCCTTGCTGATGCAAAATGAGCTGAATGTAGCTAGGGAATTACTTGAGCTTGGAAAGGCTTGATGCCTTGTAAACTGGAGGTTTAGGCTGAAATGCTCCAGAAATATGCCAAGTCCCAGGATTGTACCTTTGCTTTCTAAATATTTAAAATATGAACAGGTGTTTATAGCTGGTCACTGTGGATATGAGTCTCTTATCATGCTTTCAAATGTCCAGTCTCAGCATTCAAGTCGATAAACTAACTTCTTATAAAGCCCTTTCAGATGTAATCATTGGAAGCTATTTTTCATAATTAGCAAATTTAACAGATGAATTGTGAGTGTTATTTTGTGGACTGACACAGTGACTGCAATAGTGGCTCAAGCATGACAGCAATTGTGAGGGTGACCCAGGACCAGGCAGTGTTTCGTTTTGATGTACAGGTGGTCGTTATGAGTTGGAGATGACTTGATGACACCTAACAGCCACCACCACCACAATAATGTTCTTTCTGGTATATATTGAACCATTTGGTTACCAACTGACTTTGTCTTATTCAAGGTCAGCATCAAATATTCTTCCTATAAAAAATTCTTGGCTTGTGTATCATGAAGTTTACACCTAGTTCTCCTCTCTCCTCCATGAAAAACAAGTCATAATGTGCATAGCTGTCACGTTAGTGAAACACAACAGAGGCTTTTTTATTTTTTAATCATTTTCTTGTAAACAGTCATTATTGAAACCCTGTCTCTAGGTTTTAAAAGTAATTTTCACCCTCAATCTAGAGGATAGGACAATTATGATGTCAAGAATATCTATGTATGTGTGTGTGCATTTATTTTTACATATGTTATATTCATGAGCCTGAGTCTAAATTTTCTCAAAGGGGATGCCACTGTTCATGAGACCTACAGAATAAATAAACAGTAAATAGATGCACTTTCCCAGCATCAATTATAGCAAAGGATGAAAAAGAAATTTTTTAAAAAGCCCTTTTGAATGAATCACTGGGCCTGGGGGCTCAGGACCATATTCTCAGGGAACATCAAGGTCAATTGACATAACATAATCCACAAGGACAATGTTTGACATCCTACTTTGGTGAATAGCGACTGGGGTCCTAAAAGTTTGTGAGCGACCATCTAAGGTGCAACTATTGGTCTTTCTCCATCCAGTGCAAAGAAGAGTGAAGAAAGTGAAAGACACAGGAAAGGACTAATGGAACATGTGAACCCCAGCCGCCATGAGATCAGAAGAAATAGATGGTGCCTGGCTACCACTACTCACTGCTCTGAAAGAGATCACAGTAGGAGGTCCTGGACAGAGTGGGAAAAAAAGTGTGGAACAAGAGTCAAAATAATAAAAAATACCAGGTTTACTGGTCTGATAGAGACTTGTGGAACTCCCAAGACTAGAGCCCTTAGATACCCATCAAGCCTGGAATTGAACTCACGCCTGTGGCTCAACTTTCTGCCAAACTGGACACAGGCCTATAAGGTGAACAATAATACCAGGGAGGTATGTGCCCCTTAGAATAGGCAGCCATATGAGATCAAAAAGGCAGCATTTATTAAAGAAAGACTTAGGGACCAAACTAATTTGTAATCCAGAGACTGCCCGTACTGCTCTGTGAGCCATCAAACCCATACCACTTTCTTCTCATTTTAAATATGGTCTCATATTTAGGGTGCTGAATGATACTCAGAAAGTCTTCTGACACTAAATCCACAGAAGACCACTTTGTGAGAGTTGTATGGATGGATGTCCAACTTGGTGCACGGTATGCCTGAAATACATTCAAAAGATTATAAGATTTACTCTTTTTAGCATTGTTATTAAAAGATGCAGTAACCATTAAGTGTTCTTCACTTTAAAAAAGTAAGCACTTTAAGGAGTTCCTTTGTGGTGCAAACGGTAATGAAACTCATCTGCTAACAGAAAAGATGGAGGTGACTTGGAAGAAATGACTGGCAGTCCATTTCTGAAAAATCAGCCATTGAAAACCCTATGGAGATAGATATATTTGCAACAGAAAGAAAAGAAAATAATCATTCCTGAGACTGCTTATGTACACCAAAAACCTCATGGGATTTGATACCTTGGTTTGGAGGTTTCATGTCATGGTTTCATAGGACATCCCAGTTAATTGGCAACATTTTTAGTGCTTCTGTTCTGGCTCCTTTTTCAATGCATAATGTGTGTAGTACTAAAAGGTTGAAAGCAGCCGTCCAAGACACAGCAGTTGGTTTCTCTTCACCCAGAGAAACAGAGGAAGAACAGGCAGGAAAAGGAGGATAGTAAATGTGTGCCAAGTTGCATCCATGAGCAACTGCCTCCTTTACG
>NW_006921904.1:563424-565141 GCF_000298275.1 Orycteropus afer afer
TTTAAGAACTGTACTGAATCAATGGCCAGACTTCCTCTCACCTACTTTGGTCATGTTGTCAGAAGAGAACGTTCCCTGGAGAAGGATATAATGCTTGGTAAAATAGAGGGTCAGTGAAGAGGGGGAACACCCAAAACCACATGGACTGACAAAGTGGCTGCAATGATGACTCAAGCATAGCAAGGATTGTGAGGATGGTGCACAACTGGGCAGTATGTCATTCTGTTGTGCATGGGGCCACTATGAATCAGAGCTGACTTGAGGGCACCTAACAAAAACAACAAATATAAGATCAGTTGACAGTAACAGCTTGATAGATTAGATAGGAACTTAGGGGGGCAATGAGTTTATGTCAACGAGAGAAGAATAACTTACAAAGGAGGGTGAGACTGGTTGCAGAACATGAAGAATGCAATCAGTGTCATTAATTGTCCATGTAGAAACTGTTGAATTGGTTATTATATTTCTGTGCATATTCTTAACAATGACAACAAAATTAAATTAAAAGAAAACCCATAGAATGTAGTCCTACTCTGACACAGGGTGTCACCATGAGTTGCTGTTGACTTGAAGGCAGCTGGTAACTGGCAAGCATTTAAAATTTTTCAACACATTGAAAATAAATTCTACTGTGTATCTGTGTGTGTCTTCTTTACAAAATAAATATAAAACTTTGGAAAAATAAGTAAAATTGAGCATTTATAAATATTTCCAGTACACTGCTCTTAAAATAGCAATTATAAAATTATAGATTTTCCTAATTTAGAGGGGAAATGTTATGTGATTTTTTTCAAGGAAATGAAATGCAGTTGATCATGCTTTCCTTTTTCCGATATGATTTTTCCATGCCATAAAAATATGATTAGCTTGTGCTTAAGAAAAGTTTGTTGAGTCTCCATGAAGGAAATAACCTGTTGAAATCAAGACTGTTTCTAACCTGGTAGTATGTTCTTACAGTGGAAATGTGAAGCTGGAGAAAGGTAGTATTCAAATGCAAGGAAACCAGCATTTTCATTCAGCCAATCTAACTCATGGTTTTGTTTTAAGTTTTTGTAAATATCATCCTCACAACTGAACTGATGGACAACATTATGATAATTGCTGAAAAAATTGAGTTTTGTCAAGGATTTCATTCTACTAGCATCAACAATCAATGTCCATGGAAGGAACAGTCAAGAAATCAAACGACATATTATGCTGGGCAAATCTGCTGCAAGGTCCTCTTTGAAGTATTAAAAAGCAAAGCTATCACTTTGATGGCTAAGGTGTGTTTGACTCAAACCACGGTCTTTGCAGTTGACTCTACGGCAAACAACAACAACAACAACAACAAATGAACGCAAAAAAGTTAAACGATAAAAAGAAAGAAGAATTGATGCATTCAAATAGTCGTTAGTTGGTAAAGAATACTGAATATGCCATGGACTGCCAGAAGAATGAATAAATTAGTCTTGGGAGAAATACAACCAGCAGTCTCCTTAGAAGCGAGACTGGTGAGACCCATCATCAGGAAAGACCAATCATTAGGAACGTCCATCATGTTGTTAAAGTAGAGCATCTGTGAAAATGAGAGGAAGTGTTAAGGAGATGGACTCACAAAATTTCCACAACAGTGGACCCAAACATACCAATGATCATGAAAATGGTGGAGGACCAGGCCAACAGTCCATGACATAAGTCCATGAACATAAGTTACCAGAAGCTGGAGCCATCTCAA
>NW_006921904.1:565551-567063 GCF_000298275.1 Orycteropus afer afer
TTTTTTTTTTTTTTCAATTGGTGCATAAAGTGTCAAAGTGAGCAACCAGCCTTTTGGTTTTAAGTTTGGTTGGCAAAGGGGCACTCGCATCTCTGGCTTTATTTACGCAAGCTCAGTGAGGAATACCAAACAATAGTTGAGTAATTTCCCCAAGGACATCTGCAGAACATTCAATTCAGTCTGGCACACTTGAGTCACCACCACGTACACTATACTGAGATGGGCGTGGTTATAAGAGATATGACTCAGAGCTTCACTCTGGGAGAGAAAGGATTTTGTCTTTCCAGATGTCAACATGAATTTTGTAACCGAGACACTATTCTAATCCCATAAACTACAAGTTTTGCACAAAAAGTAACTTTTTGGAAACATATTTCACTGCAGATGAGTAAATATTACAACAATTGAAAAAGCAAATTGCTACTTTCCTGTAATCTCCAAAAGAGATGCCAGTGGGACCTGCTCACATCCATGTCTGAAATGCAAGGCCCTTTGTATTATTTCCTGACTTTCTTTTCTTAAACAATATTTTATTGTCTTTAAAGTGAAAGTTTACACAGCAAATTAGGTTCTCCTTTAACAGTCTCCGCACAAATTATTTAGTGGTATTGGTGATACTTTTCCAATATGTCGTCATTCTCATTCATTCCATTCTGGTTGTTCCACTCCCTATACTCTAGTTTCCCTGTTCCCTTTCCTTCTCAAGTATGCTTTGGAATACTTTTTGGACATTTGGTCTCATATTGATGATTTTTAAGAAAAAAATCCCTACTTTCTTGACCTATCTGTGGTGACTTGCTTTATACATCATTTTTGCAATAAATGTTGCATTTACAAATACAAGAAAGTTGTCAGTGAAGGTTTATTGCAGAACAGTACTGGTTCCCCTCAGGTTACAGATTAAACCTCAAATGGGATTATATTCCCAGGTATAGGGATTAGGATTCCAACACACATTTTTGGAGGTACAATTCAATCTGTAACATCAACCAACAGAATTACCACAAAGGAAAAGAAATGTAGAATTTATACATTATTAAATTTCAGATAGTCTTTGGGAGGCTCTGGTGATGTAGTGCCTGAGGCATTTGATTGCTAACCAGAAGGCTGGCGGTTAAAACCCACCAGCCATTCCTTGGAAGGAAGATGGGATAATCCACTTCTGTAGTGATACTGCCTCAGAAACCCAAGGAAGGGTCACTATGAGTTGGGATCGACTCAATGGCAGTAAGTAGAGTAGTACATAGATAGTCTATCAGTGGAGGGGATCTCTGAAAACAGTCATTTTAATCTTAAGTGACAAGCATTTATTGCTGATCTCCTTTATTTTATTATTTTTTAAAAAACTTTTTATTGTAGTTTGGGTAAAAGTTTATAGAGCAATTAGTTTTCCATTCAACAACTGATACACATTTAATTTTATGGCATTGGTTGCAGTCTCCTCAATATAACAGCACTCTACCTACTTCATCCCTGGGTTCTCCATGTCCATTCATCCTTCTTTCCTGCCTT
>NW_006921904.1:568308-600536 GCF_000298275.1 Orycteropus afer afer
TGCTAAAAGAACTAACAGGTCTGTCCTGGAGGAAGTGTAGCCCGAATGCTCCTTGGATGTGAGAATGGTCAGACTTTGTCTCACCTATTTTGGTCATGTTGTCAGAAGGCACCATTCTCAGGAGTAGGATGTCATGCTTGGTAGGGTGGGGGTCGATGAAAGAGGTGAAGGCCCTCAATAAGATGGATTGACATGGTGGCAGTGGTGATGAGCTCAAGTATAGTAAGAATCATGGAGCTGGCTCAGGACCGGGCAGTGTTTCGTTCTGATGTGCATGGGGTCACTATAAGTCAGAGACGACTCGACGGCACCTAACAACAACAACAATAGCAGCCCATCAACATTACTTCAGGAGATAATTTTTTTTTATTTTTCTACAGGCAAAGGAACATTTTAGATCTAAGTGTCTCATTTGTATTTGGGCAAACCACATAATTTTTCCTGGACTTTATTTTCTGTTGTGTAAGATGAAGCATTTAATTCAGTACCTACTAATTTTCCTTCCAATTCAATTCTGTGGATAATTAATGACTGCTGTACTTCTGGAGTTTTGACTTAATTCGTTACTTTTAGCAAATACAGAGGATTTTTTTTTCCTATTCTATGTAGTAGAATAGTAAGTAGACCTATAAACAGTATCACGATAAATGGAGAAAAGATTGAGGTTGTCAGAGATTTCATAGTACTTGATTCCACAACCAACACCAATGGAAGAATCAGTCAAGACAGCAGATGACATAGTGCACTGGATAATTGTGGCTAAAGACCTCTTTAAAGTGCTGAAGGGCAAAGACATCTATTTGATGATGAAGGTCCACATAACCCAAGCCATGATATTTTCAGTCGGCTCATATGCATGTGAAACCTGGATAATGAATAAGAAAGACTGAAGAAGAGTTCATTCTTTTGAGTTGTGGTGTTGGTGAAGAGTACTGAAAGTATTTAGGACTGCCAGAAGAATGAACAAAACTGTCCTGGACGAAGTACAGCTGGAATGCTCCTTGGAAGCAAGAATGGCTTGACTTTGTCTCACCTACTTTGGTTATGTTGTCAGACGGGACCATTCCCTGGAGTAGGATAACATGCTTGGTGGAGTGGGGGGTAAGCGAAAAAAGAGATGGATTGACACAGTGGCTGCACCAATGGGCTCAGGTATAGCAAGGATTGTGAGGTTGGCATAGGACCAGGCAGTGTTTCATTCTGTTTACATAGGATTGCTATGAGTCAGAGCCGACTCGATGGCACCTAACAACAACGTAGAGAGAAGATTACATATTTTTAAAATTCTGCTTTTCCTTTCCTTTATTTCTTTCATGATAATTCTGTTAGTTGTTGATATCATTGAATTGTGTCTACCCAAAATATATGTTGGCACCCTAACCCGTATACCTGTGGATGTAATCCCATTTGGGAGTAGGGTTTTCAATATTATGTTAACAAGGCCATATCCATGTAGGGTATCCTAAACATGGTGACTTCTGAGTTATAAAAAGAGCAGATGGGACACAGGAACAAGAAGAGAGATGCTGTCTCATGGTGGCCCAGGCTAATGAGTCTACATGCCCAGGAATTCCAACTGCAGAATCACCAGCACTGGAAGTGGAAATGAAATAGACAAGAACCTCTCTCTCCCTGGAGCCATCACTGAATTCCAAAGTCTAACTTCCTGGACTATGAGAAAATAAATTTCTGTTTGTTAAATACCCACTTGTATTTCTGTGACAGCAACTCTCAGAAACAAGAAGAGCTGAAGCAAATTAATAACTAGAAAATGTGCATGTTGCCTGCACACCAGCATACAGTGACTGATTCTTGAGGTTTCAGGTGATTTTCACTGTGAGTCCTTTTCCCCTTTCCTTACTGACATTAAAGTTGTCCTGTTCTACTGAATATACCGTATGCAAGTTCTAGTTAAATGTGGTGGCATTGACTACTCATGGGCAGACTGTCCTCCTCTCCATTAAGGCTCCCCTGTGGTGGCTTGCCAGCACTCTAGGAGAGATCTCCTAGTGTCAGGTTCACAGCATGCATGTCCTCCAGCTCTCGATGCTCCTCACCCAGGCTTGGGAGGTCACTTGTCACTCGCTTGACTATAACTGTGTGGACTGGTTCCTACTGAGCTGCTGGTTTATAGCTGTGCTTTAATTTTTATGAAATGAAACTTTAAGATGTCATTGTTCCAGTAGCTAAACATCTGTTTTTCCACAAGGGGATTCAAATCCTCAAATGGAACTGAAATCATAAAACCTGACTAGGAGGTTGGCTCTGCCCTTTAAATCAATGACACCTTGAAAAAAAAAAAATAAAATAAAAAGCCTTTTCTTTTCCAACAAGGCCTTTTAACTAGTGGAGTGGAAACCATGATAAATGCCCCAATTTGGCATCATGTCTCTGAAATTAAACTAGCAACAGTTGAAGTGACTTTCTTGGGACTTCTCCAAAGTCTTGGATGCATCCCAGCAACTGGAAAATGAGCAGGTAGAAGAGGCCAGGCAATTGGAGCGTTTGCTTTAAAATTGTCATTGT
This sequence comes from Orycteropus afer afer, assembly GCF_000298275.1. Taxonomy (NCBI): domain Eukaryota; kingdom Metazoa; phylum Chordata; class Mammalia; order Tubulidentata; family Orycteropodidae; genus Orycteropus; species Orycteropus afer. Next base: position 570,835 of record NW_006921904.1, read on the forward strand.
TAGGTGCTGTGGAGTTGGCCCCTGAGTCGTGGTGACTCCATGCACACCGGAACCACATGCTGCCCGGTCCTGTGCCATCCTTCTGACTGGTCACAGATTGGACTGTTGTGGTCCATCGGATGTTCTTTGGTCGATTTTCAGAAGTACCTTCCTACTTCATCGTAGTTCGAAAGCTCCACTGAACCCTATTCTCCATCACAGCTACATGCAAGCCTCCACTGCTAGAGAGGCGGGGGATGCATGAGGTGCACTCAATGGAACCTGGGTTAGTCTTACATGGAAGATGGGAATTCTACCACTGAACCACCACTGCCTCTTGCTTTAAAATAGGGAGATGGAAATAGGGCTGGAGAAGCTCCTTCAAAGCCAGTGGCTTTCCTCTCCCCAAATATGTAAGTCAATAACAATTAAATGATTTGACCAGGTTATAGTGAGATTTTTCAGGGGAAGTGTTTTCTGTCTACCACTGTTTACATTCATATGTGTTGGCAGCATGGCATTGTTTGGGAGGTGACATTTCGATCATGTTCATGTGGGTGGGCCTGGAATTGCCCTGGCTCTGCCTCACAGGCATAAAGGAGGAGAAGGTTCCAAACCTTTTGGCTGAGGTACTCTCTGCCACTTGCTCACCTTCTGCCTTCGGATCATTGGCACTTTCTCCAATTTCAAAAAGGCTTGGCAGCAGGGTGGCAAACTCCTTATTGGCCCTACAGATGAGGGTGGGGTTGTGTGGCATGGTTCACTTTCTGGCAAGCTGTCCTGCAAATGCCCCATCCCTTTAGCCTCTTTTTAGTGCATAGAATTGGCCCACAGTTGTCAGCACTTCCAGGTTGCAATTTTAAGCAGTACCTCGCAATTTTTGTGTGAAATGTGAAAGTATCTTCTAAATATTTAATTTTTAGAAAACACTGAGTGGGTCAAACCAAATGTCTGGGACTCACCAGTTTGGGACCTTGGATGTTGGGCTCCTGGGTCCATCCAATGTGCTTTTAACATTTATTATTCGAGTAAATGTACTGCAGTAATGTTGCCTTTCTGAGGCTTCGTTATTAATCCTTAGAGTTGAAATAATAATACCTACTTTAGAAAATTATGAGGGTAAAACCAGAGACAGAAAATGACAACAGTCTGTAATTATCAAGTCCTTTAGCACTTTAAATACAATGTTAAGGACTAAACACATTAACATTTGAAAGAGCTTCTGCAGAGCCACCAATGAACCAACAAGCCATTGCCTCTGAGTCATTTCTGACTCCTAGTGGTTCTATAGGACAGAGTAGAATTGCCTCATAGGGTTTCCAAGGCTGTGTAATCTTTATGGAAGCAGACTGCCATATCTTTCTCTTGTTCAACCCATTGACTTTTGATTTAGCAATTGAGTGGTTAACCACAGCACCACCAGGCTTTTTGAACCACCAATCCAAACCAAAATCCATGGCCATTGAGTCAGTTCTGACTGATAGCAACCTATAGGGCAGAGTAAACTCTAGAAGCTGAGTACTTAACCACCATGCCACCAGGGCTCATCTGAACCACCAATACTGGCCTCAACTTTTGTCAGGGGCTTTGCAAATAAATTTGGCTAAAATGAGTGGGAACCAACCTAACACCTCTTCTGAAATATTACCTAGTGGTTACTGACTAGCAGATATGTTTATTGGTATTGCCACAGACTTAAGGGCAGGGCATATGTGTCCCTTGGGTGTTGGAATCTGGAGTGATGGCTGTTGTTCTGCGCTTTGAGGAGGGGCCGCTGTCCTTCTTGCCCTATGTATTTTTGAACATTGACTCAGACAGCAGATGGCTCAAAGATGGGCTGGGCCAAGGGCATGTGGATTGGAACTCTGCCATCTCTTCTTGCCCAAGACAAAGCAATGGGCCCTGCTCTGTGCTCTTCCCTGTGTCTGGTGAGTATACTCCTAACTCCTTATGATTACACTTACAACATTAAAGAACAGCTCACTTGAGTTATATTAAACTTAACTTTACTTGTGAACAAAACAAACATTCTCACAACTGGACTGATAAACAACATCATGATAAATGGCGAAAAAATTGAAGTTGTCAAGGATTTAATTCTACCGGGATCAACAGTCAATATCCATGGATGCAGCAGTTAAGAAATCAAATGACATATTGTATTGGACAAATCTATTGCAAAGGACCTTTTTAAAGTTTTAGAGAACACAGATGCCAGTTTGATCATTAAGTTGTCTCTGAGTCAAGCCATGGGCTTTCCAGTCACCTCATATGCATGCAGAAGCTGGACAGAGAATAAGCTAAGGAAGACTGGAGAAGAATTATTGCCTTTGAATTGTGGTGTTGGTGAAGATTATTGAATATATCATGGGCTGCCAAAAGAGTGAACACATCTGTCTTGGAAGAAGTATAACCCGAAAGCTCCTTAGAAGCGATGATGATGAGATATTGTCTCACATACTTTGGACATGTTATCAGGAGGAACTAGTCCTTGGAGACAGACTTGGAAAAGTAGATGGTCAAGGAAAAAGGAAGACCCTCAATGAGATGGATTGCCACAGTGGCTGCAACAATGAGCTCACACACAGCAAGGATGGTGAGGATGGTGCAGGACTGGGCAGTGTTTTGTTATGTTGTGCATAGGGTTGCTATGAGTTGGAACTGACTTGACAACATCTAACAACAATAACAACAAACAAAAAACAACAATTTTATCCATGTAAACAAAGGATGTTTCTTTGTTGTGAGAGGATCAGGATGGGGTATGGAAAACACATCTCACTCTGGGTCCTGAAAAAAGCCCTGCCAGATCCAGTCAGACCAAACTGATCACCACCTCCACTCCATGTCCCAAGGCACCTGGGACACACCGCTGCCATTGAACTTTTTTGTTTACAGCAGATGTTTGTCTCTGTAACAGACCAGGAAATCTTTGAAGGGCAAGTGCTCAAAAGTTATTTATTTTCAGTTTTAAGGCTCAGTTAGTAATACTGTGGCTCAGTGGAATTGAGTGGCTCAGTGGAATTAATGACTTTGAGCCTTACTTATGCTGGAAAATATGTTTGCAAAAGGATGCACATTCTTATGACTCTTGGTAGGCAGATGGAAGTAGGGGGAGTCGTTGTTGTTCATTGCTGTCAAGACAGTTCCGACTCACAATGTGTAGAGTGGAACAGCTCCAGAGAATTTTCAAGGCTGTGACCTTTCCTGAGCAGATAGCACCCTGGTTGGATTCGAACCATGAAAGTTTCAGCTATTAATAGAACACTGCCTCCATGGAAGTTGGGCGTAAAGGGAATAACTGCAGCCAACGTTTCAAGGAAGGCTTCTCATTTCCTGCTACTATACACAAATGACATTGCTAAGAACGTGGTGAAGCTTTCTTTCAATTTTTTTTCTCCATTTTTGTAAATTTTTGGAATGATAGTTTTAATTTGCTTGGTAGAAGGAGAAATGAGGGCAGCTATTTTTTTTTTTTTTTTTTAGTAGAGGTGATGCTGGCTCCCTCCATACTACCAAGAGGGCAGTGCTACTGGCACACTCTGGAATGTTCTTTGTTTCCCTCATAAGGAAGATGGTCTTGTAAAAGCAGTGCCTTTTTTTTTTTTTTTTGGTAGTAAAAATATTTATAACCCCACACTTGCCAATTCAAAGTTTTTTACATGTACAAGTCAATTATTGATTATATCCATCACGTAATCCATTTTCATTGCCAGATCTTCCCTCAGTGTTAACAGATACTTGGTGCTTCCTAAACAAGGATTACCCTTCCTCCCTCTCTCCCACCCCTGGTAGCCACTGGCATATCCTTGCCTATTCTAGAGATTTCATATAAGTGGGATCATATGATATTTGTTCTTTTGTGACTGACTTCTTTCACTCAGCATAATGTTTTCAAGGTTCATCCATGTTGTAGCGTATATCGGGACTTCATTTCTCTTCATGGCTGAGTAATATTCCATTATATAGTCACATGTATATACTACATTTTATTTATCCATTCATCCGTTGGTGGGCATTTGGGTTGTTTCACCTTTTGGCTGTTGTGCCATGAACTGCAGTGAACATTGGTGTACATGTGCCTACTTGAGTCACTACTTGCAAGTCTCTTGAATGTACATCTATGAGTGGGATTATAGGATCGTAGAAGCAATGCCTTTTGCCAACATAAACCATACAGTTTCTGTTATTAGGAGATGTCCTGTTCACTTCACTGGATGCTCTGCTTTAGCCCCTCAGCAGTCAGGAGTACATGCTTCAGCTCTCTGTACACTATGGTTACGAAACAATCCATTCCAATGAGAATTCATCACATGGTCCTCAGTTTACGCTATCATAAATGTAGATAAGTGTTAACATACATTTGTGCCACCTCCTTTAAGTCTACCACCAAAGGAAAATAATACAGCTGGCAAATTTTGAGTCCTATCGTAAAATTGATATATAGAATTGCATATTATTCTTGCATTGGGTAACTTGCTGAGACAGGACAAAACCCATAATTTCTTTACTTCCAGGAAACTCTTTGAGATTTCTGAATGCAGTTTGTTTTCTCAGAAATCCTTTGGTAGTTTTTTATTGGCTATACCTGTCCTTACTTATTGTTTCAAAAACATTGCGAGTATTTGGCAACTCTTGTAGGTGCAGTAACTATCATAATTCAGAAATATTTTATGACAGCATAAACTGTGCAATCTCCAGAATGGTTTATAATATAACAGCTTTGGTTTAAAAAATAAACTTTAATGCTTCCACTGCAAAAGTGCAAAGGAATAAAATATGGTTTAACAACAAAAGTACGTACTGAGCAGGAACTTACTGTGTTCCATAAAATAATTCAAGTTCAACCTAATGTTTACCAGTATGAGGTATTTTTTTTTTTTAAAGGATGAAATAAATTAAAATCCTAGCAGATTTTAGATGTTGAACTTTATTATTTTTTATAGAAATGTATGATAGAGTAGATACAACATGTCAATATTTCTAGACTATTGGATTTTTACTAAGACTGAAAATAAAATATGAAGGATTTAAGTTAGCCAGTTACTTTATTACTCATGCATGCACTGGACATTTCTATATAAAGACAATTTTGTCTTTCCCAAGGTAAAATTTTACTATAGGTTGGTGTTTAATATTTCATGCTAGAGAGAGTGAGAGAGTGAGTCTGACTGTGTGGGCTGCTTGTAAGCCTGTACTAATTATTGCACTTGGGCTTTTGGCTGGAATGTTCTGGTAGCAGCCAACCTCAGGTTATTTGCTTTAGTTAAAATGCTAGGGTTTTTTGGGCTGGAAATTGGAAGGGTGGAAAATGAAAAATAAAAAAAGAGAGAGAGAAAACAGCATAAAAGTGAAATTGATCTACTGGAAGCATTATGGGTATTAAACTAGTTATTCATCTCTTAGTCATTGCCAAAGGGACAGGGAGGCCACATCTTCTGACCTCCTCTAACCACAGGAGGAAGATAGAATCACCATTAGTAGCCCAAGGCTTTTTCCTGCGAGGCCAGACATGCTGCCTCCCTCTAGCCCTTTCACCAACCGTTCCTCCCACAGCAGCTACCACCTCTCTGCTGGGTTAGATAATTCGCTGCAGTGGCCATGCAGAACTCACAGATTCTGGGGTTTATTAGGGAAGCACCAGACTACAATTCAAATTCAGAAATGCACTCAGTCTCTTGCAGCTGACTGTCTCACTCAGCAGCTGGCCATCTCAGTAGCATATCACTCTCTCAGTAGTGCATGTCTCTTTTGTCTCTCGATGTCTCTCTCTCAGCAGTGCTTGTTTCTCACATTTCTTTGGCAGCAGTGTGTGTCTCTTAGGAGCGTGTTTCTCTCAGCAGCACATCTTTTTCATCCAGCAGTCAGAGGGACTCCTTCTGTCTCTAGGAGGGCTCCTTTTGAGCCTGGCAGAGTGGCCAAGCTAACCAATCCAACATCAGAATTCTATAGACCTGAGAGAGAGTGAACTTCCCAGAAGATTGCTTCATGATGCTCCCAACAGAAATACCCCAGGTGGATAACTTTAACAATCAGGAGCTACTCAGTTGTTCACAGCCAATTCCACCACTGAGTTTACAAAGACTTATGGCTAGAAAAGCCATACTATGCAATTTACTACACCACAGTCATCCAGATGGAAATCTTTGTGGTCATCTATGATTCTTCCCTTGTCTTTTAGATTTAGTACCTCTACATCAGAAGATAATCCTGAATCTATTCTCTATCTCCTTCACACTCATATGTATATATATTTTTTGTAGTCCTGTAATGGAATGATATACTGTAAGACTTTGTGGGACACCAAATATGAATCAAATGCTTTCATCAAATGTAAGTCAATCAAATAGAAAATTGCACCAGAGTCAAGTGCTTTAAAAGGAAATGCAAATGTTACAAGATAGGAAGATCAGGGAAGGTTTCCTGGAGGAAAGTATGCTTGCACTGGGATCTGAAGGAATGATAATAGTTAAACAGTCAAAATGAAGAGGAGACCAAGCTCCAGGCAGATGGCACAGAGTATGTGGTGGCCTTGTATATTAGCAAGCATGGCAGATACGTGGGACTAAAATTGGTCCTTTGTTAGAGATGATAGTCAAGGCTTACTGAGGAATTTTGTATTTATGATAAGTGGGAATTCTTTGAAGAATTTTAAATAAAGAGAGTGACATGGCTACTTTTGGAATTTGAACTCGTCATCCAGTTGTTGGCTGTGGGAGGCAAGAGTGGACTTGGGCCAGGAAGTCAAGACTTATGGAAACAGTCAAGGGAAGGATGCTGACAGGTTGGGTTAAGGAGGTGCTGCCAGGGATAGAGCAAGGAGGAGGAATCTAAGAGCTGGATGGAAGGTAGAACCCACAGAACTTGGTGATAGATTGGATATGGAGGTGAAGGAGGCTGCCAAGAAGGACAAGAAAGTTTCTGGTTTGTGTGACTGTATATAATGTGCCACTTCAAGAAAAAGGGAACATGAAGAGCACCTGGCTCCGTGAGGAATAAATACCCTGAATTTAGTTTGGGTGAGTTTGAGGTATTTGCATGTATCCAAGGGGAAATGCTGTGTAGGCATTTAAGGCCAGTCTACAGCTTGAGGTGAGAGCTTGTTGTTGTTATGTACCATCGAGTCAGACCTGACTCATAGCGACCCCTCCTTGGGTTTCCGAGACAGTATCACTATGGAAGTAGAATGCCCCATCTTCCTTCCAAGGAGTGGCTGGTGGGTTTGAACCGCCAGCCTTCTGGTTAGCAGTCAAGTGCCTTCGACACTACGCTACCAGAGCTCCTAAGGTGAGAGCTAGGTGGAGAGTTCTCAATGTGCATAGAGCTGCTAATTGTATGGGCAGAGGAGAGATCACCTAGGGAAAATGATTAGGATAAGAGAATCGAATAAGAGTTGAGCCTTGATCCTTGAGGACATTTAAGATACACTGGCCAGGGAGGGGAGGATGAGCCCGAAGGAAAGAGAAGACAACGAAAGTTTGAACCAACAACCTTTTGGTTAGCAGCTGAGTGCTTAAAGATCATTGTGCCACAAGGGCTCCTTAATGCATCTTTAATCCTTTTAAAATGGCAAGGTTCAATTCTGTTTTATCTTTGTATTTCATGCCTTAATTCATGGTAGGTGTACAACATGTATTTGTTTCGTGAAATGATAATATATAATTTAAAAATCTGAAGTGTCAAGTAAATCTTTCTCCCAGTAGCTCTTGGATACTTTAGTCACTTGATTATTTTCAGTGGTTATTAAATGTTTCCTCTCTTCTCCTTCCCTTTCTCTTCCTAGATTTTTGGTCAGATAGCCTTTATTTACACAGGTGGTGTTGTTAGCTGCTGTTGAGTCAGTCCTGACTCAAGGAAATCCCAAACACAGCAGAACAGTACTCTGTCTGGTTCTGCACCATCTTCCAGATCAGTTGTGAATCAGACCATTTTCATCCATAGTGTGATTGGCTGATTTTCAGAAGCAGGTCAGAAGGCTTTTCTTCTAGTACATCTTAGTTAGGAAGTTCATGGAAACATGTACGGTGTCCTGTTGTTGTTGTTGCTGTTAGGTGCCATGGACTGGACTCTGACTGATAGTGACCCTGTGTACAACAGAACAAAATGCTGCCCAGTCCTTTGCCAGCCTCACAATCCTTGCTATATCCGAGCCATCGTTACAGTCACAATGTCAATCCATCTCATTGAAGGCCTTCTCCTTTTTCATTGACCCACCACTTACCCAAGCATGATATATATCCTTCTCCAGGGAATGGTCTTTTGTGACATTACCAAAGTAGTTGGGGTAAAGTCTGACCATTCTCGCTTCCAGGGAGCATTCTGGCTGGACTTCTTCCAGGACAGATTTTTTAGTTAAGTCAGTCCATGGTACACCAACCCACAATTCAAAAGCATCAACTCTTCTTCGATCTTCCTTATTCATTGTCCAGCTCTCACATGCATGAGGCAATTGAAAGTACCTTGGCTTGGGTTAGTCACACCTTAGTCTTCAAAGAGACATCTTTGCCCTTCAGCACTTTAAATAAATCTTTTGTAGCAGATTTGCCCAGTGCAATATGTCATTTGATATCTTGACTGCTACTTCCATTGATGCTGATTGTGGAACCAAGTAATATGAGATCTTTGACAACTTCAATCTTTTCTCCATTTATCATGATGCTGTTTATTGGTCCAGTTGTGAGGATTTTTGTTTTCTTTATGTTGAGATGTAATCCATACTGCAGACTGTAGTCTTTACTCTTCACCAGTAAGTGCTCCATGTCATCCTCACTTTCAGCAAGGAAGATTGTGTCATCTGCATATCACAGGTTGTTAATGAGTCTTCCTTCAATCCTGATGCCACGTTCTTCTTCATATAGTCCAGCTTCTCTGGTTATTTGCTCAGCATACAGATTGACATGATGGCTGTGATGATGGGCTCAAGTATAGCAGGGATCGTGGAGCCAGTGCAGGATCGGGTAGTGTTTCATTCTGCTGTGCATGGGGTCGCTATGGGTCGGAAATGACTCGACGGCACCTAACAACAACAACAACATACAGATTGAATAAATATGGTGAAAGGATACAACCCTGATGCACTCCCTTCTTGATTTTAAACCATGCAGTATTCCATTGTTGTGTTCAAATGACAGCCTTCTGGTCTATGTGCAGGTTCCTTATGACCACAATTAAGTGTTCTGGAATTCCCATTCTGCTTAGTGTTATCCATAATTTTTTATGGTCCGCACAATCGAATGCTTTTGCATAGTCATGAAACACAAGTAAACATCTTCCTGTTATTCTTTGCTTTCAGCCAAGACCCATTCGGCATCAGCAATGATGTCGCTCATTCCACATCCTCTTCTGAATCCAGCTTGCATTTCTGGAAGTTCTTTGTCAATATATTGCTGTAACCCTTTTTGAATCATCTTAAGTAAGATTTTATTTGCATGTAATATTAATGATATTGTTAGATAATTTCCACATTCTGTGGGATTACCTTTTTCTGGAATGGACACAAATATAGATCTCTTCCAGTCAGTTGGCCAGGTAGCTGTATTCCAAATTTCTTTGCATAGATATGTGAGTGCCTTCAGTACAGTATCTGTTTGTTGAAACATCTCAATGTATATTCTGTCCATTCTTGGAACCTTGTTCTTTGTCAGTTCTTTCAATGCAGCTTCAACTTCGTCCTTCCATACCATTGGTTCTTAATCATATGCCACCTCCTGAAATGGATGAACATTGACCAATTCTTTTTGATACAGTGACTCTGTATTTTTTCCATCTTCTTTTGATGTTTCCTGCATCATTTAATATTTTGCCCATAGAACCTTTCAGTATTGCAACTTGAGGCTTAAATTTTTTCTTCAGTTCTTTCAGCTTGAGAAATGCCAAGTGTGTTCTTTCCTTTTGGTTTTCTAACTTCATGTCTTTGCACATTTCATTATAATAATTGGCGTTGTCTTCTTGAGCTGCTCTTTGAAATCTTCTGTTCAGATCTTTTATCTTGTCATTTCTTCCATTTGCTTTAGCTACTGTCTGTTCAAGGGCAAGTTTCAGAGTCCCTTCTGACATCCATTTTGGTCTTTCCTTCCTTTCCTGTCTTTTTAATGAGCTTTTGCTTTCTTCATGGATGATTTTCTTGATGTCATCCCACAGTTCCTTTGGTTTTCAGTCATTGGTGTTCAATGTATCAAATCTATTCTTTAGGTGGTCTCTAATTTCAGGAGAAATATAATCAAGGTCATATTTTGGCTCTCATGTACTTGTTTTAATTGTCTTCATCTTTAACTTGAACTTGCATATAAGCAGTAGATGGTCTATTCCACAATCAGCTCCTGGCATTGTTTTGGCTGAAGATACTGAGTTTCTCCATCACCTCTTTCCAAGATGTAGTCAGTCTGATTCCTACATACTCCGTCTGGTGAAATCCATGTGTAGAGCTGCCATTTGTGTTGTTGAAAAAAGGTATTTGCAATGAATAAATTGTTGTCTTGCAAAATTCTCTCATGAGGTCTCCAGCATCATTCAGATCACCAAGACAGTATTTTCCAACTATCGGTGATTCTTTTTTGTTTCTAACTTTTTCATACCAGTGTTAATCAATGCATCTTGATTGAATGTTTGGTCAATTTCAGACTGCAGAAGCTGGTGAAAATCTTCAGTTTCCTTCTTCTGAGTCTGTTTTAATCTGGAAGCTCCACTGAAACCTTTGCAGCATGGGTAACCCTGCTGATATTTGGAATACTGGTGCCATAGCCTCCAGTCTAACTGCACCACAGAAGCCACCAAAGTCCCACCAGCTGATAGATGAGTGACAGTATGTCATCCTAGTACCACATAAACCCCCACCAAGACATAGGCGCTGGCTGCACATAAGGTATAACGTGTGGGAATCAAACCTAGGTCTCTCACATGGAAGAGGAGAATTCTGCCACTGTCCCACCCATAGTAACACAAATGCAAACACAACACACTGCCATTGAGTCAGATCCAACTCATAGTGACTCCTCCTTGGGTATCCCTGTTCAGTCCCATTGTTCTAATGGAACGTGTCATTCCCAGAAGAGGAGATACTTTGGAACCACTTTTGAAAAGGTGTGAAGTTTGAGCCACTGCCTCTTAAGCAGTGAAAAGAGTGGGATCACCTGAGCATCTTGGACATGGTTAGGCCGTCTATAGCTGTGGTCATGCCACATGCCTGGTCTATATGGGATTCATGCCATCATTGTTGGGTTAGAACAATAGTTCTAGTGCCTATTAGGAAGCATTTAGCTCTGTGGAAGCAACTTGGAGGGGTTTGCTAATGGCATCTACTGGATAGAGCCCAGAGGATGCTGCTAAACATCCTATAATGCACAGGACAGCCACCCAAAACAAAGTGTATGTGGCCACAGATGTCAGCAGTGCCAAGATGGAGGAATCCTGAGTTAGAAGTCAGCCCTTAAAATCCACACTTCAACTTTCTCTCAAGCTGAGTTACGGAGTATTCCAGGCCTGCCTCTAAGTTATTCTGACATGGAGATGTGTTTTTCTGTAAGCTTACCTCCCTTTGTGCATTTATTTATTGGCTTTTCTCATTTGCATTTGTATGCTTTGCCTTTTCCTTGAAATGAGAAACAAGTCTAGAATTTGATTATTGGATGATCCCCACAAAGGAACACATGAAAGAGGGCTATCTTCTTGGAGTTTTCTTGTTTCTTTCCAGTGATAATAACATTCTGTTTTCTAGGGACTGTAGAAGACTTCTCCCTCCGAGTTTTTTGTGTTACACACATAAATGGTTGGCCATGTTGTTTTAGATTACATCTTCTTTTTTTGGGAGGGGTGGGATGGCTCCATATTTTAAGTCTGATTATAAGTGAGTATTGCTTTACTTAAAAAAAAAAAAAAAAAAAAACTTTTGTTTCTTTGTCCTTGGCTTTTGGATGGCAAAGTAGAACACTTCAATTCTAATAAAGAATGGCTGGTAACTGCAGCTATCTTTTCCTTACATCTTATGCACTTCAATTATTGTCAAGCCAGCAGGCAATAACCTAAGTTGGATGAAATGTATTAAGTGTTTGCTTATGTCTGTTGGGGAATATGATGTAATCTCTAGCTACTTATTCTGTTTTGGTTTTAACACAATATACTTGTGTCTTTTCATGCTAGTTTAGGGAGAAAAGAGCTGTAGCTTTCTATAAATGACAAGAGACCTATAAAGCCCTGAGTTATATTATTGACAGCTGACATCCCGATCCTGAACCATTCATTCTCCATTCCCTGCTTTTGTCTGCACAGTAACTTTTCATGGTTGATTTATAGGTTTAAAGGGGAAATGGGTTTAAGGATTCATTAAATCGTGTCAAAAATAATGGCTCTCTGAGAAATTCTTAATACTCCATCTTCTGGGCTCACCCTGGGTTTATAGCAACCACTCTCACAGCAATGTGAAAGATGATGACTTCTGAATCTTAACAGTTAACACTTCATAGTAGAGTGATAACATGTAAGTAGCTAGACTTTATAAATGAGCAAGAACCTCAGTCTTTGGAGGTAAGAATAATATTTATGTTGTTAGCTCTCAGTGCATGGCAGAAATTCACCAGGCAAAGAAATAGTTGATGCTGAGGTTTTGCCTAACAGCTGGTGTGGCTCACTGACATCTACGATACCTTTAAAAAGATTGATTATTTTTTTGCTAATAACTTGTTGGAACCATAACGTTTAGATGAGGTAGTTGGCTGCACGAGGTTTGGGTCATTAGCGTGCGTAATCGTTCCCAAGTGTTTAAACCTTACCATTACAGCAGTCGTCCCATTCTTTCTGATATTTGATGAGCTGTTTCTCTTGCTGTCTTTTCCGTACGTTTGTAAGTGATGTCAGGACAGGACACTTTGCTGATCATCTCCATAATCTTTGTATCCTGGCATTCCCCACTGGAGCATGAATATGTTGTTGATATTGTTGGATGTCACTGAGTCGATTTCGACTCATGCTGATCCCATGTGACAGAGTAGAACTGCCTCATAGAGTTTTCTAGGCTGTAGTCTTTGCGGGAGCAGCTCACAAGGGCTTTTCTCCTATGGAGTATCTGGGTGGGTTTGAACTACTGACCTTTCAGTTAGCAGCCGAACACTTAGCTTTTGTGCAACCAGTGCTCCTTAATGTGAATATAGTGAACATTGAAACATTGGGGAAAAAATAAAAATAAATAAATAAAGCACATTATCCATTCTTTCACCATAGATGCTTTATTATATTAGATTCAAAAGCTATGAGATTTTATTTATATAAAATCTTTGCAGAAGCAGCCTTGAGGACAGAGCCTCTGAAGAGCCTTGATTCTTGTAGTTGTTATGTTAGCTGCCATGGAGTCGGCCCTGACATTATGGCGACCCCGTGCCTGGCAAGCTCCGCCGTTGTGATCCGTAGGGTTCTCACGGTCTGACTGTCTGAAGTAGACTGCCAGGCCTTTCTTCTGCTCCGTGTTAGTCTAGAAGCACCGCTGAAGCCTCCAGTTCAGCATCCTAGCAACACGCAGGCCTCCAGTCACAGACAGGTGGTGGTGATGCATGAGCTCCGTTTGGCTGGGAATTGAGTCTGGTCTCCTGCATGTTGTTGTCTGCTCTGCCTCGTAGCAACTGGATGTACAACAGAACGAAACACTATCTGGTCCTGCACCATCCTCACAATTTTGCTACGCTTGAGCCCATATTGAGGTCACTGTGTCAGCCCGTCTTGTTGAGGGTCTTCCCCTTATTCGCTGACCCTCTGCTTTACCAAGCATGACATCCTTCTCCAGGGATTGGTCCCTTCTGACAATGTGACTAAAATATGAGAGATGAAGTTTGGCCATTCTGGCTTCTTAGGAGCATTTTGCCTATACTTCTTCCAAGGCAGATTTGTTTGTCCTTCTGGCAGTCCATGGTATTTTCAATATTCTTTGCCAACACCACAGTTTCAAGTGCCTCATTTCTTCTGTGGTCTTCCTTATTCATTGTCAAGCTTTCACATGCATATGAGTCTACTGAAGATACCATGGCTTGGGTCAGGCGCCCCTTAGTCTTCAAAGTGACATCTTTGCTTCTTAACACTTTAAAGAGGTCTTTTGCAGCAGATTTGCCCAGTGCAATATGTCATCTGATTTCTTGACTGCTGCTTCCATGGATGTTGATTGTGGCTCCAAGTGAAATGAAATTCCTGAAAACTTTAACCTTTTCTCCATTTATAGTGATATTGCTTATTGGTCCACTTGTAAGGATTTTTGTTTTCTTTATGTTGAGGTGTAATCTGCGTATCACAGGTTGTTAATGAGTCTTCCTTCAATCCTGATGCCATGCTCTTCTTCATATAGTCCAGTTTCTTGGCTTATTTGCTGAGTGTACAGATCGAGTAAGTATGGTGAAGGAATACAACCCTGACATACCCCTTTCCTGATTTTAAACCATGCAGTATTCCCTTGCTCTATTTGAACAACTGCCCCTTGGTTTACGTACAAGGTTCCTCATAATCTCAGTGAAGTGTTCTGGAATTCTCACTCTTCACAGTGGTCTCCATAATTTGTTACAGTCTCCTGAATGGAAAGCGAGAATTTTTCCACTGAATCACCACTATCCCCTTCAGTTTAATCTACCCATCATGACATCACCTCTAATAAGCATGACTCCCTGTCTCTTTCTTTCACAGTCCAATAACTAGCTTCATCTCATCCCAGACCTCCTGGCTCAACGTGGTCCCTGACTACTTCAGCTCACGTGGCCTTAGTTGTCTACATCACAGATTCTGGGTTCTTCAAATAAATGGCGTCCATTGTCTTCAGTTCTTGAGGGCATCTGTTTTTCTCCCTTGTGAGTATGAGCTTCCTGTGGACATGTGTTATCTAGTAAATGTCTTGGGAAAAGTTAGGTAATATGAAAAGTATGTATTCTATAAATAAGAAAAGGAAATTCTTCCCCATTCAGTAGCTACATTGCATCTTCATTTAGTAAGCTTCTGAAAGATACGTTCTGAGGGACATGATCAATTTCAAGCTGTCAATTCCAACTCATGACGACCCCATGTGTGTGTGAGTAGACCTGTGCTCCGTAGTTTTCAGTGGCTGATTTTTTTGGAAGTAGATTGGCAGGCCTTCTTTTTGAGGGACCTTTGAGTGGACTTGAAATACCAACCTTTTGGTTAGCAGCTGCATATGTTAATCACTTTCAGCACCCAGGGCCTTGATTCATTTAATGAAGTACTATCATCAATATATAGAATATTATATGGATATATGTGTATTTATAGATTTAAGTATATAGTATTTTAAGCTTCTTTCCAGTTTAGAGGTCTAAATATACCTTTTGGTCAAATTTGTGTTATTAAGCTGCTAAGAAAAAGAAGCCAGAGGGTTTGGTAAATATTTTATAAATACAGTTGGTTGTATATGTCAGTCAATATGTGTCTCCAAGGAACTTTGCCTTAGTGCTTGAACTTGTGGTCACATTTCATCCAAACCATATACATAATAAAAATAATTACAGGCTGTTGTGGTTGATGTCCATGTTTCCTCACTATAATGATACTGTTATAATCTTGTTTGTTTTGAAGAGACTGGTGCATGTTGAAGATTTGCATTGAGCTGTTTGTTCCTGGCACCTGTGGTTTTGTCCTTTGGATATGGATTCTGTGTTTATGGGCTGTGTGGCCATGGTTGCAGCACAGGAACCCCAGGGGTGCAGGTGCTTCCCTTGGCTGTACGAATGCTCCAAACTGTCAGGAGAAAGACAAACGCTTGCTGGCCATTACCCATCCTACTATACGCTTCTTTCTTATGCTGGGAAAGTGCCTAGAGAGAGTCTTGGGAGAATAGAGCAATTTCTGGAGCTTTCTGCAAAAAAAAGAAAAAAATCTGTATATAAGAGAGGAATGGAGAATAACATATGGGTCATGTTTTAAAACAACTAATGAATTTCTTGAGACGAGACAAAACAATGCCCTGGAAAAGATCCCTATTGGAGAGTAATTAGGATGTAGTTCCTAGGGGATAGAAACTTGATCTCAAAGAAAAACAATGTCATTCCTAGCATGGCACCACACATCAAAAGGACATCAGTGCATCTGACTGGTCAGCCTTTGGGGTGGTGTTTTGTAAGCTCAGGGGATGCTGGATCATCTATATCTTCCTCAGCAAAGACGACACAAACTAACGTACAGCCATGACCTCGAACTTCCTTCTAAAAAGGTTGGCGTGCACTAAATGTGTCCATCACCTGATGCTTTCAGTGTTGGGCATCCTCTGAGATTTTTCATGCCCCCTCACGATGCTACAAGAGATCCAAAAATACTTTCAAAATTTAAGCAGGAAATAGCACAATTACCATATGTTTAACTGGAAAGTTGATACAATTCCAACCCCATACGAAGCAAACACAGGTGTACTAATTCTGCAAAACAAAAATGTTAAACTTTACTGGCCCCCTTTCATCCCCCTCCCTTTTTGAAAAAAAAATTGGTGATTAAATTAACTTGAGATGGAATGTGTTTGGATCAGCTAAATGTTTACATATGGCTTTGTCATATAGGACATAGAACATCTTGATGAAGAGTAAATTATTCAGCTGTTGTAGTCACACAGCGTTTCCAAGTGTCTGCGTGTTTGTCATCAAATAGATCCATATAGATATGCAGCTGCTGCCAAAAAGTGCATTGCTTTTCCTGGACATTTCTTTACTATTTTGGTGAAACTGTACAGCATTGTGTTTTTTGGCATTTAAATTATTCGTGTTTCTTGCTCTCGATGCCTATAGGCTTTTTGGTCCCTAACTGCACATGGAGGTTGACAATATGAGAGAGGAAAGTGGTGATACTCCTCACCTGCCGTGTAAATGTTCAGGAAGAGGCTTTGTACCTCATGACTTATGAATACTCACATTGCAGTTAGTCTGTGCGGCCTCAGGCCATATTTGGGCGGAAGCAGTGTAGGAAGTTTATTTCTTCGGGGGAGTTTGAATATATTACTGTCGGGCTCTCTGAGTAATTGGCATCCTGGTGGGACTGTAGGACCCTTTTCCCACCGGCCATTACTTGTCTATTAGTATGTGGCTTTAGAACATAGCCCATAATTCCTTACGTGGAAAAACAACATGTCTGAAGGGAAATAATGAAAGTTGTAAAACACAGATGCTTCCTTAAACTGAAAACAAGTTGTCTCAGGAAAATGCAGGAAGCCATGCTTCACGATATGCTGATACTGTTCTCTTTATGATTGTGTCACAGTGTGTTCTAGTTACTCTTACTGTGTAACAAGTCACCTGGAAACTTGGTGGCTTAAAACAACAGCCACTATTTCGTTATCACTTTAGTTTTCATTGGTCAGGGGTTTGAGCAGGCCTTGATGGAGTGGTTCTGTGGAGAGTGTGATGGCGACAAAGGCCGGCATGTGAGTGGAGGAGCAGCTCTGGGTGGGGCTGGTATCTCTCCCTCTTCACAGAAGCTTGAGGCTCTTCAGTGGGGTCTCTGTACATGAACTAGCTTGGGCTTCCTCACAAAATGGAAGCCTCAAGGAAGTCCAGCTGTTTCTATGGAAGAGGAAGGCTTTAAAATTGGTCATTCCAGCAAACAAGGTGGATACAGCAGTGCCTTTTAGGATCTAGTCTCAGAGGTTCTGCAGAGTGACTTGCATTGTGTAAGTTAAAAGTGGTTCATCTGCCTGCCCAGATTTACGGGGAGTGGGGAACTAGGCTCTATTTCTTAATAGGAGCATTACAAGACTTAGAGGGCACATGGAATATCAGGTATTATGTAGGTACCTTTACACTTTACTATATGCTTCATTTTGGTTTAAAATCAGACCTTAACTCTCTGTTCCTGGATAAGCAGACTTAGAAATCATCATTTTATAGCATTTGAGTATTTGATTCCTTTCGGTGATGAATTGGTAAAGGCCTTGTCTACAAACTGAGTTGGTGGTTTGAACCCACCCAGAGGCACCTCGGAAAAAAGACGTGGAAGTCTGCTTAGGAGAGATCACAGCCATTGAAAACCCCGGGGACACAGTTCTCCTCTGACAGATGTGGGGTCACCATGAGTTGGAATTGACTCTATGGCAACTGGTTTGTTTTGTGGTTTTCATTTGTTAGTGGCATGGCTCCAGGCCATGTCTGTCTAGGGAAAATGTCAAAGCAATATGGTATGGAGCCTCTAGAGTCAAGAGTGTTTGAGGTGATGGAATGGGAAGCACAGGTGCCAATCCTGAGGGATCTCACGGACTGCCCTCCATGTGTGTCTTGAGGCCATGAAGATGTCTGCTAGCTGCTCATGGCCTGTCCCATTCATCCAGGTGAGCAGTCATGGCCTGGAGAATGCCTTGTGACACTTAGGGAAGCAGCAAGATCTTGAAAGGCATAGAAGAGGAGACATGGCAGACAGGATATCAGACTTCTGTGATAGGCTCTCTCTGCAGTGGCAACATGACTCAGCAAAGGCACCTCTCCAAATCACAAGATGAAGAGTTTTGACAATCCTTGGTCATGGTTGAACTGCTCCAGCCCCCAGGGGCAGACCACCACTAGCTGATGGGCAGATCCCAGGTGCTTTCTCTCTGTTTCAGTTTCCTAAGGCTGCTGTAACAAGTTTTGACAAACTCATAACCCACTGCCGTCAAGTGGATTCCAACTCATAGCAACCCTAAAGGACAGAGTAGAACTGTCCTGTAGAGTCTCCAAGGCTGTGTACCTTGAACAGAAGCAGACTGCTGCAACTTTCTCCCGAGGAGCAGCTGAGGGCTCGAATTGCACCTTTTGGTTGGCAGCCGTATGCCTTAACCACTGTGTCACCAGAGCTCCTTTTCGACAAACTGGGTGTCTTTAAAGAACAGAAGTTTATTTTTTCACATTTCCAGAGGCCAGAAGTCTGCAATCAAGGTGTTGCCAGGGTTGGTTCCGTCTGGAGGCTCTGAGGGAGATTCTGATCCATCCCTCTTCCCTAGCTTAACTTCCTAGGACCCCTATAGGAAAAAGAAACAAAGTAGATGCTTTAAAGAACAGAAATGAATTTTCTGAAAGTTTTGGAGGCTAGAGGTCCAAACCAGGGTATCAGTTATGTTGATTCCCTCTGAAGGCTTTGACACAAGAACTATCCTTTACCTCTTTCCTAGTTTCCAGTGGCTATTGTCAATCCTGGGATGGTATTGTCAATCCTTGGCCTTCCTGTGCTGCCTGTAAATGTTTCTTCCCACAGTATTTAACAGCCTGTGTGTGATTCTGTGTGTCTGCTCTCCCATTTTCTAAACTCTTTAGAGGGGATGAGGACTAGGACCTACCCTATTCTGGTATGACATTATTAACTGAACTAATAACAGCAACAAAAACCTATTTCCAAACAGGGTTGTTCATAGGTCCTGTGGTTAGGACTTCAGCATATCTTCTTGAGAGACACAATTCAGTTACTCTGGTTGTAGCACAGGGGGATCACCAGCAGCAACTCACTTAGTTTTACCTAATGCTCACTGAAGAGACCTGGTGGCACACTGATTAAGCACTTTGCTGCCAACCCAGAGGTCAGCTGTGTGAACCCACCAGTCACTCTGTGAGAGAAAGATGTGGCGGTCTACTTTCATCAAGATTACAGTCTTTGAACACACCCTAGAGAGAACAATCATGGGAGAAGGAAGGGCTTCTTATGCACAGGGAGACAGCTCAGGGCGCAGGAGAGTATGGAGGGATGGTCACTGGGAAGAGGTAACTATGGGGAGGAAGTGGGAGGGGAGCTGTTGCGTTGTGGTAAACTGTGGTCAATGACATGAGACAAAGTATATGTGAACTGCTGTATGGAAAGTGAATTTGCTCTGTAAATCTTCACCCAAATAAAAACAAATAAATTAAAAAAAAAAAAAATGTAGAGTCTACAAAACACGGCATAATATGGATGAACTTGGAGGACACTATGTTGAGTGATATAAGTCAATCACAGAAGGACAAATATAGTGTTAGTTCGTTGTTGTGGAGGGTCAAGGAAAGGTTTATATATGGAGGGAAACTTCGTTGGTTACAAGGGGTGGGAGGGGAGGGGGGGGAACTCAAAAAAAAAAATACATTGACCCATGTCACTTTAGTTTTGTGTACTTCACTATACATAAATTATATTTCAATAAAATGTATTTAAAAAATACAAAAAAAAAAATAAAGATTACAGTCTTTGAAAACCCTATGAGGCAGCTCTACCCTGTTGTAAGGTCTCTATGAGTCAGAATTGACTCGATGGCATTGGATTTATTTATTTATTTAATGCTCACCTACTTCTTGAGGGTCTTCATCCCAGCTCATGAATCCTCTGATAGACTTAGCAGTGCCCGTTGCTGGAGCCCTGCCTGAAGTGCTGAGCTTTCTGGTCTCGGTTTTCATGGAAGAAAAAAGAGCTGTCGTCAGAGGATCCAGCTTTTATTCTGGCATTAAACTCTGATGGACTAGAACCATTTGATCAGAAAATGCAGAGTGAAAAGGAGGCTCCTGTAGGCATGTGTGTTGCCCTGGAGAAAGCTATGTCTTTTAAAAGTCAGGAGATCTTGTTGGCTAAGATCATGTGCTATCAGTGTAGTCTCATTTGTGGCTCCTTAACATAGGTGCAGCAAAGTTTCCAATTGGAATCCCTTTCATTGACTATGCTGGAGGGTATAAAACTCAACAAACTAACATTTAAACATTTTATAATTTATTAAGTAAGACTAAAATTTCCTCTCTCTCAGCTTAAAACTGTGTATATGTGTTAGGCATGAGAGGCACTGGTGACCACTGACAGAGGGGTGGTGGCTGCACTTGGCAGAGCATTGACTGGGAATTGAACTCAGATCTCCTGCATGGAAGGTGAGAATTCTATCACTGATTCACTACTGAATGTTAAGAGTAAAATTTTAGATTTTGAATCTATGTAGAAAAGAAATAAACAAAAACTAAGGGCTTAGACTGGATGTGTAGACAAATGCTGTCCTTCTGATGTTGTAGGTCTCAAGTCAACTAATAGAAGACACACTCAAGGCAAATAACACTACATTCCCAGGAAGCTTTCTTGGGAACCTGCACTTTAAATGAGAGCTTAAACCAAAACAATTAAATTATTTTGATACGAGGCATTCCAGACATAGGAGGAAAGTTAATAATTGTGACAATGTCAGACAGTGTACCAAGCACTTTATATACATAATCTAACTTAATCTTTACAACCACTTAATGAGATAAGACTTATTATCTTTGGGGAGTTACAGCACAGAAGTTGATTTTGCCTGGGTCATAGTGCACATCCACCCAAGTAGAGCCAAGTCCATCTGATTTCAATGCTCATCTCCATTTTGCTGCACTACCATGAATCAGAGCTCTGGTGGTGTAGTGCCTAAGGCATTTTGACTGCTAACCAGAAGGCTGGCAGTTCAAACTCACCAGCCACTCCTCTGAAGGAAAATTGGACTATCTACTTCTGTAGATAGTACTGCTTCAGAAACCCAAGGAGGGGTCACCATGAGTCAAAAGGATAACTATTAAGTTTAGAGGAGAAAGAACTTGGACAGAAGATCTAAGTTTCAGTGTAAATTCTTCTAAGAAGTTTAACTTCTTTCATCTCTAATTTCCTCAGAACATGGACATGACAAGTGTTCAATGAGGACTTGTTGAGCTCAGTGATTTCTTGGCATCTTTGAGATGTCTTCAGAGCTGCAACCTACAGGGATGTTGTCTTAGTTTACTAGGGCTGCTATAACACATGTACACAACAACAATGCAGTGCACTGCCATGGAGTCAGATCCAACTCATAGCGACCTCTCCTTGGGTTTCTGAGGTGGTATCACTACGAAAATAGATTGCCCAATGTTCCTTCTGAGGAGTGGCTGGTGAGTTTGAACTGCCAGCCTTCTGGTTAGCAGTCAAATGCCTGGGTTTTGGAGGTGGTATCACTACGAAAATAGATTGCCCAACCTTCCTTCTGAGGAGTGGCTGGTGAGCCTTTTGGTTAGCAGTCAAATGCCTGAGGCATTACACCACATGTAGGTGCCTTTAAAGAACACAAATTCATTTTCTCAGTGTTCTGGAGGTGGAAAGTCCAAATCAGGATCTTGGCTGTGTGGATTCTTTCCTTGTCGGTAGCCATGGGCATTGCTTGTTTCCTCAGTGATCCTTGAGTGGCATCTGTCTTCCCATGTCTGTGCATGCATCTATGTCTCATCTGCTCTTTTCATAACTCAGAAGTGATTAGGTTTAGGACACACCCTACACTGATATACTCTCATTCACATAACAAAGAAAAGTCTATTTCCGAACAAGAACATACCCACAGGTACAGGAGTTAGGATTACAACACATATTTTGGGAGACACCATTCACTCCACAGATGGCTAAAGATGGGTCCAATCTTACTCCTTACAAATTTAAAACTTACATCTCAAGATCTAGGGCATAGGAGACAGATGCCAGGACATTCAAGGCCCTGCCAAGTGAGAGAGAGAGAAAGGGAATCTCACCCGAGTCACGGTTTGATTTGCCCTCAGCCTTCCATTTAGCCCAGCCTTCCCCTTCATCCTTGTGCTCAACTAGAAAGGTATTTCCATTTTATAAGCTGTAATTTTTACTTTAACGCCTAGCCCTGTGGCCTGTAAAACTTCCCAGTCTTAATTGAGAGAGCTTTCACAGTCTGCCACTACCTATGGGCAAAATGGTGTTCATATCATTCCAGTCTAGGGAGATGTTACACCCAAGACAATCATATTTGGGTTTTTATAGCACCAAGGAAATAAAAAGGACACTCTGCTCCTTCAGGTCCAAGACTTTTTGTTCACACAATTAAAATAAGCCTTATTTATAGAGAACTCTTCACACTGTAAAGATGAAAGGGATAGTAGTCTAAAAGTAAAACAATAACACAACTCTCTGGTTAATTAGAAGGATTTCTCCAGACAAAGCTATGTTGTTGTTGTTGTTATATGCCATCGAGCGACCCCTCCCTGGGTTGCCGAGGCAGTATCATTATGGAAGTAGATTGCCCAACCTTCCTTCCGACGAGTGGCTAGTGGGTTTGAACCCGCCAGCCTTCTGGTTAGCAGTCAAGTGCCTTAGGCACTATGCTACCAGAGCTCCCAGACAAAGCTATATGCCTCATTAATTAAGTACTGAATATTGATATGGCTCTTGCTTTCATGATTGGGTATTAGAAGCTGAGAGCCTAACAGTGACATTATCTCTACTCTCAAGACATTTACAGCCCAGAGGAGGGCTAACACAATAAATGGATGGTCTCTACAAACACCAGATGTTGTGGAGCTCATAGTGAGTCCACCTAACTCAGACTTGGTTGTGGGAGACTGGTGACCTGGAAAGTTAGATCATGGTGGAGTTTGGCATCCCAAGTGGAATGAAGGGCCCAGAACCCAAAGAGACCCTTGAGCATTTAGGAAATGAAGAGTTTATTGGGGCTAGAGAAGGTGAATGCAGGAAGGGAAGGGATTGGGAAATGTTAATGGAACTTAGTCTTACAAGATCGTGGTAGGGAACATAGACTTTATCTGGAGAAGAGAGAAAAACTTTTGAAGGCTCTTAACCAGCAGACTGGCATATCATCTTTGCACTGCAAAAAATTAAGTCCAGCTGCATTGTGGCGAGTGGACTGGAGAAGGGTAAAACTGGAGGTTAGAAAGCAGTTACTAGAATTACAACAGTGAATAGACTTGAGCGATAGGAGTCCAGTAGCAACATACGAAATTTGTGTTTGGGTGGCTGGAGTGAGGCAGCCACAGAAGTTATAGATGGCACCAAGGGTTATTTTCTCATGTGCTCCAAACAGTAAACATTGCCAAGCCTGTGATTTCTGAGCAGTTTAGATGTGAGGTTCTTTACATCATGCCTGCAGCAAAGGCTGGCTCCTGTCCTCTCCATATATGCCCATCTTCCTTCTCTCGCTCTTCCCATGCCCCTCTAGTTCTCCAACTCTACCCTAAAAGTCACGGGCAACTGGGGCTCAGGAGTTCTCCTCCCTCCATTTTCTTCTTCCAAGCACATCTTCATAACACTGTTGACTATGAAGGTCAAAGATACCTTAAGACAGGTTAAGAAAGATCATTTTGTTAAAAACATGGTATGAGCGTGGGATGGTGAATGAAATACCAATCTTGGCTGTTTTTTTACAACGTGAAGGGTAAAGTTTTGGTCAGTCATTCAAGAAACATTTGTTAGCCTCAGAGCAGATGGAGATGCCACTGAAACATGTGGACCCACAGCGTCCACAGCCACTGTCTGTGTCTCATTAACACCTCATCACCTCTGATGACGACGCTGAGGCCTCGCTGGCTGAGCCCAAGGCTGGCTTACGAAACCCAACTGGGGAGTTTAAAAAACAAAACGAGCTACGCAGGCCACATGTTGGCCTGATACTACTACCAGCCAGCACTGTTTTTTCAGGCTTCTGAAAGGACGGCTTCCGAAGCCATTCCTTCTCATGGAAGCTTTAATAGGAAAGTAAACAATGCATTTGATCAAGCCTTTTAAAACAAAACCAAGCCTGTTACCATCAAATCGGAAGTTCTCCTCTGCACATGGAATTGCTATGAGTTGAAATCAGCAACACCTATTAACAACAAGTGCTCAGCGCTAATCAGAAGGTTGGTGGTTATGACCCACAAGCCACTCCATGGGAGAAAGATGGTGGCAGTCTGATTCTGTAAAGATTTCAGCCTTAGAAATCCTATGGGTCAACTCTACTCTGTCCTATAGAGTCATAGTGAGTTGTAATCAACTCGGTGGCCATGGGTTTGGTTTTCCGGGTTTAACAACAAGAAGATATATCTCAGTCATACAAATTGTTTATTGACGTGAGATTATAACATTACTTCGGCCTTGTACCACAGTTCTTTGGTGTGAAGACCAAAGTGATTCATACATCACATCAGTACTTTGAAATGTATAGTAAAGTCAGCCTAAAATGCTTTTTAAAGTGATAACTTATTTTGGGAATAATAGCATTCACTTTTAAAATACAGCTATTTGGTTCTGACAGTAAATAAATCACGCAACAGTCTCTCAGCAATCTACCAACATTGAGCAATAAATCTTCGGATTCAACATGAGACTAGACATAATGCTGTAAAGTAAAAGTCTTGTTTTAGCTCAGTGACCTCAGTTTTGCCTCTGCTGGACAGTAAATTTGATGCAAAATGAGCAAATATGGGTGGCTGAGTTTCAACCTGGCATAACAGTGAGGCTTTGTCAAGGATCCCAGAATTGAGAGAGTTTTGAACGAAAAAAGCTTGAAAAACAAAAACATATGCTGAGCAGCTGGGGGCAGGGGAACCAAAGAATGGGAAGAGCTGTCACCTTTGCTAGGAACACACTCTGTTTAGTGACTTTTTGTTTTAGTTGACCCCAAACTAGTACTTCTGGAAGGCACATGGTGAGGAATAAAGATTAACTCATTAATTCATTCACTCATTCAATTCATAGTCAAGAGTGTTTTCTTCTCTTACTAGCTCTGTAACCCTATGAACATTATTTAACTTCTCTACACCTCAGTGCCATCACCTGTAAATAGGAGCGTGCCTGTACTTAGCTCATAGGACATCATAACCAGAATGATGCATGCTTAGACACCATGCCAACCTGGAGATTTTTCAAAGTCAAACCAATCCCTGCCTACAGGGAACCCTAGGACATGATGAGGAAACAAAAATAAACATGGAATTAAAAAATCTACCAAGAGGCTGGAGGACATGGATATGGGACTATTGATAAAATTAGAGTTATCTTGCAGGGAGAGAATCATGAAAGGCTTTGCTGAGTTGGGACTTACTTTGAATTGAAATCTAAATGATGAGAAAGAGCTAGCCATGCAAGAGAAGAGACCAGAACATTCCAGGCCAAGGACTCAACATTCCTGACCTAGGAATCACCCTAGTTTGCTCCAGGAACTGGGAAGATGTAGCTGTTGTTTGTTGCTGTGAAGTTGATTCTGACCGATAGTGACTCCATGTGGCAGAGTGGACTGCCCCATAGGGTTTCCAAGGCTGTCATCTTTACGGGAGCAGATTGCCAGGTTTTCCTCCTGCAGAGCTGCGGGGTGGATTCGAACCACCAACTTTTCAGTTAGCAGCTGAGCACTTAACTGTTGTGTCACCAGAGCTCTTGTGGAAGGGGCCAATCACGCAGCATTCCAGAGCTGATAGTGAGGAGTCTGGCTTTAGTGTGCATGGATTAGGAGTTCCCTGAGTGGTTTTACAGCAGTTGAATGGTAGGTTTTTTGTTTTGAAAGATGATCCTAGCTTCCGGGTACTAAACGGACCAGAATGAGAGCATCAGGGCACCTACTGAAGTCATTCCAGTGGAAGACAATGATCGCTTAAGATGGGCAGTGACAGTGGAGATGAGAAAAGCACTTGGAGCTGCAGATCTACCCTTAAATCTCACAAATGCCCTCCCTTGGCAATCTCTTCTTAGGTGCAAACATGGACAAGATAACAGCTAAAGGGAAAACAGTTTAATTAGCCTCTATTTTATTAAAGATTCTCAAATAGTTTTCTTTATGAAAGCTATAGCCAGTGATTATTAAGTATATTGTGATAAAACACATATAACACATAAACATGACATCCTAGGAAACACTATGGATAGTTCCACTCATCTTTTAGGTCTCTGCGAGTCATAATCAATTCAACAGCACATACTATCAACAGCAATGGTAATCTTTAACTTTTTGAGGAACCACCAAACTGTTTTCCTAAATGGCTACACCATTTGATATTCCTACCATCAATGTATGAGGGTTCCAATTTATCCCCATTCTAGTCAAGACTCAGTATTTTCTGTTTTTTCATAATCGTCATCCTAGTAGGTGTGAAGTGGTATCTCAGTGTGGTTAGGGCCAGTGAATTTTTTGAAGATCTATTACCAAGAGAGTGTATAGCCAAGACCTGATTTGACAGTTTGGGTTGGCGTCTTCCTGAAATTCAGATTGAGAGCTCTGAGATCTAGTTACTAAGAAAATAAAGTCAAGATGTATAATGGTGTTAGATCTGGGTTGTAGAGAATTCTTCATTGTTTTCTCTTCAGATTGGATTCTAAGTTGTCCTTGGGAACCTAGACTAGAGGTACTATGCCAACCAGGACAGTGAAAAGAGGTTCCCCGCTGTAGCTTCTTGGAGAAGAGTCCAAAAGCAATAACCTTGTTTTAGCTTTCCACCCAAAGTTTAATGTGGAGAATACTTCATGAAATTATATGCTTCCATTCCATCCCACTCCATTGTGCTTTGTGCTTTGAGAAAGAAAGGGCAGAGGAGGGAAAGGGTGTATATATATATATAATCTGTGCATAGCTCTCGGGAGGAGCCCTGGTGGCAGAGTGGTTAAAGTGCTCGGCTGCTAATTGCAAATCAGCAGTTTGTATCCACCACTCTTTGGGAGAAAGATGTTGCAGTCTGCTTCTGAAAATATTTACAGCCTTGGAAACCCTATGGGACAGTTCTATTCTGCCCTATAGGGTTACTTTAAGTCAGAATCAATTCAATGGCAGTGGGTTATAACTCTCTAGGAGTCACTGCGTGGTGAAATGTTTAAGTGCTTGCCTACTAGTTGAAAGGTGGGAGTTTGAGCCCATCCTGAGGCAACTCAGAAGACAAGCCTGGCCATGTGCTTACCAAAGGTCACAGCCTTGAAAACCCTATGGAGTTATATTATGCACATACAGGATCACCATGCGTTGGAATAGAGTCCACGGCAACCAACACCACCATATATGTTTCTCTGCATATTTCTTTTTTTTCTCTCTCTCTAGATCCAGGTCTTTTGAGCACGTACCTAAGACTATATACCCAAAGACTACATATATATATATATATTTACACACACACACACAGCCACTCCTCTGAAGGAAGGTTGGACAATCTACTTCCGTAGTGACACTGCCTCAGAACCCCAAGGAGGGGTCACTGTGAGTCAGGTCTGACTGGACAGCACATAACAACAACAACATACACACACACATATACCCACACATCTCCCTCTGTGTGTGTGTGTGTGTGAGGGATATGTATATCTTTCTACATATCACTATATTTAATAAGATTTAATAAGGTACACACTCACACCAATTGTTTATATCTTCAGAGAAAGAGAGAGAGAAAGATGAGAGAGAGAGACAAGAGAAGAATGAATATGAAAAAGGAAAGGGGCTAAGGCCTGATTTGTCATCACCCCGAAGTGCTAACGCTGGCTCCCAAACCTCAGGCTCCAATTCCCTCATCAATCTTCATACCCCCCAGATTCTGTGTAGCGCAAACATGGAAAGAAAAGAAAGTTCTTAGCCAAATCTTGAGTCCAGATTGGAGAAAGGAGCTGTGCAGTGACAGCCCATATTTGTAAGGGCTTATTGGGACCTCACTAAGGAGACTGGCCCCAGGCCTGGTAATTTCACATGTTTTCTTGATTCCTAAGTTAATCATTTTTACATCATCCATTTTCAAAGGAGCCAAAGGGAAGCTTCCTCCAGAAATAGCTATTCATTGGCATGTAACAATTAAACACAAGCTCACATTTATGTGACTGTCCTTGAACAAGAATTTGATTTAGATTTAATACGATACATACTCATGTGAAATGCATACCAATGATTTAATACGATACAACCCTAGCATAAAACGAAATCAGTTTTAACAACTCATCAGGATTTATTAGGCACAGCTTAAGCAATTTGATGGAGTTATAGTTAATGGTATCTGAGCCTTTGATGGAAGAAAAATGAATCTAAAGTTTCTTTCTCCTATCAACATATCTTTGGCATGGAACCTAGGCTTTTCTCCATTAATAACACCCCAAAGAGAAACAAGACTGGAAATCTAGAATATACTACACAGTTACGGTATGATAATTTAGCTCACAATGACCGTTGGTATTTTTGAAATTTAACTTTTTTAGTTTTGAGCATTTTATTCTCTTTGTTCTGCAACTCACTGGGGCCAACTCAGTGGCCACCAACAGTAACCACAGTCTTTCTCTACTCAATGTGGGATTCTCGTTATGTTCTTGCTCTTCTGGTGAAAAGATTTAGCTTAGAAATTAATAATCCCATTATCCCCCAAGAGTTTTGTAAGAAAGTAAATGGTGTAAGAGACAGACTTAAAGGTACAAGGCTTTATTGTTATTATTGTTTGTTTCTTTAATTAGTATAACAAAGACAATAAAACCTGTGAAAGATGGAACCTTTGCAAGGTAGAAACCTGCCAGAGAAAGAAAACGCAAATATTTTCCAATAAAGTGAGAGCTAGAAAAGTGGTAAGCCTGCACTCTTTAAAAGATGGAAAACTTACGAGATCTGGAAAAGCAAAACATTTCCGCTGACTTCCGGATCTCACAGGTTTCACTGTATTTTCCAAACTTTTTATTGGAGAGTGGTGAATTTCTTTATGCTGACATCTCAAATGTTAATTGATTATCACTGTGACACTAGGTGTTACAGAGAGGAATTCAGTTTAAGTGACTATATCTTGGGAAGCAGGAACTCTGGTGGCATGGTGCCTAAGGTACTTGACTGCTAACCAGAGGGATGGTGGTTCAAATCCACCAGCCACTCCTCAGAAGGAAGGTTGGGCAATCTACTTCTGTAGTGATACCACCTTGGAAACCCAAGGAAGGGTCACTGTGAGTCGGATCTGACTTGACTGCAGTGAGTAAGTGAGTGAGTGATCTTGGGAAGTGTCCAGTCAAGTTTAGTTACTTTATTATACCAAACGCCAATCTTATGGTTTAACTTCAAAGACGGG
>NW_006921904.1:603106-608462 GCF_000298275.1 Orycteropus afer afer
GAGAACTGTCCCATAGGGTTTCAAAGGCTATAAATGTTTATAGAAATAGACTGCTTTATCTTTCTGTTGTGGAGCAACTGGTGGGTTTGGACTGCCAACCTTTTGGTTAGCAGCTAAATGCCTTAATTACTGCACCACCTGAGCTCCCTCAATGGCAGATCAGATTGGCTGATAGACTGGGACAAAACGACCACCTAGAATAAGATCTGGTGGAATGCTTTCATCTGATTATTAATTGAAGATAAACTATGTGGGTTAAAATACTGACCTAGGATCTTCATTTTGAAGTATTATAAAGCTGTATCAATTCACACAACATCTTATGAGACTATTATTGTTGAAGATAGGACTCTCAGGTAGACACAGGAACCAAGCATTCACTAGGGCAGCCCCTTCTAGTTTCACGTCCGTTGAAAACAGATGCCCAGGATTGGTCTCTCTTCCTTTCCTTGCACAGCAGCAGAAGTTAGATAGGCGGCCTCTGTTAAAACTAAACCAAACTCACTGCCATCAATTTGATCCCAACTCATAATGACCCCTTTTGGTTTTCCGATGTGGTAAATCTTTACGAAAGTAGATTGTCCAATCTTTCTTCTGTGTAGTGGCTGGTGGGTTTAAACTGCCAACCTTCTGGTTAGTAGTCAAATGCCTTAGGCTACACCACTAGAGCTCCTATTATTGTTGTTAGTTGTCATCAAGTCAGCTCCAACTCATGGCAGCATTAAGTATAACAATGAAACATTGCCCGGTCCTGGGCCATCTTCATGTTTGTTGGTAAGTTTGAGTCCTTTGTGGTGGTCATTGTGTGACTCCATCTCACTGAGCGTTTCCCCCATTTTCACTGACCCTCCACTTTATCAACCATGCTGTCTTTTAATAGTTGATATCTACTGAATGCTTACTACATGCAAAATATTGATGCAGTGTTTGCATTGAAAACCTACCACTGTGGGACTGTACTTAAAAATAAGAACACTGAGACAGAGGGTTAAGTATCTTTCCAGTATCACAGGTGGTTAGTGACAAGGGATTCAAGTGCAAGTACACTGACTCCAGGGTCAAGGCTTTGCACCCAATGTTACAATAAACATGTAGGGACATGAGGTCATGTGCTACATGAGGCTCCAGTGCCTGGCACTTTCCACTGACAAGGTTACATACTCTGACGCTTAGTTTACTTATGTGGAAGTGGGGAGAGTAATATGATTTGTATCTCATGGGGTGTTTGATGAAAACATGGACACACAGGGTGCTCAGTAGGGGTAGGCTCATTTGAGAGCTTATGGACATCTCTGCCCTAATCTTGTGTGACAGAAGGGAAAATGGAGGCTTAGAGATATTAAATGGTTTGTTCAACTTCAAGGTTGGGATTAGAATGAAGCTCTCTGGTCTGCAAGAATAAAGGCTCTCGTCTCTACAGCACGTAACCCACTAAATCATGAAAATACATTGTCACAGCAAAACTGGGTGAAGGTTTGCTTTTGAAATGACTAAGAAAAAGGCGTTTCTAAAGTAAACTCTGCTATTTTCAGATAGACAAATAATGCTGGGATTATGTAAAAGATGCAGATGTGTGTGTGTATCTGTGTGTGTGTGTGTGTGAGAGAGAGAGAGAGAGAGAGAGAGAGACAGCGAGAGAGAGAGTTCCGTTTTGTTTCTAAATGTTCAACTAATTCTCCATTTTTTTCCATATGATTCTTCCCCCATATTAGAATAAAGTTGGATGTCAACTTTCAAATGTTCACTAAATTTTGTAGGTCATGTGTTACTATCCTTAAACTATCTTTTGTATGTCAAACCTATTCAGCAACATGTGGGCAAGCTTGATGACCATCCATTATTTCAAGACGGATGAAGCCAGCTCAGTCTAGGGGAAATCCCCTTTGAAGGGTCCACCTTGATTTTAGATAAACCAAGAAATCAGGCTCCGGGGGCAGAGCATCTTCACTGGCCTGGCCTCTCTTCTCATCAGATGGCGGGAGAGGGTTTGGTTGCGATATGAGCAGAAGTGGAGGCCACCTGTCTAACTCCTGCTGCTGCGCAAGGAAAGGAAGCGAGATGAATCTGGACATCTGTTTTCAATGGAGGTGAAACTAGTAGGGGCTGCCCTAGTGAATGTTTGGATCTTGTGTTTACCTGGGTGTCCTATCTCTTTTTTTTGTTGTTGTTGTTATGTGCCATCGAGTCGGACCTGACTCATAGCGACCCCTCCTTGGGTTTCCGAGGCAGTATCACTACGGAAGTAGATTGCCCCATCTTCCTTCCGAGGAGTGGCTGATGGGTTTGAACCGCCAGCCATCTGGTTAGCAGTCAAGTGCCTTAGCCTCTATGCTACCCGAGCTCCTAATCCTGTCTCTAAGATTACTTTTTCATTGGGAGAATTGGACACTTCTTTTATAACTCAGCCTTCTCCCTACTCCATCTCAAGCTCTTGTCCACCAAGCAGGATGAAAGATCCACATGGACCAGAATAAGGGACTCACTAGTTTTCAGCTACCTGTTTACAGAATACTTCTGAGTAGGGCTGGCTCCATGGCCGTTGATAGTGCGGTTGTTCAACACCATGTGCTCAGCAGGGCACTGCCCTTAGTTTAATGCTCTGCTATCATGCCTTGAGATTCCTCATCATTTTTTCACAAGGGCTCCACATTTCCATTTTGCATTGGGTGCTGCAGGTTATGTAGCCAGTTGGGCACCTTGACAACATGGTCTGCCATTGACTTGCATATGTATACTTTCAAAGACAAGTACAAGAATACATTAGGTAAGAAAGCAATGGACTGTCTTTGTGAACAAGAAGCAGAATTTCTGGGTAAAAGGCTTAAATCAAACCAAGATTTGATGTGCATGTCACCAGATTACTTAAATACTTGTATTTCTTTATTCCCTAGCAATGCAGTAGATATTGTAGATATTGCCATTAAAATAAACAAACAAAAAACAACTTTGCAAATAAACTATATGTGGTGTCTTATTAATATTTATTTTGCCTCTCTCTGTTAGTGAGTGAAGTATTCAAATTCTGATTATACCATTTGTATTTCTTCTTTGAGGAACTGCCTATTGTTGTCCTTTCCTGATTTGTATGTTAGTCTTAGGGTTTTTTTTATTTTTGACTGATTCCCATTGGTTCTTTGGACAATAAAGATATTTGCCCTTGTTATTGTTAGTTTCTCCTAATGGGTTAATTGGCTTCAATATTTATTGCTGTTTATTTATTTGTGACACAGGCATGTTTGGCCTTTTTATATATTTGAATCTCTTGATAATTTTCTTTAAATAGTTCCCTTAGTTTTAGGTTAATAAACAGTTCTACCTTCCAAAGATTTTATAAATATTTTCTTCTGAATTTTCATATTTTGAGTTTTCTTCTTTAATACTGATCTAATATTTTTGTGTGTAGGATGAAGATTGACATAATATATATATACAAACACACACATACATATATATTTTTAATTAAAAAAAAAAAAATTCACGGCCATCAAGTCATTTCTGACTCATAACAACCCCTCTTTGGATTCCCAAGGTGCTGTCTCTACGGAAGTAGATTGCCCAATCTTCCTTTTGAGGAGTGACTGGTGGGTTTGAACCGCCAGTCTTCTGGTTAGCAGTTAAGAGCCTAAGGCACTATGCCACCAGAGCTCCCATGTATTTTAATATATATTAATTTTTTCAATCCAGGTATGAACTCTCCCTATGTATTCTTGTTTGTAGAGTTACTTTTCTACCTTGACCAGTAATATGAATTTATTTCTGGGCTCTCCATTCTGCTCCATGGAGGTACTTTTCCTCTGTGTATCACCAGAATATATTAGTATGCAAAGATCGTTGCTGTCGTGTTAACTCTGACTCCGGGTGACCTCATGTGTCTGAGAGTAGTACTGTGCTCTACGACGTTTTCAGGAGTAGATTACCTGACTTTTCTTCCAAGGCTCCTCTGGGTAGACTCGAACCTCCAACATGTCAATCAGCAGCAAAGCAATTAACCTTTTGACCATTAATACTACATGGATGGGGAAGGGCTGGTTAGTCATCACTCCTCCCTCCCCACCTCCACTTAATTATGTTCTCATTTATTCTCATGTGTTCTTTCTTCCCTTCTTGCCTTACACCATGTCGAATTTCTACTTGGCAATAAACTAAGTAGTTTTTCTGTGGACTTAAAGTAATACTGATGGCATTTCCTTACTGCCTGCAGTATTTAGACTCTTCACTAAGTCATATCACCTGTCCCATATTGTCACCACACCACCACTCACTGCTATCAAGATGGTTCTGACTCATAGCAACCCTATAGGACAGAGAACTGCCTCATTGCTCAAAAGTAATTATATTTTTTCTCTATTTGAAGTATTTCATTTGTTAGAAACCCATCAGTTTTCTAATTTGGATAATTAAAAAGGTAAAGACTATGTTTCTGTGACCCTTGTTATTAACAAGTATTTATTGAGTGCTTACAAACCCTGGCATTGCATACAGCAGTGTTCTAGACAGACGAACTTCTTGGAGAATCTATAAGATGACCTCAGAGAAAAGCACAGCAGCTGTCTCCCACACAGAGCTCAGAAGCATGGCAAAAAGTTTGGATTTCAACCAAAACCCAATAGGAATAGGAATAGGTAAACTTTTAGGTGTTTTTAAGCAGGCTGGTGACATGTCGCAGAAGAAAGGCCTGGTGATCTGCATCCCTTATAGTTGTTATTGTTGTTGTTAGTGCTGTCAACTTGATCCCAACACATAGTGGTCCCATATACAACAAAACAAAATGCTGCCCCGGTCCATGTCATGTTACAGTCATTGGTTTGAGCTCACTCTTGCAGCCACTGTGTCAAGCCATCCCACTGAGGGGCTTCTTCTTTTACACTGTCTACTTTACCAAGGATGGTGTCCTTCTGCAATATCGGTCCCTCCTGATAACATGTTCAAAGTGTAAGAGACAAAGACTTGGTCTTCACGTCTAAGGAGCGTTCCCACAGCACTTCTTCCAAGACAGATTTGTTCATTCTCCATGCAGTGCATGGTATAGTTAATATTCGTCACTAACACCATAATCAAAATCCATTCATTCTTCCTCTGTCATCCTTATTTGTTGTCCAGCTTTTGCATGCATATGAGGAGATTGAAAGTACCATGTCTTGCTTGGGTCAGGCACATCTTAGTCTTCAAAATGACATCTTTGCCTTTTAGCACTTTCAAGAGGCCTTTGGCACCAAATTTGCCCAGTGCAATACAATGTATTTTTTGACTGCTGCTTCCATAGCTGTTGACTGGATGCAAGTAAAATGAAATCCTTGACAACTTCAGATTTTCTGCATTTATTGGGATGTTGCATATTGGTCCAGTTGTGAGGAGT
>NW_006921904.1:629188-643688 GCF_000298275.1 Orycteropus afer afer
GAGTGTTCCAGTCACTGGCTGCTGCTAGTGCCTTGGCCTGTCGGTCCTCTGGACTTTCCCTGTGATTATAAACCCTCTCTGCAACTAGCATTAAATCCTGAATACTTTTTTCATTTAGTCTGTCAATTTTTTGTAACTTTCTCCTAATGTCTGAGGCTGCTTGATTCACAAAAGCCATGATCAGTGCAGCCTTAGTTTCAGGTGCTTCCGGATCCATGGGGGTATATTGGCGAAATGCTTCCATTAATTTTTCTAAGAAAGCAGCAGGACTTTCATCCCTCCCTTGCTGTACATCACCTACCTTAGCCAAATTGGTGGGCTTCCTAGTGGCTGCCCTGAGACCTCCCATTAGAGTCTGACGGTACACCCGGAGTCTCTCCTTACCTTCAGTCATGTTGTAGTCCCAATTAGGATGGGTTAAGGGGAAGGTGGCATTAATCACATCTACATTAGTAGTGGGCTGCCCGTTATCCCCCAAGACAGATTTCCGGGCTTCCATCTGGATCCTCTCACGTTCCTCGGTGGAATAAAATCTGGAGGAGTTGTTCACAGTCATCCCAGGTAGGCTGATGAGTAAACAAAATAGTCTCTAGGAGGTCAGTTAAATCTCTGGGATTATCTGAGAATTTGGCATTCTGAGTTTTCCACTTGTACAGGTCACTAGTGGCAAAAGGCCAATAGTGAAGTTGTTGGTTGCTGGTTGCATCAGCGGGCCCTGCGGCCCACAACAGCAAGACTGTGGAATCGGCTGGTCCACTAGAGGGGGCTGCGCGCTGCATTCTTCCACGGGTGCCGGCCACCGGACCTGTGGCTGCCATCGCCCCGCCATCGTCCGGCACTTGGGGCAGCGCACCCTCTGCAGCTGCAATACCTGCTGAAGGGTCTTGATAAGGAGGGGGAAAAAGGAGTTCTTCCTCCGTCCCACCCTGAAAGACTGGGTAGGTCGGCGCTGAAGGTTTGATTTCAGGTTCCTTCTTCCGGGCAGTATGAGTTTGTACTGCCAGGACAGTCTTAGGTGCCTGCTTAGGAAGAGAAAGAGTTAACAACGGCTTTAACCAGGGGGGTGGATTTTCCACTAAATCCTGCCATATGATAATATACGATCCCTGGTCCAGGTGCCCCCAGCTGGACCAGAACACAACTTCTTTCACCTTTAAAATAATATGAAGATCGAACGTACCTTTGGCTGGCCATCCTGCGTTGAACGTAGGCCATTCTGAGCTACACAATCTTACAAATTTTCCTTTTTTAATTTCTAAACTTAAGTCATGTGCTCTCCTTTCAACTTCCTTGAAATTGTCAGTCAGGAGAGAAAGAGAAGTCGTCACAGTTTGTCCCATTTCATCCGTCCACTGATTAAACAAGATTACAGACACTAACAAAAACCAAATAGACACACACAAAGACACACAAAGTATGCCTCTCGTAGATTGGAAGCAAAACTGAAAGTAGGACGATGGCCTCACTCCGTGCTGCGGGAGCGACCGGCTTTGTCCCTTTACAGGTTCCAGATTGGAGGACGACTTTATCTCCTCCCACGTTGAAGGGGTTTTTTAGTCCCCTTCCAGAAGAGGCCCTGGAACATCTTCCAGGACCTCCAGCTGACGGCCCGCCTGTGCGTCCACTTAGGCCAAAGTCAGCTTTGCAGAAAATGGGCCCCAGGTATTACACAAATACACAAATAACTAAACAAACATCTAAACACTTACCAGTTGGCTGCAACCCCCTGGTTTGGGAGTCCTGGGGTATCTGGGGATCCCGGACGAGACCCCAAATGTTGGCGCCCAGATCTTGAATCCCCAAAAACCACCAAGGAGCCGATTCCACTGCAAAAGCATAGGGGTTGTTTATTCAAGTTAGAGCTCGGACCCCCAACCATCACCAACACAGCAGTTCAGGATTGAGAGCCCCGAACTCAGGGGTAACAGGGTTTTTATAGGGGTTACAGCAGAAATGAGGAAGTTTCAATCAGAAAATTACAGGATTGGTTGACATTTTTCAAATTGCTAGTTGTTCCTACTTGATTGGCTCTGTCTTGGGGGCTGAAGCCGCAGACTGCCATTTCTAACTATTTTAGGTAAGGTATTTTCTTGCTATTTACTGATTGGTTGTTGCTAGGGAGTATGCTAGGAAGTATCAATGAGGTGGCGGTAGTCAGGACTCCTTGTGGTTTTTCCAGTTTGTCCCTAGGGAGTATGGATGAGGTGGGGGTAGTCAGGACTCCTAGTGGTTTTTCCAGTAACTAAAGCACTAAAGCGTGATGTAAATGCTAAGGCATTTTGCAAAATGGCTACATACTTAAAAATGGTTACGTACAGGGTGGTTATATAGAAACATGGTCTCACAAAACCATTTTATGTACCTGGAAGGTAATAGGCTTTAGGGGGTTGATGTATAACTGCAAGGTTATAGATAAGTCCGACTTTCGTAACCCAGGAACTGCCTGTATCCTACCTATCATAGAGTCAGTCTATAAAGTAAGGAAATGTTGCTTTCACGTGGCAAAAAAAAAAAAAAAAAAATTACCCTACCATTTTATTATTTCTTCTTGAATTCCAAAAATATGAATGTGCTGCAGTTCTAAAATCCACCATACACATGCAGTGGACAGAGCTCTTCCTTTTTCCTTGATTGGTTCACATTACTGAAAAGCCATTGGGAGGTGGACTTCAGGACCAATTTGATGTGTCTCAGTGATGTCCTTCCCTGATTTTTTTCTGTCCTTCCATTTTATGCATCTTCCTGCTAAGGTTGATGCTCCTTTTTGATACAAGATGACTACTGATAGCTCCTGGGGCTAAATCCAGAAAGAGATAGCATCTCCTTCTCTATCAATGAACAGCTTTGACCATTTCTATGCCCCTTAGCCAATCACTGCATAGTAGGAACCAGCTTGTGTTCATAGGCTTGGGACAAGCAAAGGCCTAGAAGGAGCCCTGGTGGTTCAGTGGGTAAGCACTCAGCTACTAAGCAAAAGGTCAGCAGTTCAAACCCACCAACTGCTCCATGAGAAAAAAAAGACATGGCAATCTGCTTCCATAAAGGTTTACAGTCTTGGGAACCCCATGGGATAGTTCTGCTCTGTCCTAAAGGGTCATTGTTTTGGTTATCTAGTGATGCTCTAACAGAAAATACTACAAATGGGTGGTTTTAACAAACTGGGATTTAATCTCTTGCAGTTTTGGAGGCTAGAAGTCTGAGTTCAGAGTGCCAGCTCTCAGGGCTGGTTGAAGGTCCCTGGACCTTGGGCTTCAGCTCTGCCTCTTGCTCCTAGCCCACTGGGGCTGGAGGCCTCTCTTAACTCAGGCAGCTGCTGGCTGCTGAGGCTGACACACCAAAGGTGGACAAATAAAATGGTTCAGTCCCATGATTATCAAGCAACATGCCAGGCCACTGATGACATGGCCAAATGCAGGATCCAGATGTGACAGGAAGCTCCAGACCATTCCAGAAGCTTCCCTTTATGTACTGGAAGCAGACCACATCCCTAAGGCAGCTACTCAGCTGCTCTAGTAGATTCCACCATGGAGTTGATGACCCAGTCCTCTCATGGGGAATAACTGCATCCAGCTACCCAGCCACTCCAAAGCAGGCCCAACCAAGCTGATACACAATCTTACCTACCACAGTCATTATGAGTCAGAATTGACTCCATGGCAGTGGATTCGGTTTGGTTTGGTTTCACCATATTTGTTCCCAGTGTTTTCTCTGTTGTAGAAAAACCGTTTGTCATAATCCTCTTTACCAAACAGGGCTGTTTGGATCTTTTGTAGTTTCCTTATACAAAATTTTGCCCATGAGCCTTGATAAATAGGGCTTCAGACCATTTCAAATTGCTTCAATCATGGCCAATGAAGTGAAACTGGAATAGACCTCAATTTTTAAAATTTGGGTGATTCAGAATGCTGACTGAAACAGAAAAAATTACAGATCGAAGTCCTGGAAATGGAGACTTAGTAGAGGCATATTGAGCCATTTCAGGAGCCTGATGTGAGAGATTGGGTTCCTGCCAGGACTGTGGAAAGTGACATACATTTAAAGCAGTGTGGTGGGCAGATACCTTTGAGCTAGGCACCACTGTTTTTGACTCTGTCAGTCAAGAGATTTGGTTGCTATGTTTTCTAGGAGGGAGATTAAGTTTCTAGCAAGGCTGTGACCTGGAATTTTTGCCATTGCAGTCAGCGTTCCTGTTCACCCACATTTACAGAAATTCAGGTCCATTCAGGTGTTGCTTCATTGGCCATGACTAAACCAGGCTGCACTGGGTCAAGACCCTATAAATAAATAAAGTGTAGTAAAAGAGGGTGGCCATAGGAAACATATTAAGATCCTAATACTGTGTCATCTTCAATAAGATTCTTAACTGTATAGTTCTTTATTTCCTTTCACTGTTGGGATGATTCTGTTTATGTTTGAAATTCTTCATTCTTAATTCTTGTACCACTGGGTTCAATGCCTTTTAAGAATTTATGATCCAAACTTTTTACTAATGTTGATTAATCATCAGTAATAATTAAGGTTGTTATTTTTGTTGTTAGTTGCTCTGGAGTTCTTTCAGCTCATTGTGACCTTATGTTTATTAGAACAAAACATTGCCCAGTTAAAGTAAATACATACTAATGTGCTTTGTATGTTGTTGTGTGACATCCAGTCAAATCCAACTCCTAGTGGCCCATGTGACAGATTAGAACTACCCCATAGGTTTTTTTTATGAAATGAACTCTCATGGCTCAGTGGTTGTTTCTCTTGTGGAGCAGCTGGTAGGTTCAAATTACTCACCTTTCGATTAGCATCCGTGTGCTTAGTAATTGTACCTCCAAGGTTTCTTGTGCTTTGTATAAAAAACCCTGAAACCAGTGACTGGTAGTAGGGTAACAAGTGCAGTGTAGTAAATTACTTAGTGTGGCTTTTCTAGCCATAAGTCTTTGTAAACTCTGTGGTGGAATTTGCTGTGAGCAACTGAGGAGCCCCTGATTGTAAAAGTTATCCATCTGGGGTATTTCTGTTGGGCGCAACACAAAGCAATGTTCTGGAAGGTTCCTGCTCTCTCTCAGGTGCTTAGAGTTCTAATGTTATGATTGGTTAGTTTGGCCACTCTGCCAGGCTCAAAAGGAGGCCTCCTAGAGGCGGAAGAAGTCTCTCTGACTGCTGGCTGAAGAATGACATGGTCCTGAGAGACATACGCTGCTGGGAAAGAGATGCAAGAGACACACATTGCTGAGAGAGATGAGGGACACACACTGCTGGGAGAGAGACTGTGAGAGATTGTTGGCTGAGAGACGGTGGGCTGGGAGAGAGACTGAGCGTTTTTCCTGAACTTGAATTGTAGCCTGGTACTTCCCTAATAAATCCTATAATCTGTGGGATCTGTTTGGCCACTGCAGTGAATTATCAGACCCAGAAGAAAGGTGGTGGGTGCTTTGGGAAGAACAGTTGTTGAAAGGGCTGGAAAGAGGCAGCATGTCTCACCTTGCAGTAATAGGCCTTGGGTTACTGATAGTGATTCTGTCTTCCTCTTGTACGGCTAGAGGAGGTCCGAAGATGTGGCCTCCTTATCTTTCTAGCACAAGTCTAATTGTCTGACTTTAACCCAAAATTGAACAAAGTCTTAAAGAAAATACTTCCTGCCTTTCAGTACACTCTACTGAAAATTGATGGTGGCAGTTTCTCCCATCAGCCCCTACCCTCAAACTGTAGCAAAGTGACCTCTACCACCAACGGAACTGGGTCATGGGATTTCTGTGTCATGGTGTCTGGCCCATGTGATACTGAATTAGTGAAAAGTCTCAGAAGATGCAGTTGTGGTTTTATTGACACAAGAGGCTCTTGATGTCTCAGAGTGAACACATGGCTTCGAAGGTACTCCCAGGACATGCTGAAACAGCATTGAACTTCATAAAGAGCTCTTAATTCTTGTACCACTGGATTCAGCAAGACAATCTCTTCTCATGACCCGACTTGGGGGAGAAATCACGGGTGCCAGCTGTAGTGTTGTTTTTAGTGTAAAAATGTCTTTAGAATGACTCAGAATATCACAGTGGAAATTCTTGTGTTGAGGCGAGCACCCTTTCAGCCTGGCCATGGTTCTGATCCTCTCATTATGCTGCTTGGAAGCCCAGCTGTGAAGCACCATCTGTCAATGGCACCAGCAGCATCTGTCATGGTGTTGGCTGACATCTGCGTTAACTCTAGCAGAATTGCCTAGAGGCCTAGGAGGTAGGTATGAGGCTTGGGAGAGAAGGCTTTGCCTTGGTTCCGTTAGTGAAATATCACCCATCCTTTCAACTTGACATCACCCATGCTGGGTTGCCATGTGCTCATGTTTTCACAAGGTGGGACTTCTTAGGACTTCAAGTATCTCATGATGCATGATATCTTACTTGCTAATCTTCCTTCCCCGTCCATAGTGATACTGCCATACATGGAAACATTAGGACCTTGCTCATATGAGACGCAGGGTTGGATTTTCTGCTTTCTTGTACATACAGTCCTGCAGGGAACAATGTCACCTCCCAGGATTCAGCATCGCTTCCTTAAATTTTGCTTTGCATACTCTCCACATAGCCATTGTTCAAAGATTCTCTTTTGGGGTAACATGGATTTGGCCATGGCCTATAAGGAAGGAATAATGCTGATCAGTAAACATGGGAACAAGGCTGCTGTGTTAGGAGTAAATTTTCAAAGTTTATTCCCTACCTCACTCTTACATCAAACTATTTAACACAGATCTGCCTCAGAGTCCCTGGGTGGTGCAAACACTTAGCACACTCAGCTGCTAACTTAAAAGT
Organism: Orycteropus afer afer; assembly: GCF_000298275.1. NCBI lineage: Eukaryota > Metazoa > Chordata > Mammalia > Tubulidentata > Orycteropodidae > Orycteropus > Orycteropus afer. The sequence goes on from NW_006921904.1 coordinate 635,977, forward strand.
TGGAGGTTTGAGTCTATCCAGAGGAGCCATGGGAGGAAGACCTGGAAGTCTCCTTACAAAAAATCAGCCATTGAAAATCCTGTGGAGTGCAGTTCTACTCAGACACACATGGTTCCCATGAGTTGGGATTGGCTTGACAGCAGCTGGTAAACTGAGTGCCTATGGTATGCCAAGCATAGTTCTTACTTCTGGGAACACAGCAGCAAACAAAACCGATAGGACAACTACCCTCATGGTTGTGACAGTCAAAAGGGGAGGAGAGACAGTTGTTTTTATTCAGCCTGAACATTTTTTAAAACCTGTGAAGTACAGATGACTCAACTTTGCTTGCTGAAAGTGAAGAAGACTTAAAGCACTTACTGATGAAGATCAAAGACTACAGACTTCAGTACAGATTATACCTCAACATAAAAACTAAAAACCAAATGCACTGCTGTGGAGTTGGATCTGACTCATAACGACCCCTCCTTGGGTTTCTGAGGTGGTATCACTACGGAAGTAGATTGCCCAACCTTCCTTCCAAGGAGTGGCTGGTGGGTTTGAACTGCCAGCCTTCTGGTTAGCAGTCAAATGCCTTAGGCACTATGCCACCAGAGCTCCTACCTCAACATAAAGAAAACAAAAATCTTCACAGCTGGACCAATAAACAGCATCACAATAAATGGAGAAAAGTTTGAAGTTGTCAGGCATTTCATTTTACTCGGATCCACAATCAATGCCCATGGACACAGCAGTCAAAAAATCAGACATCGTATTGCACTGGGCAAATCTGCTACAAAAGACCTCTTTAAAGTGTTAAAGAGCAAAAATGTCACTTTGAAGATTAAGGTGTGTATATGACCCAAACTATGGTATTTCCAGTTGTCTTATATGCATGTGAAAGCTGGACAATAAATAAGGAAGACCAAAAAAGGTTTGATGTCTTTGAATTGTGGTGTTGGCAAAGAATACTGAAAATTCCATGGGCTGCCGGAAGAATGAACTATCTGTCTTGGAAGAGTTACAGCTGGAATGCTCCTTAGAGGCAAGAATGGCCAGACTCATTTCATGTACTTTGGTCATGTTATCAGAATGGAGCAGTCCCTGGAGAAGGACTTGATAAAGTAGAAGGTCAACAAAAAAGAAGACCCTCAACAAGATGGATTGACACAGTGGCTGAAATGATGGGCCCAAGCATAGTAATGATTGTGAGGCTTGTGCAGAACTGGGCAGTGTTTCATTCTGTGGTGCATAAGGTTGCTATGAGTCAGACCCAACTTGATGGCACCTAACAATAGCAAACATTTTTTATCGTCACAGTAAACAGTAATCAAATTTTGTGAATCAAACAGTATTTGGGACTATCACTTGATTCCCTTTACAAATTTAATTGCACTGTATTTATATTTAACTCAATTCATGTGTCTGTGGCATATCTCTCCAATCCATACTGACTGTGTCTGGTTTTTCTAGTGCTAATCATACTTCTTTCCGTATAGTAGATTTAGCATGTATTTGTTGAACTGAATTTAATCCTCGATTAAGAATATTATTAGTGAAGATGGTTAGTAATAGCTGTAATTTTAAACCGAAACCAAATCCACTGCCATAGAGTTGATCCTGACTCATAGTGACCCCCACTGGGTTTCCAAGGTGCTAAATCTTTATGGAAGTAGATTCCCATCTTCCTTCTGCAGAACATCTGGTGGGTTTGATCTGCCAACCTTCTGGTTAGCAGACAAAGGCCTTAACCACAATGCCACCAGAACTCCTTAATAGCTATAACTTACTTTGTATTTATCATGTTAGGTGCCATTCTGAGCAATTATTATCCTCATAGCAGTTCTAGGAAGCTGTATTAACTCTTACCCCGTTTTAGAGAAGAAGGAACTTAGGTGATGAGAAAGTAAGGAATATACTCAAGCTCAATCAGCTAGTTAGTGGCAAAGCCAAGAGTTCAGACCAAGCAGTCAGACTAAAGGGTTTGCTCCCTCCAACTTGGTCCGCTGAGGCCCCATGAAGTGGAGAAGTGACATGTGCTTTCAGCAGACCTGTAGCTTTGCTGCTACCTTTAATGAATTTATTTAAGAGGGCTTTATAGAATTTATGCCACTTCATCCTCTTTCTTATTAGATATCACAGCCTCTCAGAATACTGTAGGAAAGACTGGTTTAAAATGAGATTTTTGGCCTAAGTATACCTTATTTTTTCCACTAAGGAAAAGAGAATGACATTAGGATCTAGAAAAATTACTAATCAACTTGAATTATTTCTATTTAATATTTTTTCTCTTTACTCTTTGGCTTCTAAACTATTGTTATCAGTTGCCATTGAGTTTGCTCTGACAGTGAGTAACTCATGGTGACCCAGTGTACAATAGAAGAAAATGCTGCCTGGTCCTGAACCATCCTCATGATCGAAGGCATGTTGTCAGTTGGGCAATGTTCTGTAGTGATTCACACAGTTGACACTGACTAATACTTGGAAGTAAATCACCAGACCTTTCTTCCTACTCTGTCCATCCACTGGTATTTGACATACCAGTGGCATAGCTTCCAGCAATCTACCACAGTACAAAAAACTGACAGACTGGTGGTAGGGCTTCTCCCTAAGCTAACATTCCGTAAGTGATCCGATGATCTTCAGGGTCACGTGTAGTTAAGTCATGGGTTTACATTTAGTATTCATGGTTTGCTTGTGTAGTTTTGTGCATTTTGTGTGGGACACCCCTCCAACACAGTCTCATTGGAAGCTGAGAGCTTAGCCTTCAGAAAATCTTGAGACCTCATTTTTGTTTTTCTTGTTAATTGCCATTGAGTCATTTCGACTCATGGAGACCCCGTGTGCACAGGGTAGAGCTGCTCTGCATGGTTTCAAGGCTGTAGCCTTTCAGAAGCACATCACAAGGGCTCACTTCCCAGGCACCACTGGGTGGACTTGAACCTCCAACTTTTTGCTTAGTAGTCTAGCCCTAACCACTTGCAACTCCCCACCCCTACCCCAGGACTCTTGAGACCTCATGGAGTGGAGAAATGGTGTACCCCGCACTCCATTTGAAGCCTGGCAGCCCTTTGAAGACAAACTGTTGCAGCAGGTGAGTCTTCAGACCCCACCACTCTCTAGATGCCATTAGCATCTGCTCTTTTGCTGTTCTGAATTCACTGTGGCAGGCAGGACCCTCCATCCAGCCCTGCCTGGAGGTGATGCAGGATTCATGCAATCATTTCTTTACTTGCCACTTCCCTCCCCACAGCTCTTCACTCAGAGACTAGGAAGGGTGCTTTGGCTGTGTTTTAACCTCTGGCAAGGAGTTGCTGACTCAGCAGTTGTGGTGTGCGTGTTCTTTCCTGAAAGAACCCTGTGTCCTTTGTTCGTCTGCTCTGGCCACAGCTCTCAGCATCTGATTTCAGCTGGAAACAAAAGGCACTAAAAGTTTAGAAGTCAGAAACCACAAGCAGTCGACAGCCAGCATCCTGAACCAGGTCTTGTGTTTGAGAGGTGACTGTTTCTCTTTGTAATGAAACAAGTGCTGAGCAATATCCTTGGCTTCTCTCACCAGACATAAAACCAATGAGAAGACATCTTCTTAAGGGAAGGGCCCTGCTATATTCACCTGTAAGCTCTCAGTGCAGCACTCTGCCTGTCTCCTCAGGAAGTAGGTTAAAGGAGTCGCTGGGTGGTACAAATGGTTAATGCATTCTGCTGCTAACTGAAAGGTTGGACCTCCAACCAAGGTCATCCAAAGATGCCTTGGAAGAAAGGTTAGAAAGTCTACTTAATTAGCCTTTGAAAACCCTTATGGAGCAGTTGTACTCTGACACACATGAGGTCTCCATGAATCAGTCTCCTCTATAGCAACTGATTGATTTTTTTGGTTAGTTGGGAAACCAGAGTAAGGAAATTACCAGTTAGGATATGAAGTGGCTTCCCACTCACTGTCATTGAGTCTATCCAACTCATAGTAACCCTATAGGACAGAACAGAACTGCCCCATAGGGTTTGCGAGGCTGTAAGTCTTTATGGAAGCTGACTGCCTCATCTTTCTTCCATGGAGTGGATGGTGGGTTTGAACTGCCAACCTTTTGATTAGCAGCCCAATGTTTTTAACCACAGTGCCACCAGAATTCCTATTAAAAGGCTTGGAAGGATAAAAATGACTCTAATAGTTCCCTTCCTTTTAATTTCCTTTCTTTCTCTCTTCTTCTTCAGTCCCTGCTCCCAGTCTTTACCAGGATAGAACACAGAGACTCAAAAACCAAGCTCACTGCCATAGAGTTAATTCCAACTAACAGCGAACCTCACTGGGTTTCCAAAGCTGTAAATCTTTACAGAAGCACACTGCCTCATCTTTCTTCTGTGGAGTGGCTAGTGGGGTTGAACCACTGACCTTTTGATTAGCAGACAAATGTTTAACCACTGTACCACCAGAATGCCTTAGAACAAAGAGAAGGAGAAGCAAAAACAAAAGATACTGTGTAAAGTTTTTTACGCACAAGAAAGTGTGACTCTGAGTAGTCAGGATTCAGTCCCTCCTCATTCTACTCTACTTCAAGGCCTCCAGCTCTGGAGAAGTAATCTCTTCAGCTGCTTCTCTTTGTCTTGAAAGAGTGCATGCACTTTGACAATCCATATTCAACTTCTTTCCGAAAACTAAGATGCACCTGGGCCAGGGATTGAGCCAGATATTTCTTTGAGAGAAATAATACTTTTTATTCTGTATTTATAGACATGTAGACTGTGGATCAGAGTAGATAAGTAACTACCTCAGTATTACAGTCAGGAAAATAACAGTGAATTCACCACACAAATATGACCCAATTGTCCCTTGATCTATTTCTGAGATATTGAAGAAAAATTCCTTTTCCTTTGTGCAGACACTTAATATCAATCCAGGCTCTCATGATATGCTAGCAACAGCTTGAAAAACACAATGCTGTTGACAAGCAGAAAATAAGGAGTTGATGCAGCCACATGAGTACCTGGGCTTGTTGTGGATTTCGAGCTAGAAGTCTGTGGGGAAATCTGCTATGTTGAACTCAAAGCATGTAACTGCTGAGGTCCTGCAATTGATTCAGTGAATCAACTTTGCAAGTGATTTCCTGGACTATTAAGGATATGAGCAGTCCTAAGACTGCATGGATTATTTCTTGCCATGTGCTGATTGATCTTTATGTTGCACTGTTCACCTTGGTCCTGCTATCATGTGTCACAGCGGCAAGTCCAGCTGTCTACTGGTTTAAATACTTGCATTTGTTAAATCAGCTTGAATAATTATTGTTGTTATGTGCCATCAAGTTGTCGCTGACTCGTAGAGACCCTATGCACAGCAGAACGAAACACTGCCCGGACCTGTGCCAGACTAACGGTCCTTGCTATGCCTCAGCCCATTGCTGCAGCCACTAGTTGAGGGCTTTCCCCTTTTTTCGTTGACCCTCCACCTTACCAAGCATGACATTCTTCTCCTGGGAATGGTTCCTTCAGACAACATGACCAAAGTAGGTGAGATGATGTCTGGCCATTCTTGCTTCCGAGGAGCATTCTGGCTGCACATCTTTGAGGACAGATTTGTTAGTCCTTTTAGCAGTCCATGGTACTCTTAACATTCTTCTCCAACACCAGAACTCAAAACCATCAACTCTTCTTTGATCTTCCTTATTCATTGTCCAGCTCTCATCTGCATAAGAGGCGATTGAAAATACCATGGCTTGGATTAGGCTCACCTTAGTCTTCAAGAAGACATCTTTGCTTTTCATTACTTGAAAAAGGTCTTTTGCAGCAGATTTGCCCAAAGCAATATGTCGTATAATGTCTTGACTGCTGCTTCAATTGGTGTTGATAGTAGAGCCAAGTGATATGAAGTCCTTGACAGCTTCAATCTTTTCTCCATCCATCGTGAAGCTATTTATTGGACCAGTTGTGAGGATTTTTGTTTTCTTTATATTGAGATGAGCTTGAACAATAGGATTGAGAAAAGAAGAGAAACTTAGTTTTGCATTTCATGTATGGGGATTTTTAAATTAAAATAAAAAACTTAAAATCCCTACTATAATAAAACCAAACAAACCAAACCCTGATAGCAAGTTGATTCTAACTTACAGCAACCCTCATTGTGTTTCCAGGGTTGTAAATCTTTATGGAAGTAGATTGCCTCATCTTCCTTCCACAGAACAGCCAGTGGGTTTGAACCACTGACCTTCTGGTTAGCAGCCAAATGCTTTAACCACCACACCACCAGAATTCCTTCTACCATAATAGGATACTCATTTAATGAACATTCTCTTTATCTTCACACACTATGAAAATGTGGCACTCTCTCACAGAAAGACTCAAGGAATGTGTGATTGTATTAAGAGGCCTGCACTTTCTTCTGCTAACATTCCTGGGATAATAGTGTGTCTTAGGTCTTTTCATTGATTGAATTTCTCCATCCTGCATTTCAGAATTATGGGTGTGTACATTAATCTGTGATGGATGAGCTTCACCCTGCTCAGCACCTTGTTGTTGTGTGCTGTCGAGTCAGCCCAGACTCATAGTGACCCATCCTTGGGTTTCTGAGGCAGTATCACTACAGAAGTAGGATTGCCCAACCTGCCTTCTGAGGAATGGCTGGTGGGTTTGAACTGCCAGCCTTCTGGTTAGCAGTCAATTGCCTTAGGCACTATGCTACCAGAGCTCCCGCTGAGCACCTTAGTAAGTTTTAATTCACATTGATGTTTATTTGTATTATTGTTGTTAGGTGCCCTCAGGTTGGCCCCGACCCATAGCGATCCTGTGGAAACAGAATAAAACACTACCTGGTCCTGCACCATCCTCACAGTTTTTGCTGTGCTTGAGACCACTGTTGTAGCCACTGCTTCAGTCCACCTTTCATGACCAAAGTAGGTGAGATGAGCTTTGGCCACTGTTGCTTCTAAGAAACATTCTGGCAGTACTTCCTCCAAGACAGATTTGTTGGTTTTTCTAGCACTCCGTGGTAATTTCAGTAATCTTCACCAATACCACAATTCAAATGCATCAATTCTCCTTCTGTCTTCCTTATTCATTGTTCAGCTTTCACATGCATATGAAACTATTGAAAATACCATAGTTCAGGTCAGAGGCTCCTTTGTCTTCAATGTGATATCTTTACTCTTTAACATTTTAAAGAGGTCTTTTGCAGCAGACTTGCCCAGTGCAATACATCATCTGATGTCTTGACTGCTGCTTACACGGGTATTGATTGTGGAGCCAAGTAAAATGAAATCTTTGACAACTTAAATCTCCTCCATTTATTGTAATGTGGCATATTGGTCCAATTGTGAGGGTTTTTCTTTTCTTCATGTTGAGGTGAAATCCATACTGAAGGCTATAGTCTTTGATTGTCATCAGTAAATGCTTCAAGTCTTCTTCACTTTCAACAATTCAGGTTGTGTCATCTGCATATTGTAGGTTCTTAATGAGTCTTCCTCCATTTCTGATTGCCATTCTTCTTCATATAGTCCAGCATCTCAAATTTTGCTCAGCATACAGATTAAGTAAATATTTTTCCCATAAGGATACAACCTTGATGCATACCTTTCCTGTTTTTAAACCATGCAGTATTCCCTGGTTCTGTTCGAATGACTCCCTCTTTGTCTTTGTACAGTTCCCTCATGAGCACAATGAAGTGTTGTGGAATTCTCGTTCTTCTTGTTATCCATAATTTGTTATGATCCACACAGTCAAATGCCTTTGCATAGTCAATAAAACACAGA